>NC_022012.1:47637574-47681824 GCF_000317375.1 Microtus ochrogaster | reverse complement strand
ATAAATAAATAAAAAGAAAATTAAAAAGAGTATATATATATATGTATATATATATATACATATATATATACTGTAGGGTATTAATAGCAACTTGGCAGTGCAGGAGAAAAAGATGAACAAATCAGCAATAGTAACTACACAAAACGAGACAGAAAGACATTTTATAAAAGATAACTTTAGGTGTGTGCTTGTCTACATGTTTCTGTGTACACTACATGCACGTCTGGTACCCACAGAGGTCAGAAGAGGATGCTGGATCCCTGGAACTGGAGTCACAGATGACTGTGAGCTTCCCTGTGGGTTCTGGGAACTGAACCCAGATCCTTTGCAAGAGCAACTAGTGTTCTCCAAACCCAGACAATGATAATTTTTTTAAATGCCAAAGTGATATAAAATTTGAGCTTCAAGGAGTGCCTATCTAATGTTTACTCTGTTGAACTCGACTGCAGGGTCATTATAAGCCATTCTGAAAAGCATGCCTCCCACAGAAATCGAGGTTCAGGTGACTAATATCACTTACCTTTCAAAATATAGGGAGACTGAGCTACGTGTTCACCACCATAAAGAACCTCCACCTTGAGGCCTTCGTGGACAGTCTCGTGCATCCTGTATCTCACCAAAAACGTTCCATCATTTCTGTCCAAAGGTTTAGGGACATAAATTCGGGCTGACTCTTTCGGTGAAAGGGATTTTACAAAAACTTTGAATTGTGTTTGACCTGGGAGCAGAAGAAATACAAACAGCATGACCATTTCCTGATTTTCATGTCTCGTGATTAGACGGGGATCTTTGTACAGGAATTCTTTTGCCCTGCAGTGTTGATGGTAAACCACGTTCAGCTCAGCCTGGGAGATCCTTGAGGCAGCAACCATGCCTGACCCATCCTCAAGCCAAGGATCTGACTTAGCAAGGGAGTTGTTAGCTATTCAATAACAACAGTGAAGGGAGGGAGGGAGGGAGGAGAAATAAAGACAGAAAAGCTGACTGAAGGGAACGTCGTGACACAAAGGGAGGCAGCAAGTACCAAACCCTTACATCAGAAATTTTGAACACTTAAATTTAAAAGAAGCCAAAAGCATTTTTTTAAAAAAAATATATTTACTTATCCCCTACAATGGGCTATTCCTTGTGTTCATGTCTGTTTATTTATTTTTTGGATCAACTTCTTATTACATAGTCAAGGCTAGCCTAGAACCCACAATTTTCCTGCTTCTGCCTCCCCAGTGCTTGGGTATAGGCCCTCACCATCACACCAGCTCTCGAGCATTCTACCTGCTTCCTGTAAGACTGGTATGTCAGATAGGTAGTTAACACCCACGCTGTGCAGTGAGAGACCCAGCTCCAAGAAGTAATCGAGGGTCAATATCAATGAACTGCACAGCCAGGAGACAGTCACAGCTTTCCAGCTTTTTAAGTGGTAGAGAGTCTCTGGCAACGGGGATCTCGCCACCCACCAAGACCAGTTAGGAAGTTTACCAAAGCTCTCTGCAGTTACAGGGAAAGCACTGATCTTAGATTCGCAACTACAGTGTCCCAGAAGACCAAAGTGTTACGCCCTAGGACTACATAATCCTCCAAATATGTCTGACTTCTTACCATGGACACACTCCAGGATCCATCCACTCATGCACTGCAAACATATCGAGAGGCTTTTCCCGCCTCACTATGAAAACATTATGATCTACTGGGCCTGAGAGTTGGCTCAGGGATTAAGAGCACCTTCTACTCTTCCAGAGGACACATATTCAGTTCTCAGCAATTAGGTAGTTCACAAGCTGACCTCCAGCTATGGCGGCTTCAGTGCCCCCTTATGGTCTATACGCACACATGCATACAAGTGGCACACACACACACACACACACACACACACACACACACACACACACACACACCACATCCATATAAATATAAATAAGATAGAATCTTTGCAGAAAAGTTTATTTGGGAAAAAGAATGGAAAAAGGAATTAGAGGAAAAATCCTTACTCCCTTGCTGTAACCACAGACGTGCATGCGTGGGTTCATTTATTGGAAACAAACTTGGAGTGATACTATGTCATGTTTTGAATCTGAAACATGCCCTACGGGCTTCTGTTCTGAACAACTGGTCCTCACACACTCAGCTTTTGCACATCTGCAAGCATGCCCAGAAGAAACAGCCTCCAAACCCGTACTCTCGAAGGTTTCCCAGACTTCCCTGGGCCCACCGGCAGTTCTTCAATGTTTACACCACGGCCACTGTAGTAACTGTGACATGCCCTGATAGCTCAGTTGCTTATCCATTTTCTCAGCAGAGTCTTAAGTTTTCTGATAGGCAGGCATTAACATCCTCTCTTAACTCCAGGATTACCAAATATATAGCGATCTCCAAGTACCTTTGCACTGTGGAGGAGGTAGGCCTAGACTATTCGGTCTCTTTGCTGGCAAAATAGGGCGCCTGTTAGGAGCAGCCTTAAGTTTAGACACAAATGAGCAAATCCTGACAGGCAACAACTTGAAACCAGCTGGACAAGTCCAGAGAAGCTGTCAGATGTGGGAGGAGAACCCTGCAGAGCATCAGGACAAGATCCCGCCCCCATCCCCCGTCCCGATTCTACTTAGTTTCACCGATTTCTGTGGTCTACATTTAATAAGTCAAAGGTAAGAAGAAAAGGAAAACCCTGCGTGCAAGAAGGCCCTGCACTGCAGGCCTAGTGGGTGTAGTCAGGGAGGAAGGACCATCTGCATCACGTGATCGCGCCACCGCACCCCATAGGACATCGGCGGTGCCATTTACGCCAACATCAGTCCACGCGCGGGACGTAAGGCCCAGCCCTTGGAGTTAGTCACCCAACGGACCAAGGTGGTGTCTCCCGCCCCCGTGGGTGTCAGGGAAGGAGGAAGGGCGACACTCACAGCGGGAAGTGGCTGTGTATGGGGCCAGGGACGCGCGGGGATGGCGACGGGCACTGACCTGGCGGCGAGCTAGTGAGGTTCCGGCCGTCCGAGTCCACCGCCTGCAGGAAGTAGCGCACGGGCAGGACGACGGCGGCCTGCAGCCCCGGGCCCCACACCAGGCTCCGCGGTGCGCTCACTCGCGCCCCGGCCCCCGCGGCCACCAGCAGGGCTAGCTGCAGCCGCAGCAGCGGGGCCTGCGGGATGCCCAGCATGGTCGCCGGCTCACAGCTCGGCCGGCCGGGGAGGGGCCGGAGCGCCGGGCTCCAGGGGACACTCGGGGGCGGGCCTCTGCCTAGAGCCGCCCCGCGCGGGCCCTGCGCGGTCCCGGCGCCGATAGGGTGTTGGCGTGCACCGTCCCCAGGCCTCCCTCCACTAGAGGCTCGAGTTTGTCAGAAGTTTGGAGAAAGGCAACTGTTGTTGTAACCGCTTCCACTTATTTTATATTTTATTATATGATTATGTTTTATTTTGTTTTTGTTTTTCCTTTTGAAAAGGACGTCTCCCTCTTAGCCCAGGCTAGTTTGGAACCAATGGCAATCCTTCCTCCCAGCCTTGTCTAGTACGGGGTGGGACTGGGGGGAATTAAAGGTGTGTAAACTACCTTGCCCTGTGGAGAAACCCTGTTTTTAATTCACAGCTCTTGCTGTTCTGGAACTTTATGCAGACCACCTGGCCTTTTACTCACTGTCATCCACCTGCCTCTGTCTCCCAAGTGTCTCCCAAGGGGATTAAAGGTGAGCACTACTACATTCAGTCAGAAAAAAACAGCTTTAAACGTTACAGGGTCAGGTTTGGGTTGTGCCTTTAGTGGTACAGTAAGTGTTCTCCGTGTACGAGACCCAGAGTTGGAACTGTGAAGTTCGCTGGCATGGTTCACACAGAGGCTCACCTGTTTCATTTCTTTTGTGCTTAGCAGTCTCCCTCACTGGAGTCCCTGGAGTGTGGTTCCTCTTTCAAACAGTGTTTTCTGAGTATCCACTGATTTGGAAGGAGCAAGGAGCAGGGCACTTGGGCACCAGCAGGCAGTGGCTGGGCCTTCTCGTGCCCTGTGTGGGCAAGCTTCTCCAGAGTCAGGCCCTTTCTCTCCCTGCCACTTTGGGGAGGTAGGATGGGCAGCCAGGTTGGCCCCACTCCTCAGGCTCAGGGGCTAGAAAGAACATTCTCTCCCCTCCACTACCAGTTCGCTCATGTTGGCTATTTTTCCTTCTTTTTTACAACCCCTGGCTCACTTCTCTGCGTAAAGAATATTTAAAGTCCAATTTTGGCAGAGTGTGAACAAAATGTGTTCAACACAGGCTTTTGGATTTTGTGTGTGTGTATGTGTGTGTGCGCGTGCGTGCGCCCTAACTGGAGCAGAATAGGACGTATAACATTAAACTCTTAGGAAATATTGTCCCCAGGCTGAGAAAGCTGGAAGAATTCATCCAATAGAATGGACACAGGACTTTTGATCTCAGCCCAGAACATGTCAGAGCCAGGTCCGGAACCGCCCTCTGCCTTCCCCAGGCTTTAATTGGGCTCCTGAGCATTTCGAGCTTGGGCCCAGGTCTCTGACTCCATTACCAACGGCAGGTTAGGGCAGAGAGGCCAGTGTGGAGAAAGCACCCAGATGCCCGTGTGCACTCCACAGTGCCCAGATCTCGGGCTAGCCTGGTGTCCATCCCTGGAGATGGTAGACAGCCCTCTGTGGTCAGTGTAGCTTGGTTTAGTGTGAATTCCACTGTTTCCTTCCTGAAGTTGTTTGAACGCTTTGATGGAATGCCCAGTCTGCTCCAGTTAGCATTTAAAGAAATACCCCCATACACACCCAAGCAAGCAAACAAACCCAAAAGCCTGAACACATTTTGTTCACATTCTGCCAAAATTGGACTTAATTTCGCAGAGAAGTGAGCTGGGGGTTATTTGGGTGAGAGTGACATATGGCCTGAGAATATGAATATATATATATATATATCACATCACATATCACTTGAGGTGACAGTTGTTTGAGGGGAACCATCAAGGAATTGATTCCCATCACTGCAACCAGTCAGCCAATCAACACTGATTAAAAATGTCATTAAATCAAGTAAAATTGCCATTTTTTCTTAAAAAAAAAAGCAACATTAAATATTCTTCTGGACAGCCAATATTTTGAAAATATCTAGTAATTTATTATAGCTACATAAATATAATTATATGTACTTCCCACAAATATGCATACCAATGGATATATAGTTCTACTTAAAAGTATAATCACCATTATACATGTGTATTTATTCGTTTCTACATATGTATACATGTGTGTACATGTGTTGATGAAGAAAAGGCATTGGGTTTTCCTAGGAAAGATTGTTATAATTAATACCAAAGATAGACTAGAGGGATTAGCGAGAAATCTTTCAACTCATTTACTTGACAGTAATTAAAAATGAATGTCAGGACCAGAGAAATGGCTGAGTGGTTAAGAGCACTTATTCTTGCAGAGGACACCGATCGATTCCCAGCACCCACATGACAGCTCACAGCCACCTGACACCAGTTCCAGGGATCTGATGTCCTCTTCTGGCCTTGATGGGCACTGTGCATACATATGGTGCACATACGTGCATTCAGGCAACCCACTCACACGGAAAATAAATCTAATAATAAATAAAATTTATATCTCAAAGCTGGTTGACTACTTTGGGTGTATATGAAGAGAGAGAAGCAACCACCCTTTTTGTTTTTAAATTATTTGGCAAATCTCTCCCAATAATCAGAAAGATTGGGCACATCTCCCCTGCTATCTTAGTTTTTTTCGTGAAAATTTCACACTAAAAAAGCAAAAATTAGCTTTCGAAGGACTAGAGAGATAGCTCAGCAGTTAAGAGCATTGCTGTTCCTCCAAAGGACCCAGGTTTGATTCCCAGCATCCACAACACATTATTCCAGTTCTAGGGGATCTGATGCCCTCTTCTGGCCTCTCAGGCATGTATGTGATGTACAAACAGGCAGGTGAAACACCCATACACATAAAAAATTAAAAAGTAATCTGAGGATAGGAAATAAAACCACGACTAACAGTAAATTTGGGGTTGAGTCTGTGGCTCAGTGGCGGAGTGCTTACCTAGCATGTAGGTTCCATCTTCAGAAGTGCAAATACAACAAACAAGCATAGTGTGTCTGTTCAGGTTGTTTATTTCAACACAAGCGTTGTTTTAAAATTTCACCTCCTGACATATTCCATACTTTGGAAACAGAGTTGAGGAAATAAAAACATGATTATTGGACAGTTTTGACAAAAGTGCTTATTGTGGGTTATTGTTTCAGAACAGAATATCAGTCACAAGTAGTAATGCGAACTCGCAAAGTAAAATATTTACATATTTATACTGTACAGTTAGGTAGGATATTCTACAGCTCCACTACGGACAGCAAACTCTAAACAGTAGGGCCTGTTTGGACACACCGGCATTCAGTAAAGGAACTTGTTTCACGGAGGTGTGATTTTCCATTTGACTGTCATCTTTTCCACAACCTAAGAAGGCTTCTCTCAGCGCCGTCGTGCCTCATCTTTATCTCCCGTACAAAATAGTCTCTCTTTTCAAGCTTCTTAACCAAACTCATGCGAGTAGCAATTAGCATTTTATTAAGACCAATGTGTTTACGATGTTAGAATAAGCCATTCAGAAGGGTGGTATCTAAAAAGCAATCTTATTAAACCCCATTTTAAGTGAATTTAACACAATATCTATAGCTGTGTTAGCCTAACATTGAAGCAAGCTGATAATTTCCTAGGCACTTATTAGTATTGATTCATTAGTGTTTTACTCCATTTACAAGAAAGTTTAATAATCATTACGTATTTTAGAAAAAACAATATAAAATGACTGTTGTTAAAGTTAACACGGCTACGCCCAAAATGAGCATTAAAAACAAGCGGTTTACATATTATAACACGAACACAATATCTGCCACACTTCCTTAATGAAGTGCTGCATGGAGCTATAAACAGTAAAGGTGCTTGCTGTTCTGCTTTTGCGAAGTCCACTGTTTCCCTGATTCCTCGCCCGACAGCAGGGACCCTCACACAGGCAGAGAAGCAGTGGCTTCAGTATGGATAACAGACCCTATCCTGGAGAGTCTGCGCCCCAAAGTACTGTCCATTCTTCCCTTGCCATCCCTCACCAGAGCCTCGCCTCGGTGAAGAGCAAGTTAACTTCGCGTCACCTTTTGTAGCAAACATGTAGACACACAATATTTATTGAAACAGCATCTCATGGTGATCATTAAAAAAAAAAACCCAAGGGTGTTTATGTTAAAATATCTTGGACTATCTTAAAATTACATACAAAAAGTCATGATATATGAGTTTTACTTAAATAACCAGATAAATAGCAAAAGAGGAAAGGCATATGCACAAGCATACATCATCAAACAAGAAATTGAATGTTACTCTGTACCATTCAAGTTTGAATGAGCTAAGAACAAGTGAGCTTTAAATCGGCTAGAGCTCGAAGTCTGAGCGGACAGGTTTAAGGAAAAGTGTCCGTATTAGGGAGTCCCCTTCACTAGCTTTGAGCTCTGTCATTAGGCTTTCAGAATGATTGATTATAAGGGCAATAATCATACAGATCTTCCTTGCATTCACGCCAGTGCCAGATCTCTGTACACTTTTGCCAACACCCGCCCTTATTCGGTTCATCTGGATGAACAGTGGGAAATAAAAGTATGTCATAAAACAGACATAAAACAAGACAAAATCCATCCCTGTATTGTGACCTGGGATCCCATGCTGCCTACAGGTCTAGCTCATCTGTAGACCTTGAATTACAAGGAGAGACAGCCCCGGGTGTCTAGGGGGCAACTAAAGAGGTAGGAAGCCAAATTAGTAATCAAATTAGTAATAGGTATCAAAAATATTTAAAATAAATTAGGAGTGCTGAGTTAGGTGTTCCTGAGAGTTTAGTAGGTGGTTCAGCAGAGAAGCCAAGGGCTTCCCAGATATTACATCTGACCTAGCATTTTAAGGATTTGTCTAAGATCCCCACTAAATGCCCGATCAGAAGTGTCCTAGCCCAAAGCTTCTTAAACCATGGGTCCTCACTCTATATGGGGTTGTCTAACTAAGTGTGCAGTTGAGGAGAACGGCAACAGTAAAAGGCTTCTGAACATGCACTGGACAAAAATTAATTTGAAATTAAACATTCCTCCTGCAATGCTCAGCCAGGGTGTGATGTCAGGGCACCGCTGGTTCAAGCACACAGCATGTACACCTTGAAGAGTGTGGGGAGAGAGGTAGAGGAAGGGAAGGGAAGGGTAGAGGATCTGATATTATTTTATCATGAACTACAATGCTTCTATTGCACATGCAGAGATTTCTGCTCATATACAGAGGCAATGACAGACACCAAAGGTGTGTTACTACTTTATGCCCCAGCCTGTGTGTAACAGTAGAATGTCCTTGTGCTGCAGTGTCTCGATCTCATTAGCATATATTTATTTTTATCTTAAACAAATGATAAATTTGTGTGTAAGTCAGAGAACTGCTTTAAAATAAATTTGAGTTATCAGTGAATGTTAGACTTGCACACCTATTTTATATATGTATACCTGAGGGTATGTAAAAGTGGTGAAGAATTTCAGTGAGAAAAGCTTAATAAGCCCCAGTCTGGACTAAAAACAAGGAAGTGAGAAATGCACGTGGCTGGAGAGATGGGGGAAATCATCTGTGGAGAGAACAGCCACAAAGCTGGCGCAGTGATGTGCTGTCTGCTTCTCTCCGTCTCTTAGCTGTGTCTCTGTGGCCAAGCCACTGCCTGCATCGCTTGGCTTCACCCACGTGCTAGGCTTGATGAAAACTTGTCAGCCAATCACCACGAATGACTTCAGAGAGATCCCTGAAGGCACTAGGGACTAACTGTTCATTTTTAACCTCCATGTTCTCTAGACATGTGTGTCAAGGCGCCACTGCTGAAGTACAAGGATGCTCTCAGGACAATCCCCTTTATCTTGTGGCTGGAGAGAGAGCTCAGCGGTTAGGAGCACTTGCAGCTCTTGCAGAGGACCCAGGTTTGATTCCCAGCACCTGTATGACCCCTAACCCTCTGTTACTCCCATTCCTGGCTCCGATGCCCTCCAGAGCCTGTGTGGGCACTGTATGAACACAGTGTGCGTGCAAGTACAGTATTCTTCCTGACGACCCCTTCCCCTTGCTTATGTTTGATATCTTGAATTCAGGCTGTGGACAGAGGGGGGGCTAGACGGTTTTGCAACTGTGCTCAGTAATTAACAAGTAACAAGTTTTAACATGTGCCCAAACTATTAAGTGTAAGAGACATAAAAACAGCGATGAGGAAGATAGAGCCAGGACTGGAAAGTGGCTCAGAGATAGGGTTGGGGGAAGAGGTAAGAAGGCTAAGTTCAAACGCACCAGGAGAAAATATCAGGAGAAACAAACAAAACCCCTCAAAACCAGCAATCATTGTTCTTAGAATTCAGAAGAAAAATACATATATATGGAAAAGAAAAGAATGGTGCAGACACTGGCCAAACCAGATTTACCTGTCTATAAATCTAGACTCACTATAATGATATTTTTGGTTAAAAGCCAAAAATCGAGTATAATATTACACAGAGTCTCTCAGTCTCACAGTTCCGATTCCTTATCGTTCTCGTCCAGGTAGTACTCATCATCGGTGGTTGTGTCTGTGTCCCAGTCCGAGTCCACTGGGTCCTCCTCGTAGATGTTAAGTGGTTCACTTGGAAATGAGCCATCTTCGGGTGACCCACCACCAGAATCCAACAGCTCGGACTGTGACAGGTTGGAAGCATGGAGTACATCATCCTTGAGGAAGCCAGGGTTCTTAAGAAAACTTGGCTTCCACAGTCTTCCCTGTGTGAGTGACCGCTTGACATTCTCCAAGAAAGCCAGCTGCTGCTCTTTCCCAAAAATCCCGTAGTCAATAGGCCTGGAAATGGAGGAGGTAGACTTGGGACTCGATCTAGTCCTATTGTTATACAAAGCCCAACTTTCGCCTTCATCAGAGGTAGGAAGTTCAGAAAAAGATTTGAACCTTCGGCTGTAAGCCCTGCTGTGGGAGGAGTCGTCGTCAAGGGACAGCTGGCTGAGATCGTGGTCAATGGAAGTGTTCTCAGAAAAGTGGCGCCCCCTGGCCTTGGGAGGGTGACTTGTGCTCAGCCGGTCACCGTGCACACTGAAGTTTTTTAAACTCTTTGACCTATAGAGGTGAGGCTCAGGTTCTGATTCTGGAGATGGGGCACTCCAGTGGCGCAGCTGACAATGGGACAGCTTTACTGTAGATTTCTGTGCAGATTCCAGGGGAGAAGGGGGACTCAATCTCTGCTGAGGGTTAGCACTTTGTTCTCTGGGGCTGGTAAGCGTGAGCTGAGCTGGAGCTCCCGACTCTCCCGAAATCTGGGCTTTAGAATCTTCATTCTTTGATGGTGTTTCCAAGATACTGTTTGGCTCATTGTGATGTGGTTGTGAAATGTTAGCAGGCCTCTGGCTGTAGGGCTGACAGGGAGGTTCTGGGTAGGGTACCGCAGTAGCTTGGAGCGGGGTCTCTGATGGGTCCACATTCATCAGGCTGCTTTCATCTGTGGACTCGGTGGATTTTACAATAGGTTCAGGGGACAGTGGTCTGTCCTCTGATCTACAAAGAGATAACCTCCTATAGCCAGACTGGCTTTCACTTTGGGAGAAAATAGTGGCTATGTGTCTTCTGGGACTCATTTCCTTAGCTGGGATTTTTCTGCTTGCTTTAGACATGGCTGCCAATCCATGTTTAACTGAGTATCTGTTTTCTTTTGTTTCTTGGTCACCCGTGTTAGTTTTATTTCCTCCAGGAAGTAAAGTTTGATCCCATGCCAACTTTGGTGTTTCATCTTTAACCTTCCTCACCTCTGCTGTGTTTGTTTCCTGACTTCCTGCCCATCTGGGTTCCGACTGCAGATCTGTTCCCCCTGACTGAGCCTCTTCAATCAACTGCAGCTTATGCAATGCTGGGGTTGGAACAAAGGCTTGGCTTTCTGAGTCCGGGAGCATTTTATCAGTCAGGTTTTGGCAGTCTCCAGTTGTCCCCCTGGATTCCCTAGGCTGTGACCCACTAGAACTGTCGTTTACGACTACAGTCGTGTGATCTCTCTGAGGATACCATCCACTTCCTGTTAATCTGGTAGCTATGCCCCCTGCACAGGCTCCAGAATTTCTTCTGGTTTGGGAATTCTCAACATTAGCTTCTGAGTGGCCTGGGAGACCAGGGGGCGCACTGTCTCCTCCTTTAGAAGGCTGTAGATTTTTAGCATTTCCTTCTCCAGCACCTTTTTCCTGAGGCAGTAATGGGCTCTGTACAATCTGTTTTAGCAATGGCCCCTCTCTCTTTTTCCTGCTTAGTGAGTCATCCACTGCTGTTTTAGCTAAGCTACCTGGGGAAATCTCTTTGGTCTTAGGTTCTCCTTTATGAAGAGGGACATCAGGCCCTACAGAAGCCATTTCCTCTAAGGAAGATTCGGAAGCCTCCCTATGTGGTAATTGGGAGACAGTCTTCTTTTCATTGCTGTGAGAAAGACAGCGTGGGGAGGAGTCAGTCTGCTTCCTTAGGTCTTGCAGTGGAGGTATTCCTGACTGCACTTGTGCAGGACTTGGCTCATCGCCTTCTAAAGCACTAGGCAATGCTTTCGTCTCTCCCTGGAAAGCATCTCGAAGTGACTCTGTACCTTGCGCATACTGCTGAAGGAGGCTGCAGAACTTTTTGCTGGGTTTCCTTGGTAGAGTATAATATACTGAAACCACCTCAAGACATTTCACATTCTCTTCGTCACCAGAAATGGAGAACATGCTGGTTGTCTTAAACTTATGTAATACTTTTCCTGACGCATCTGCAGACAGCGGCTTGGGGGTTTGGTTTGAAAGGGTGAGTGAGCTCATCCCAGGGACAGGTGCCTCGTCATCTTGAGCAAGTTCCTTTCGGTTGTGTCTTTCAGAGAAAGCACTCTCTCGAGAAGATGGTTCACCTTCGAGAGAACTGGAGATTCTCCCCCGAGGCCTGGGCATTGCAGAGGAAGCATCCACGTCCAGGACCGGTGACTTTGCTCTTTCACCACTGTCAGTCAAGGTACATGGCTCCCCCGAAGGACATGATACCGCCCTCTTGATGAGGAAAGGAAGGGGCCCTTTCCTAACAGAAGCAGATCTAATGGCTTTCCTGTCTGTCATCTTCTTGGTGGCTTCAGGCATGCCCATGATGGAACTGGAAGCATCGCTCACTGACTTAGGAGAACTGGATTTGTCAGATGTGCTCTCCCCAGTTGGAACACTCACTTTGTTTTTCATTTGGAATGGAAGTGGCCCGTTCCTAATTGAAGCCGCTGTTATCTTACTTTCCTGCTGTCTGCTGTGTATGAGAAAGCTGGCTGGTTTTCTTGGCAAGGTGCAGTAGACTGTGCTGAGCTCAGGGACTTTGACACTACTTTGGTCCTCAGTGAGGCTACGGCCTTCACTTCTGGGTGCTGCTCTATTCTCTGTCTTGGCCATCTCCTCAATATAGGACACGTGGCGTCTTACTCTTCCTGTCCCTCTCCCATTTCTGAAGGGAGAGTACGGGTGGCAGTGGACAGCATCGTGCAGAAGAGCAGGCCCGTCGTGACTCTCTTGGCTATCTGTGGAATTGACGGCCAACGGATTTTGGTTCTTCGCAGCCTTGTCTTTTTCTTCTCTTTCTTCTTGAGATGGATCTTGGTCAGAAAGCCTCCTGGAGAGCGCTGTAGTAGAAGGAATGAAGAGAGCATCGAGGAATGAATCGCTCAACGGTAAGGAATCTTGGGGTACACCGGAAGCATCATGTGAGATACTGTGCTTGGCGGCCAGCTTGCTGCCATTGGTAGGATGAGAGGAAGGATGTTGTTGCTCAAGATCTAGAACAGCAGGCTGCTCTGAGGACTCTGCCTTTTGGGTAGCAGGATTTTTAATGATGCCCGGGCTGTCTTCATTACTTCCTGTTGTCTGGTGACAACTTTGATTTGGGCTGGGAAGAGACGGCGACTTTCCATATTCTTGGATGGAAGTCGGGGAGGCTGCTGAGCCAAGTTTCCTGTTTCTAGGAATACCTTGATCTTTGTCCAAGTCCTTGGATTTATCTCTTAGTGACGTGTGCATTTGGGGAGTGCCTTTCCTGGAAAAGACCCTGGGCGACTTTATGGAACCTTCTGTGGTAGATTCATTAAAGACAAACCTGTCGTTTTCGGCTGAGTCTTGGGAGTGGGCATTTTGAGAATGAGGTAAATCATTAGAGATCGTTGTCTGTGAATGAGGTTGGGGTAATCCACTTGCCTTGTTTTGCTGTTCACCGTCTGAAACAGATTCATTCATATCTTTCTCAGTGTTCATTTCTGTGGCTGGGATGCTGGGCTGGGTTTCGGTAAGAGCCAGCGATTCAGTCGAATGGCTACCAGACACAGCGACTTCTGCACAGTTTCTTACTGGAAGAGGGTCTGCCTTATTAGGGACCATTTTCTCCAAAGTAGCTGTGGAATTCTGGAAGCTGGGACTCCGAGAATCCCTTCTGTAATCAGGAATCAGGGGGAAGGAAGTTCTGAATGAGGACACTAGAGTCTGAGCCTTGCCAAGCAAACGGGACTCCGCATCCGCAGCTACATCTCCAGGACAGTGGCCTTGCTGACAGTCCAGGCTGGAAGAGTGGATGTGGCAGCTTGGATCAGTCATGGAAAAACCATCTGGTGTGAAAAACCTGGGTGGAAATTGGTTCTCATTGACATGCGATGTGTCCATGCTCTCCAGAGGAGACGTCTGAAGATCAGATCTCCAGCAGTGTGGATCCTCTTGACCTCTGAAGACATATGTTCCATAGCCAGGAGAATGTGGCTTCCAGGGTGGAGATGGGACACGGTGGCTGTAAACAGATGGTGCCCTGTTTACGTCAACAGAAATCATTTCAAAATCCCTGTCTGGAGGGAACGGCTTCCTGCTCTGCTGTGTGTCAGACCAGAAAGAATATTCCTCCTGTTGGCTCCAAAAGGAATTCTGTCCAAATCTCTGCTCTCCACTCTGTCTGAAGGTACTGCTGAGGAAAGACCTTGCGAGTGGGTTATTCTGATGGTAGAGTGGCATATTCTCTGAGTCCTCCAATGTGTCAGGACTCATTACGTTATCCATGGGGGCATTCAGAGGGATGCTTCGGTAAGCACTCTGTGAATGGTACAACTCATACCTCCTACTCTCCTGAGAACACCTCGGAGCCACGTACTGGTCAGCAGGGTCGATGTCCATTGGCGATGGTGCCCCGGACTCCTCCGGATTCAGTCTGTGTCTAGAAGAATCTGACCTATTCCATATGATGGATGACAAAGGAGTTCTTTTGGGGCTTTGCTGGTGCCTTACTGGTGTAAAACTGTTCTTGTTTTGAGTAGCGGCTGGAAAGTGTAAACTCCTGGCAGTAAAACGCCCTGCGGCAGGTGAAGCTGACCGCTGCCGGCTGTCGAAGCATAGTGATGTGCTACCAAATGTATTCTTTTGCATAAAGTCCTCTTTTAAGACTCTGGGCTCCCTGGTCCTGTACATGTCATAAATTGTCTTTGTCCTAGGAGAAAAGGTTTTGAAACCTTCTCTAGGAGCTCCTGGTCTCAGGATGTCATAGATGGACATATTGGAAGTTTCGCTGTGGTAGTTTTGGTGCCTTCCCGTGCTGTGACTATGCTCGTTCCTGCTCAAGTGAGAATGTTTGAGCTGGGTTCTTGATCCGTAGTTGTATGGTGCTCTGGTACTCACTGAGCCTGCTGATTGTTCCTGGGCCAGCTTGCTTTCCAAATCATCTAAAACTAAAGGAGAATGGGAATGAACTTTTGGATATGATTTTGTAGTTTTATAATAATTAGAGTCATTGGAGTACCCCTTTCTAAAAATCATTTTGTTGTCATAAATACTATATTAATCTCTCTTTTTTTTCTCTTTGTTTTTTCATGACAGGGTGTCTTTGTATAGCTATGGATGTCCTGGAACTCACTCTATAAACCAGACTGACCTTGAACTCAGATCTGCCTGCTTCTGTCTCTTAAGTGCTGGGATTGAAGGTGTGCGCCACCACCATCTGGGTAATATAGCATTAATCTTGAGTATGTTTTAATGACAATCTGATTTTTACAAGAGTGCACTGCAATTTTCTTTCTTTTTCTTTTCATATACTGTTAAGGATATAAAGCTATATTTGAGGGCTGAGGAGATAACCAAGTCAGTAAAATGTTTGCTGTACAAGCCTGAGGACCTGGATTCGATCCCCAGAACTCATGTAAAGAAACCAGAATAGTGGCATGGATTTATAAACCCTGTAGTAGTGGGTGGGGGGCGGACACAGGTGAGTCCTTGAAACTTGCTGGCCAGTCAGCCTAACCTAATCAGCAAAGTCCAGGTCCCAGGAAGACAGGGATCAGATTAGTGGCTCAGACAGTAGAGTGTTTGTCACACAAGCATGAAAGTTTGAGTTTAGCTCCTGAGTGCCTGTGTAAAAGGCCAGGCGTGATGACCTGCGCCTGTAGTCCCATTGCCAGGGAGACAAAGATGGGGGTTCTAGTTATTCTAGCCAAATTCGTGAGCTCCAGGTTCAGTGAGAGACCCTGTCACAAAAAACACAGTGGAAGCTGAGGTAGATGGCTCAGCAGTTACAAAATTCGAATGACCGCAGGCCCCAGAACCGACATTTAAAAAGCTGGATGTGGTGGTACACACCTACAGGAGTGGCCAGGACCCCTGCAGCAAGATGGGAAGTGGAGAGGAGAATGGACCAGCTACCATGGACCATGCTATGCAATGACAGAAACAGCAAGCGAGACCTGGCTTTAAAAAGGTGGAGAGAAACGACGTCTGAGAGTTGCCCTTTGACCTCTTCATGTGAATAATAGCTCTTGCTTCTATGCACTACCTTAATACATGAAGTGAAGAACGATCAAGGAAGATATCCATTGCCAATCTGGGCCTCTCCACACATGTGCACACATATGCACAAACTCTGATGCTGCACTCACACACATGCAAATATGCACACACACCCTAATACATTCATATGTAAATAAAAAAGTAGAGAGGCACTTAGGAGGACAGTGTTGACAGTGTGTATCATGTAACATACATGAACACAACACACAAAACAAGGTGGATAGCTCCTGAGGAATCACACACAAACTTGACCTCTGGCCTCCACATGCAAATGAACACACTTGCATACACACAAACCTTCCTACACATGCCTATGTGTGCACACACATACACACAGTTATATCTGTCCTAACGAGTTCTAACCAGTTTCCCTCTGTGTATTTGGTGTGTTTACTCTGTGTGGCGTGGGTTAGTAACAGAAGAGAATATCGCAGATTGCAATATGGGCTTGCCACTGAATTACTAGGCAAGCTGGGGTTATTAATCATGCTTCTCTCTTTCTTTTATATCATTGGGTTGCTGTAATAGTCCAACCCTTGGTCATATCATAAGACTACAATAAAAGAAGCCTGTAAACAGTATATGATTTCTCAGTTGTCTTGTTAAAAAAACAATTACAGGCAAAGGTTTATTACCACGTAATATACAAAAAGTTGGATAAATTTGGACAATGTGTGTGACTTAAAGTTTTACACAATATTATTAAATGACATGTTAACTATAGATTGTTTTCCCCCGAAACTATTGTAACACAGCACTTCCCAGGCACATAACATCAATTAATAAATACTTATAGATCCTTACAGGGCTTCTTAAACTATTTTTACTATTTTTGCTTTATAAGTGAGGATGAGAGAAATCAAGTACAGGCTCAGGTCATTTAGTGCAGTGATTTGGACCCAGACTTCTCCTGAGTCTTAATGGAGAAAAGGTCTGAGCCCTGCCAATGAGACACAGCTTCATGAGGAGGCAAAGCTGCTGTTGTCAAACAGTGCTGACTTTTACCTTAGGGCAAGGTGATTTCCAAGCCAGGGCCCAGCGACCTCCTTATAATACGAAGGATGGAGGCCAAGGCCAGACTGTGTGTGTGACTGATGGATCTTAGTCTGGGACTTTAGACAAGTCATCGTGCATCACCTCGGCCACTTCAGGCATAGTAAACCTTTTCCTCCATTAAACTGTTAGGGTTATAAAATGACTGCACTCTCCTTAAAGCTTTTAGATTTTTCTAAGATTTGTCTTATAATAGACATTATTATCATATATAGTTTATGATGAATATAATCGATTATCTATTTATTGATGAAACATTCGTTAATAAAAATCATATCTGACACAGAAATAGCTATTTTCCAAAGTGCTGTGAATCTGTGTCTACAGAATTATTTCCTTGTGAAATGATATACATGACCCACATTAGTTATCTTATTTGCTATTTAAAGTTTTCTTGTTTTGTTTTTTAACTAAAAAAATCGTGGAGAGCAAGGCATGTTGGCATCTGCATGTGTACAGTAGCAATATATAAGTAATGTACAGATCACATCTGGGCAGGGACCAGAGGGATCTGTTCCCTTCTGTTCTGGATTTCTCTGTAAGTGCTCTTGAGCTCACAGACAGGACTCATCTTGACCACTAAGATCTAATGAGGAAGGGAACTTTTTTTTTTCTTTTTGTTTTTTTGAGACAGGGTTTCTCTGTAGCTTTGGAGCCTGTCCTGGAACTAGCTCTTGTAGACCAGGCTGACACCAAACTCACAGAGATCTGCCGCCTCTGCCAAGTACTGGGATTAAAGGTGTTCGCTATCACTGCCCAGTTTGAGGAAGGGATTCTAAATGATTCCTATCACTGAAATAACCCACATAAAATTATAAAGCTATGTCAGATTATAAGGCAGGGGAAAAGAAGGAAACAAAACTCTGTAGAGTTAATAATATCAGTGAAAACAGCCCGGCATTGGCATAAGAACAGACAGGAAGATCAATGGAACCAAATAGAAGACCCGGATATTAATCTACACTCCTTTGAACACCTGATTTTTGACAAAGAAGCAAAAAAATATCAAATGGAAAAAAGAAAGCATATTTAACAAATGGTGCTGGCATAACTGGATAGCAACATGTAGAGGAATGAAAATAGACCCATATCTATCACCATGCACAAAACTCAAATCCAAATGGATCAAAGACCTCAACATAAAACCAGCCACACTGAACCTAATAGAAGAGAAAGTGGGAAGTACACAGGAGACCACTTCCTAAATATAACCCCAGCAGCACAGACACTGAGAAAAACAATTAATAAATGGGACCTCCTGAAACTGAAAAGCTTCTGTAAAGAAAAGGACAGCAGCACAGACACTGAGAAAAACAATTAATAAATGGGACCTCCTGAAACTGAAAAGCTTCTGTGAAGCAAAGGACACGGTCAACAAGACAAAATGACAGTCTAAAACAAATGATAAAATTCTCTGTTTTGCTGTTTATACTCCCCCCCCCCCCTCAGTTTACGTTGACTACAGAACAAAACACATTTAGAAGAGAAAACACAAGAGATTCTGCTACCTGGGCTCCTGCCGGGAACACTCACCACTCTTCATTCCTGGGCCATAACAAAATCCGCCCCATTCGAAGTCGTTCAGAATTTCACATTAACTCTTTTTCTTACTCCTTCAGAGGCTGGAGAAATCAGTCCTCTGCCTCCCACCTTTATTTTCAGACACCCATGCTAGGAGCCATCCTCTTCAAACAAAAGCTTCATTTAGAAGAGATTTCTCCCTGGTCCCTGCCCTTCTTGCCCCAGGATGTCCTTCAGTTGAGAGCCTAGCCTAAGGCTCTCAAGATTGACACTAGTCTCCTGCCAGGGTAGGGAGCAGGGAGAGGTCTAGCTGTAAACTGAATATCCTTCCTCACTTCCCTGAATCACTGTGGACTTCACTTTTCTAATGGCGGTCTTATGGTGTTACAGGATAACCTGTGGAAGGCGGACCACGATATTCATAATGAGATTCATTTGCATTACGTCCTCCTGGAATCCAGGTCAGTGCAGGTGAATTGTTTAACGACTGCTGGATTTCATCACAGTGCACATATTCCCCCCCCCCCCCAATCAGGGACAATAAAAAAACTCTTCAGAGAAAGCTGTATAGAGGCATTTCTTTTTGACCTGAGGTAAAACATTAAACATTATTATCAGCCTGTATGTCTGCCAGTCTTTGATCTCAGAATATCTGCTTGGATTATATTTAAACCACAAGGTTTTTCAAGGTTTCGGTTCATAGGATCTAATGAAACCCACTTCAGATGAAGTAAGCAAGGGGCTTCAGAAACTAAGTTCAGGCCTCGATTTGTTTAGAACATTTTAGTAAGAACTATCGTTAGCATTTGTCTCTGTGGTTCCTGGTGTTCCCAGGGAGATCTGATGTGTGAACTTACCTTGAAAAAGCTCAGTCTCGAGCAGGGAAGAATCCCAGGGTGGAGGTATGCCACTCTCCTCCCTCATGATGGCTGGCTTAGGGACAAACACACTGGCAACTGGCTGATTTCCAACCGGTGAATTGTATATTTTTGCCTGTCAATTTTAAAATAAAAATATGAGATTTCACATCTTCTCTAGCTAAAATAGTCATATGTTCTCCTAAAAATATCAATGGTTCTAGTCTAGGAACTGCTGATTAATTTTCTGACTATTTATGTCTCAATTTAGTGTTTTCTTATTTTTGCCATTTACAATGGAGCAGGAACTCCCTTACACATGCCCTCATATGCTTGCTTTCCTAGATAAATATTCACACATACATTATCCTACACACGCACTCGTATGTATAGTCGACTATGCACACACTCACATGTATGTTCCCTTATACATATTGTCATATGCACACTTCTCTATACGTATCCTAGGCATGGTCTCCCACACAGACCGTCACATGCATTATCCCCTATACATGCCCCTATATGCATATTCCCTATATAGGCCCATATGTCCACTCCCCTATATATTCCTTTGCAATACACTATCCTACACACATTCATATATACACTCCCTGCACATACATTCATATGTATAACCTCCTATACATAATTCAATGTATGTTCTTTCTTTTAATAACAGTGTTAAGGCAGACTCCTACAGAATTAAACAGCAACCAGGAAATTAACCTTTCTCAAGTTGGGAATACTGTCTCCATGGCGCCAATGGCTGGGACTTTGGATTTCCTAACTCTGCATTTTCTATCAAAAGCATCTTAGCCGCCATCTAGGTGGACCTTGAGTTTTGCGAACTCAAAGGGCTTTGGAAAAGATAGTGTTTCTATCCAGAGGCTATTCCGAATGACAGAACATGAAAGAAACAAAGAGAGTGATTAAATACATGTGACATGAAAATCGAAGGGAGGAAAGGGACCAGAGGGCAGAGGACAGAAAGGAGGCCATGAGCAATCAGGGGATGAGGGTCAAGACAAAATAAAGTATGGAGATGCCAGACCAGAACTCATCACAGTCATGTTAATTTTTAAAACAAATCAGATTATATTTTAAGAGGAAGACAAGAAGAATGGAGACCCCCCAAGCCCCTCCCACCCTGAGCAGATTCAGTAGTTCTGAAATGAAGGCATTGAAAGGTAAGATTTTGCCTATCTTTTTAAATCACTGCTCCTTTTAAAGGATTTAGGAGACAGATGCAAAGCTAAAGTTATATTCCTTAAAACAAACAAACAACTAGCAAGTGTTCATGCTGCTATCAGGTTCAATCACTGTCTTACTTACAACCTTAGTTTGTCTTTTTAACACTGGGACAATTACCCACGCCACTCCTTCACTGTCCTGTGCGAGAACCCGGCCTGCATTTCCAGGCCCCTGCCTCATCTCTGCCTGGCTGTTGGGGTCGCTGAGCAGGACCAGCAGCTGTGGTTCTTGTCCCTGTATCTCCAGCTCACTCTGCTGTCCCACCCTGGCCTTTCGAGTCCCTCTGCTCTCTAGACTCCCCTCTCCACCTCACAGAATATCTCCCCTCTCCACCTCACAGAACATCTCATCTTGTCTATAAAGCCGAGGCCAAAGGCCTAACCTTTGCCAAGACCTTGATTTTTAAATTCCTTCACCATAGGCTGAAAGTCAGGGTCCTCTTGCACCCTCACGCCTCCCTTATTTCTTCCAGAAGCCTGCCCAAATCTCATGAATTTGTGTTTGTAGCTTTTTTTTCCCTTTTTTCTTTCTTTTTTTTTTTTTTGGTTCCTGTTCTGGAACTAGCTCTTGTAGACCAGGCTGGCCTCGAACTCACAGAGATCCGCCTGCCTCTGCCTCCCAAGTACTGGGATTAACGGCGTGTGCCACCACCGCCTGGCTTGTGTTTGTAGCTTTATAGGCGTAAGTGAAGACCCACAAAGGGGGCTGAGTAATAAAGAAACAATACTCCCATGATAACTTATTCATTCCTGGATATAGCCTATCACACTAATATAAAAACCTAAAGTAAACAAACAGAACCTATAGATACCCATTTGACAGAAGGAAACTGAAAGTTAATTACTTGAAAAAAAATGGTTAAAGTGAGTTCTTTATCCCTAGAGTATGAAGAGGCTTCTCTTTTGTACTCTTCTGTGGCTCTTTAACTTTCTAGTTTTGTTTTGTTGTTTTGAGACAGGGTCTCAGTAGCCCAGGCTGACTTGGAACTGACTAGATAGCCTACCAGGCTGGCCTCAACTTCAGAGCAATTTTCCTGTCTCCGTCTCTCCAGTGATTAGAAGTGTGTACCACAACACTGACTCGATTCTCTATTTGAATAATAATTTATTATA
Source organism: Microtus ochrogaster (assembly GCF_000317375.1). Classification (NCBI taxonomy): domain Eukaryota; kingdom Metazoa; phylum Chordata; class Mammalia; order Rodentia; family Cricetidae; genus Microtus; species Microtus ochrogaster. The sequence goes on along the minus strand of NC_022012.1, from coordinate 47,660,166 downwards.
GATGCTATAAATCCATTATTCCCAAACCTATAGTTTTGGTACTTGGTGTAGGCTTCCTGGATAAAGGTCACCAAGCACCATTATCTCTTAACCATTTAACACCCAAACAAACTTCGGATTTCCTCTATGCAGAGCAGCGTACAGGCCTGTGGCCTCCTGGATCATGATTCTGCATAACAAACACTTTTAGTGAAATGGAAAATATGTGAGCTGGGGGCTCAAGTGAGAGATGAGCCTCTGGAGCTGGAAGGTTCCTCTATCTGGGGACCAGGTTCTTCTCATCAGGACCAACGCTACACACTCAACACACCCGTGCTACCTCCGGTAGAGAGATGTGAATTGAATGACTAAGAGGAACCCCAAGATTTTACTAATAATATGCAGCATTAACTCGGAAGCTGGTCAGTGGTTGGTACCTGGCATAAAGAGGACTAAGTGTCACCTTTGCTCTCCAGACTCTTTATTTGAGCGGTAAGTGAGATTGTCTGTAGTTGTTGCCTTAACCAGAAGCAAGTGAGCGCTGACTGTCAACGCCATTACTTCAAGGACTTTGAGTGGGATACTTCTCGGTATTTTAATAGTCCCACAAAGTTGGTGCTACTATTGTCCCCAACTTCAGAAAACTGAAGTTTCAAGAGGCCTTGCCATTTGCTTAGGTCCCACTGCAGTGGGGTGAGGATTCGTCCCCAGGCTGTTGGACTTTAGAACGCTACTGAATCTCTCTGCTCCTGGAAGAATCCCGCAGTTCTTGGTCTATCACAATGCTGTATCCAGGTAGCGGGAATTTTCATCAACGAAACACAGGTCCCACGGTACCTTGGGAGCAGCTGCAGTCCTTCCTGACGCAGACCAGACGGACATTGGCCCTCGGTTGGGGCTCAGTCTTGCCCTCCTTACTGCACGGTCGCCATGAAACGAGACGTTTATTTCCCCTTCTTCGCTAAGAGTGTGAAGCTCAAACTCCTCTTTACAGTAAAATCATGTCAAGGTGCTTTCTCAGCTTTTGACGTAAGCCTTTTTTCCCCTCTGTCCAGATTCCCTGTGCTCCAAGCTCTGACACATTGTCCCAAATATCACGGACTTCTTGACCTTTGTCCCTGTATCCTTGATTTTCGTTCTTTCTCAACCTTTTCTCTTAGAAACGGCTACCGTCCTCCAAAGTCCAGGCTTTACTCTCCCCCCAGGAGCCTGTTTCCAATGCTCTCAAGCAGAGCTCGTTCCCACCGTTCTTCTCGACACCTCTGGCATTCCACAGCACAGCGTCATGTCTAAAGCTGGTCTCTCTTCACTTCTGCTGACACTAGCTCTCTTTTGCTCCTCCCTACCAAAAATTTCACTCTCCTAAGCAAGGATTCAGACAGGTGAGTCAGACCCTGGAAGTGGCAATGCATTCTTATTTGTATCACAAACACCAACACAACACGCAGACGGCAAGGGGTGATTACTGCCAAATTCAATGTGGCCCCACCCCAGCAATACTTTCTCCTTCTGAACTTCCCAAAACTGTTTTTAAAAATTTGTGTGAGGAGGTGGTAGTGTGCTGTGTGCATACATGTGCATGTGTATATGAAATGTGAAGGTACATATACCCATGTGTGTACCTACCAAAGTCAGGAGGATGTCATGCCTTCCTCTGTCACATTCCATGTTATTCTCTGGCTAGGGTCACTCACTGAATCTGAAGCCTGTTGCTTTGGCTAGACCTGGTGGCTACTGAGTCCCCATGACTCACTAATTTCCACCTCCCAATGCTGGAGTCACAGGAATGTGTCCTGGCTCTTATGTAGGAGCTGGAGATTTGAACTCAGGTCCTCATGCTTATACAGCAAGTGTTCTTCCCCACAGAGTCACTCCCTTGCCCCTCTAATACATCTTTTTTCCTACTCATATGCTATATACTTTTTTTTCGAGATAGGGTTTTTCTGTAGCTTTGGAGCATATCCTGGAACTAGCTCTTGTAGATCAGGCTGGCCTCGAACTCACAGAGATCCGCCTGCCTCTGCCTCCCGAGTGCTGGGATTAAAGGCGTGTGCCACCACCACCCAGCTAACATTCCTATTTTTAACACAATTACTCATCCATTTTAAAAAATAATTGTAGATCTAGAGAGATGACTCAGCTGTTAAGAGCACTGGTTATTCTTCCAGAGGACCTGGGTTCGATTCCCAGCACCCAGATGGTTGCTACTAACTATCTGGAACTCCAGTTCCAAGGGATTGAATGTCTTCTTCTGACCTCTGTGGGCACTGCACGCATGTGGTGTACAGACACACATGCAGGCAAAACACTCAGACATAAAATATAAATTAATAAATCTTTAAAACTATTTATTTATTTGAGGGAGTGTGTGCCCTGGCATGGCTGTGGAGCTCAGAGGACAGCTTGTAGGAATCAGGTCTTTCATTCTCCCATGCGGGGTTTCAGAGGTGGAGGTTGTCAGGCGTGGTGGCAAGTATGTTTCTTTACCCTCTAAGCCCTCTTACTTTTTAATACAATATTATTTCCCATATCTTTTCTCCTTGGACCGTTATAACGAATGTGCGATCTAGTTAAGGGTTGTTCCCATTTTGGGGATAAAACAAGCAAAATTCAGGTAAGTGTCTTACTGACATCACAGGAATGACTTCTACAGCGGCGGCTAGTCACACCCATCTGACCTGATCCCAAACCCTGATCTGTGACTTCTGCTAATGTACATATCAACATGACAATCCCTCTGAAAGGGGGAACCTCACCTTAAACACTCCCTGGCCTCCCGTGTGGAGTGACACCGTGCACGTAGTTAGGAACTGATTTACGACACGTCAAGATAGGAAACCACAGAGGGGAGGCTACTAGAAAAATTATTACATAATTGAGCTATTGAAAAGGATTCTCTCTCCACTCAGAAGGCGGAGGCAGGCTGATCTTTGAGTTCAAGGCCAGCCTAGTCTACAGAGCGAGTTCCAGGAGAGCCAGGGCTACACAGAGAAACCCTGTCTCGGATTTTTCTCTATTAGAACTCAGAAAAGCATGCTGGGGGGAGGACAGCACGGTGGTTACACATAAAATGCGACACAGTCGAAGCCTGGTTCTTCCCAGGTGGGGTTAGCTACATCAGTGGTTTTCAACCTGTGGGTCTCAACCCCCACGGAAGCCAAATGACTCTTTCACAGGGGGTTGCTTGTCAGATACACTGCTTATCAAATATTTACATTATAATTTATAACAATAGCAGATTACAGTTATGAAGCAGTAATAAAAATAACTTTATGGTTGGGGGGTCACTATAAATGAGGAGCTGTATTAAAGGATCACAGCGTTAGGAAGGTTCAGAACCACTGCTCTACATGGCTCTGGGAAAATTACTTAACCTTGTGCCTTAGTGACTTTGTTGGTAAAATGAAACTAAAGCCAGTAACAAAGCAATACTTCCTCTGCTAAGAAGACTGGTTTAACAGCGGGGAGCTGCTGAGAATGGGATCCAGGCCCTAGGTGAGTCCTTCACACTGACTGATACCGTTCTTGGGTTATGGAGAACTTTCTGGAAAACTCCTGAGAGTGTGTTGAACTTAAGAGCAAGGCAGGTTCCCCACAGTACACTGTAGGATTTAGGACTTTCAGGAAACAGGGGACATAAAAGCCAAGGGGAGAGACAAGCCCTTTACCACAATGTCAATGCCCTCTGCTGATACTGTCTGCAGTGTTGACATAACTAAACAAACAGAGCTCCTGTCAGAGGGTAACCTTCAAACATCTGAGAACTTCCTAGGGCAGCCAAACCTGCAGAGCGGCTGTGGGAGCTGGAACCCACGCTGCCTGATATTATCAAACGCCTTGGTAAAGTCAACAAATTAAAATTTCAAGGTGCTCCCAGGTTTGTCCTGTGTCTGCTTTCCAGCAGAGATTACATTCAGCAACCTGCTCCAGGCTCTGTGGCTTAAAAATCATGTATTCGTTCCTGCTTTCAGGTCCTGGACACACATGCTAGCTATCCCAGAGGGATACAGAGAACTGAGGATGCTAGCTACTTGGTAAATGCCACATTGGAGATGCATCCCTCCAGATAACAACGCTGGTTGTAGCAAGCTAAGCGAGAAGGCATTCAGAAAAACTAAGAACAATTAGCTGGCCCAGGAAACATTTTTTTTTAATAGCTTGAGTTAGCCTTCCACTTGGTATGTAGCAGAGACTGCTGTGAACTTCTGACCCTCCTGCCTTCACCTCCCAAGTGTTGGAATTACAGGCACTCATTGCCCGCCACACAGTGGGTTTGTCTGGTGTTTGCACATGCAAGTGTACATGTGTGTTGAGATACAGTCTTGTAGAGCCCAGGCCCAGGCTGGTCTTGAACACGCTATGTATACAGAGTAGGGAGACTCTGTTACACGTCACGCAGTACATTAGACTGTGCTGAGTCTGGGAGGAATCTTGGGCGAGGTGATCTTTAAGTTTCTATCTAACACCAAACATCTAGTAAGTTGTGTGAATGTTTAAATAGCAACTGCTGTGTCTTCTGAGAGGAGGGTCATTCAATAGTAAACCTCGCATGAAATACTATCGTCCCCCGGACCATCCTACCCTGCTGCCAATCAAGTGGTGGGAAGTTTATCACCTCAGATCTTGGCAAGAATTCTTGTGGCATCAGTGGTCAGCTTCCAGGGTAGCACACACAGTTCTAGCTTCAGGCAGAACTTCCTTCCTTTTCCTTTTGTCACTGGTGGGAGCTTCCAGTCACTCTCAGTCGCTCACTGTCAAGTCCCTTATATGCTAAGAGCTCATTGAAATAGTTCGTTGAAAGTGGCAACCAAGAGTCTCAAAGGAAAATATCTGCCGATCCTCAGATTCACGTTTCAAATCTCAAGAATGCCATGTTACCCTGCCACTTTATACATCACAGGTGCCCACCTTGCTCTTTCTACAGACTCTACATCTTATTCACATCCCTAGACTCATGAACATCGGAGGATGCTCAAACATTCCTCCAGCCAAACTGAGAGAGCAGAAGCATCTAGAACCATAACCTTGTCTTCTTAGAAACCAGAAGTAGAGGCAGAGTGGGTGCCACCCCTGTTCACTGCTGAGCTAGGGTAAAACCTCTGCAGGGAGTAGTTCACTGGGGTCTACATGCAAAGAGCACATCAGGGCGGGTCGGCTGGAGGCCCAGCTGTTCCAGCTGTTGAAGGTTCAGACACGGCTTTTCTAATTGGAGTCTAGCATTTACCTTTGATTCCCCGGATACTACGGCAGTTGTGTCCCTCACAGACACAGGAGGCGCCACACGGTCATCACACCTGTGGGAAGAATTTAAAATCATTTCTTTGAAGAGGTTGACTTTCACCAGGAATAAAAACCAATAACAGTACATTTACCATTACAGGTCACTATCCAGAGAGGATAAGAAGCATTTTCTACTGAAGGACGCCTCACTGAGTAAAATTTCAGAAAACTTTCGCATGGTAGCTTAGAGTTGATGTTCCTACTTTTGCTGCCCAAGTGGATTTGCATTTGAGCACAGTGTGAAAACACGTGACAGACCGTCTAAGCTGCTGAATGTTTATTCATCGGTGTGTCCCACACGGATTTCACTCAGATGCCCCACACCTTCAGGGCAGAGATCATGGATGCTTCCATTTCACTGATGATCAAAAAGTGCAGTGAATTTGGGAGACAGAGCTCGGGAAAGAGTCAGTGTCCCGGCTGGGAACTGGATGCAGGCTCTAAGTTTCCAGTTGGCCTGGCAGCAAGACTCAGCAGGCAAAGGCACTTGCCACCAAGCCTGCTGAGCAGAGTCGGATCCCGGGTTCCCATGTGATGGAGAGAGAGAAACAGCTCCTACACATTATGCTCTGACTCTCATACACATGCTGTGGTCTGCACACGCCATCTCCCCCACGAAGTAAATAATTATAAAAATGAGAAAAGACAGGCGCTGAGCTTGTCAGTCTGTAATCCTGTGCCAACGTGCGCTCTTCCTGATCCTATTCAGGGTCAGCAGACTGCCATGACTCACAGCTCTTTGTGAAATTAGGCCACCTCCTCCACCAAGGCAGCAGCAAGGGAGTCCAGAGTTACACAAGCTGGGACTGTGGACGGGAGCAGTCAAAAGCAGCTGGGCGACAGCTATCCGCCATCTGTTTCATCCTTCATGGTTAGTGAAAGTTGACCATAAAAGCCGGACACCAACGGTTTTCTATTTTAAAGACATCCATAGCTGTTTTATAGTTGAGTTCAGATTTTGACCAGAAAATGAATTAATGTTGTGGATTTTTTTTCATATTATCCTGAAATATAAGTTATACTAATAATATCTGCATGTTAAACACAGGTCAGGATTCCTTACCCAGTGTGCTTGGGACCAGAAGTGTTTTAATTTTTCTCTCCTTCCTTTCCCTCCTTTCTCTTTCTCTTCCTCCCTCCCTCCCTCCCTCCCTCTCTCCCTCCCTCCCTCTCTCTGTCCCTTCCTTCCTGTCTGTTTTTGAAACAAGGGCTAAGTTGCCAAGGCTAATCTTGAATCTGGACTCTATCTGACTCGGGTTTTTTGTTTTGTTTTGTGAGACAGGGTTTCTCTGTATAACAGTCCTGCCTGTCCTGGAACTTTCTTTGTAGACCAGGCTGGCCTTAAACTCAATGAGATCCACCTGCCTCTGCCTTCTGAGTGCTGGGATTAAAAGAGTGCACCACCACTGCCTAGCTCTGACTCAGGGTTTTAAGTAGCTAGAATTACAGGCCTGTGCCAATAAGCTCAGTTCTGTTTAAAATGTGAATATTTGCACTAATTAAGGAGATGGGTTGGGAATGGGACCCAAGTATAAACAGAAAATTCATTTGTTTGAGAAACATCTTACACGTGGTGCCTGAAGATGATGTAATCCGACTGCAGCCTATCACATGAGGTCATGTGGTTGGATGTGGAATTCTCTATCTGTAGAATCATCAACAGGTTCAAATTTTAGGGAATGGGCAGCGAGAGGCCTTAACCAGTAAAGGCACATACCATCAAGTCTGGTGGCCTGAGTTCAACCCCTAAACCCACACAGTGGCAGGAGAGATCCTCCTTAGACAGTCGTTCCCCTGAACCCCACACACGTGCTACAGCACACACAGGCCCGCGTACATACCCAACAAATAACAAGCAAGTAAGTGTAAACAATATTTAAAATTTCAAGTTTGAGGTTTTTGGATTAGGGCGGGTGCACCGTGTTTATTCACTTGCCTTGTGAGTCAAAGTTTCACTATGCTTCTCTTGCTGGCCTGACCTCACTATGTAAAGCAGGCAGGCCTAGAACCTGCCACAACCCTGCATCTGCTCCTGAGATTACAGGCGTGCGTTGCCTCATCTGCTTCTGGTCTTCCCGTCTATGCCTGATGAAGCTACGTTCCTCCTACAAGTATTGTGTACACAAACCAGTGTTGTTTTGAAATCTTTGAAGGAAACGAATGCAGCCGAGAGAGGCAGTCTCTGTTTTCAGAACACTTTCACCCAAAGGAAGCACGAAGAGCTGAGACACCACTTGAGCCTTGACAAGGAGGATAAAGAGGGTGAGCTAATGCGTGGGCAGTGTGGAGTGGACACACGCACTTCCAGGGGACGCCCTGACGAGGCAGGAGGGAGAAGATGGCGGAGAACTGCCCTGGAGACCAAAGGGCAGGATGGGTAAAAGCTGGGAGCCTGATGCCCTCGTGCAGGCCTGCATTCTCAGCACTCTGGAGGCAGAGGACGATGCACAGCTGGAGGCCAGCCTGATCTACACAGCAAGTTCCAGGGTGGCCAGGCCTGCATAATGAGACCCTGTCTCACAAGCAAGCAAGCAAACAATAAAGGGTCGGAGAGCTGGCTCAGCAGTTAAAAGCACGGGTGCTCTTCTAGAGGACCCAGGTTTGATTCTCAGCATGGACATGGCGGCTCATAACCCTATGTCAGGGATCCAACATCTTCTTCTGGCTCCATAGGCACCAGGCACGTACCTGATACACAGACATATTTGGAGACTGAACACCCACCCAAACACATAAAAAAATAAATAAAACTTAAAAATAAATAGAATTTAAAAATAAATAAATAAAATTAAAATAAATAGATAAACACACTGTCCCAGAACAAAAGGCTTGGAGATAGGAATATTACCAGTTCGGGTAGGAACTGGCAAGCAATGCAGTTAGCCGCAAGCCAAGAGTACATACAACCCAGATGGTGCCAGTTCTTGCTCTTTTTATAATCCTAGTGGCTGCAGCCCTCACTGCACCCCACAGCCGGCCTTGCACTATCTCACTAGGTCCCCATCTGGTTCGGAATCAGTGCAGCAGGGGTAGGATGCTGAGCGTGGCAAGCGGGCAGGAAATGTCTCCAATGTCACAGACAGAACAGATCGCCATCACGTGCAGAGGCACAGAGTCGAAGGATGTGTGTTTGTCCGGTGTGTGCCTTGCTGTGTGTGCTACCGTTCACTCTGTAAGAGGGGAACGTCCAGCTGCCTGGGAGGCCTTCCGCAAGCATCTCTGGTGTCACGAAGGCTGTGCTGGAAAAAGCCCTCTGGACTTGGCGAAAATAGCTCACCTTCTGCCTTGACCTCCAAGTCCGTCATGATGTCACACCGCAGGAATCTCTCACAAATGCCCTCACCCCTTCCATTACAGCCATCCTGCCTGCTACTAATCCTGCTTCTCTTCTGGAACCCCTTCCACCCTTCACGCCAACAACAGGGAGAGCTTTGGAAAATTCAGACTCCATCTTTTCAGTCCCCAACTAAAAATCCCGGAGGGAATTGTTCAAAATCTTAACATGACACAAGGCTTTTCTCTTAAAAAAAAAGTTTTTGTTATTCCGTTTATTTAATCATTTATTTTGTGTGTGTTTAAGCACACGTACACAAGTGCACACAGAGGTCAAAGGACAATTTCTAGGAGTTGGTTCTGTCTTTCCACCGCGTGTGTTCTGGGCATCACACGGGTCACCAGGTTTGATGGCAGGTGTCTTTACCTATAGAAGCAGCTCACTAGCCCAAGGCTTTCGTTTTATCTGGTGAACCTCTTAAGCAAGCCCTTACCCACCCAACCTTATCTCTCAGCTCTCCTCCTAGGCATCCCTGACCTGCCAACTTAGTTCCACCTCAATTATCCTCTCATTTCCACGCCTTTGCAGATGCCGTGTAGAAATCCCCCTGCAACAGGGCGGGGCAGGGCTCGGGAATATTCTTTTCTAACACTTGGATCACTGAGAAGATCCGCCTATCAGGTCACAGGCAGCTAGACCCCGTGAGTTAGACGTGAGCTTTATGTATTTCCATCCTCACTCCTTTCTATCCGGTCAACAAACCCTACTGACTCCAACTCAGTATCCATTCTTGTCTCTGCATCAAGCTGCCATTACCCTGGTCCCAGCATCACCCATCAGCTCTTGCCTTTCTAGCACAGCAACCCTTCACTGTCCTGATGTCTCCAAGCGTGTTCCCAATCCATCTCTGTACGTGAGCCACAGTGATCAGGACAAATTGAACCCTTCCTCTTCTTGAAAACTTTTACTTGCTTTGTAGTGAAACGTGAGGCTATTCTCTGTATCCACAAAACCCTGCTCGGCCTAGTCTTTACACACCCAACTTCCCGATGTCCGCTCGGCCAGAGGGAATTTATCAGACACCTGAGCTTTTGCAGGTACTGTCTTCTTCCTGGACCATTATCTTACACTTGAAGGATGATATAGAGGTCACTTCCTCCAGAAGACTGAACCAGACTTACACTAAAGCCCTGTCCCGCACACAGGCTCCCACGCCATATGGGTCTTCTCCGCTGTAGCCTTTTTCTTGGCCTCTGATTTTGTCTCACCCTCACAAGAATCCAGCATGTGGAGGGGAGTCCTGTCTATGCTGGTCCTGCGGAATTCACGTGCTGTCCGGTTAAGTCAATGTGTGGTCCTTCCGCTGCTCCCATTGGCTCTTCCTTTGATCCACCATCCACCTAGTTCCTCAAGGCAGAGTGGAAGGAATCTCACCTCTGCTTCTCCTTCCTCCTCACCCACCACATCCACTCGAAATCCCACACAGCTCTGTTATCCCAGTAAGGTAGCGAGCGGTTTCTTGTTGTGATCAATACCCGACAAGCATAAGGGTAGGGGTGAAGGGTTTATTTGGCTCATGGTAAGATACACCTGGGGCATGTCTCCATGATGACTCTAAATGCAGTCCAGTTGGTAACTGAGATTAAATACCATAAATCTCCTCCCACCAGCGTTGACTCTCAGTCTCATTTGCATTTGTCTGTTTTTTTTTTTTTTTTTTTTTTTTTTTTTTTTTTTTTTTTTTTTGAGACAAGGTCTTATGTAGCCCAGGTTGGCCTCGTACTGGTTTTTTTTTTTTTTTTGAGACAAGGTCTTATGTAGTCCAGGTTGGCCTCGTACTCACACTCACCACGTAGCTGAGACTGGAAGGCAGGGGATCACAGCTATGCTCCATCATGCCAACATTCCTGCTCTGCTGACTCCAATGTTTCTCCCTCCCTCAAATCCTTTTTTTTTTGGTTTTTCAATACAGGGCTTTTCTGTGTAACAGTCCTAGCTGTCCTGGAACTAGCTCTTGCCTGGCCTCGAACCCACAGGAATCTGCCCACCTCTGCCTCCCGAGTGCTGGGATTAAAGGTGTGCACCACCACTGCCTGGCCTCAAATCCATTCTTTGTGCTATAAATTGGAGCAAAGATTCTTTTTCCTTGGCACTACTGATGCTGCTTTTCCTGAGGTGGGCTGTCTTAATTGCCTCAATGTTCCTCAGCACCCCTGACCTCCACCCTCACTTCAGCCGTGAAAACTGGACACATCTTAGAGCATTGCTGAGTGTCTGTCAGGGTACCCACATGCCCTTGGCTGAGAAACCGTGGACCTGAAGGGATCTTTCTAACATGAAAACCAGATACTGCTGACTTGAACTGACTTCGTGAGTCTCTATGACTGAGATGGATTCGGCTTTCTCTGGTTACTACATCATTGCTTGGTATAGACTCTTGTCTCTTAGTCACCTAGTGTGGTCCTCTTCCTCCAGGAAGCCTCTGGACCCTCTAGTTTAGTTAAGAACTTCCTGGCAGGAAGATCCTCAGTCGCCCAGATACTCGCCATGTCTATCTGCTGTGACCCGGGTTACACCTGGGCCACACGGAATCCCTGTGTGAGTTCAAAGGACACGATTTCCTTCACCGTCTTTTGCCAGAATTGCCAAAGTAAAGAACGGATTTGGTGGTACTCTCCTTTAATCCCAGCACTCAGAAGGCAGAGGCAGACGGGTCTCTGAGTTGGAGGCCAACTTGGTTTACAGAGTGAGTTTCAGGACAGCCAAGGCTACATAGAGAAACCCTTTGTCTTGACAAACAAACAAACAAACCAAAACAACAACAAAAGGAAGAGCAGAGCAGAGCAGTTGTGAGGCGGGCCAGCCGCTGCATGGGACAATCAGGTGCCTTCATTAGATTACAGTCCTCTGGGAAGGGACTTGGCTTTCGGTCCCTACTTTACCTCCAACACAGTAAATGTGCTGTCTGATTCTGGCCACGGCTTTGATAAAAACTTGATACTACATAAAAGTAAAGCTATTGTCTTGGCTATTATCACCCACGTTAGCGATTGTTACAGCAGGGCTCCAGATTATCCCAGAGAAATAAAATAAAGCTCTTGGTTCCCATCCTTGTGCCTACTAAGGCAGATTCCACAACCTGATCATCTCTTGATGGAACACTGCCCCTGAGACTCAGACTGAATAAAGGTAACTGGACCAACAGGAAGCCACTGGCTTCTCAGGATGGGAAAAGCCAGACTGTCCCCATGTCTTGCTTCTCCCTGGTGCTTCTCTGTCTACACCATGCCAGAGACCACAGAGAGAACACAGCCTGAGAGAGAAAGATCTCACTCGCTCTGAGGCCTCTGGCTAAGGGTCTTAGAGTCTTCTCTATTTCAGCTCAAGACTTTCCAGCTAGAAAATGAGGAGGGGAAAGAAGGAAAGAGGGAGTGGGAGGCACAGAGAGAATCTAAATTCAGGGAAAATATGATGTATCTTTTAACTTTCCAAAATAGTCTTTGACCTTTCTGCTTACGTAAGGGAGTTTGCAGCTGAAAGGCCCAAGCTGTGTACGCCCTATGGATCAGGCAAATTTGGGCACGTCTGAGAAGTGGCTAGGTGGAGCCACCAAAGCTCCTTGCATTTGAAGGGAATAACATCACCCCTAAAGGAGCAGGAGAGTGAACCTGCATTCTCACCCCAAAGTCTCAGTTATCAGTCCAACTGTAGCCATGTTGGGGACAGTCACTTCTGTGTCACGCACTATGATAATCCTCCAAGGAAAGGAGGCTTGAATGTACATAATATCCATGGACTTTGCAAACTAGCTCCCCTGTGCTTTTATTTTGGGGCTACCCAAGGGAAAGAGCAAGGTTAAAAAAAACAAACAAGCTACATTCCTAAAATTGAAATAAGCAAGAGAATATATGGCTGTGGCTTCAGATGGTGGGTGGACAGAGGGTGGTGACTTTCTGATGGAGCATGCCAAAACACATTGCCTCATCACGGCAAGGAGGGAGTCATTTCTGGGAATCTGGACCAAGAAAGGAGTAGCTGAGGATGCTACTTGGAAGACTGGAGGGCCCAGGCAGTACACCATAGACACTTACTAAACTCTAGGGAGGGGACCTGGGGGAAAGCAGAGAGCGCCACAGGCCACAGACTTCAGCTACCTCATAACATGACCCAGGAGACACCCCTGCCGGAAGGTGTTGGGGGGAGCAGCGGGCACTGCATTAGGCTCATCTTGAACACACGGACAGCAACAAATAAACAATAAACACAAATGCTTTTCTTTCTTCCTGGGGTTTGAGGCAGTTCATTCATTTGCAAATAGCATTTAAATCATAACGGGAAAGCTGGACAGTATGACTTTTGGAAGGAGAGGATATGTGTGAAGCAGAAATCACTTGGATATTTTATAATTTATGGAATCACTGTGTTCCCGTTTTTTTTTTTTTCCATTGAAAGTAATAAACCAAAATTTCAAGATTCCACATACTGCTAGACCTGGTGCTCATGTCTGGAATCTCAATATTCCGGAGGCTCAGGTAAGAAGATTGCCATGGATTCCAGGCCAGGCAGGGGCACATAGAGTTCCAGGCCAGCCTGGACTACACACACACACACACACACACACACACACACACACACACACACACACACACACACACCTGGACTACACACACACACACATGTCATTCTAAGGTTCCCTAGTGGCTACTAGAAACCATAGACAGTACAAAATCCTGTACTAACCTTTATTTTCCTATACATAAACACCTATGTTAAAGCTTAACTCATATATTAGGCACAGGAAGAGAAAGATATCACCAACGAATAGCAAACGGGGATAACTAAAATATACTATAATAAAAGTTACACGAATCTAGATTTTTCTCTCTCTCAAGGCTTCTCCTCATCATATTGTAGTTTTCATTTGGGGTTGAGAATTAACTGGAGAGGGAGGGGGAACTATCTTGCTTTAAGTGGTTGGTCCTTAAAGTGAACAAGGATATTGTGACAAATTATGAAACCTACATCCCAATTTATTTTCTAAGAAAGGTTGTCTACTTTGCAGGGATATTTCTCAAGGAAAACTGAAGCACAGAGCTGAGCATGGTGGCACACGTTTATAATTGCAGAATCCAGAAGGCTGACACAGAAGGATTGTGAGTTCAAGGTCAGCTTGGGCTACCTGGTGAATTTGGGACTAGTTTGGGCACCACAAGACGTTGTCTCAAAAAACAGAACAAAACAAAACAAACAGCCAAAGCTTAAAAGAAGCAAATAATCTTGGTATGGTGGTGTATGCCTTTAATCTCAGTATTTAAGAGGCACGGGGATCTCTGTGAGTTCAAGGCCAGTCTGGTCTACAGAGTGAGCTCCAGGAGTACACAGAGAAACTGAGTTTCAAAAAAGAAATGCACGCTGGGCGGTGGTGGCGCACGCCTTTAATCCCAGCACTTGGGAGGCAGAGGCAGGCGGATCTCTGTGAGTTCGAGACCAGCCTGGTCTACAAGAGCTAGTTCCAGGACAGGCTCCAAAACCACAGAGAAACCCTGTCTCAGAAAACCAAAAAAAAAAAAAAAAAAAAACAAAAAGAAATGCAGAAGAAGAGGAGGAGGTGAAGGATTATTTACCTGATTATCAAGAGCTTTATGTAAAGTTTGATACTTTGTTTTTGTTTTTTGTCTTGGTTACTTTCCCTCTGAATACCACTCTGGAAAGTCAAATCGAGGTTGCCCTCTAACTCTGAATCGTCTGCCAGAGATGTAAATGCCTCTATATCATTCATTCATATCTTATAGCTAGATTAATAACTTTGATGTTGACTTTTGTGCCTGGTATTCAACTGTGTATTCGCTACAATGACAATCACAAATATGATTTGATAAAAGAAAAAGTTGAAAATAAACTGAAAAGTAAGTTGCTTCAAAAATTAACATTGTAGTATAAATTATACACCTTAAAAGGAATTCAAATAATTCATTAATGTGAAAAAATATTCTCTAAATTGCTTTGCTGACTTGCTCTCCAGGGCACCAAGCAGTCAAACCTTCTTTTGGCTTTCAGGAAGTAGAAACCTGAAGGTTGTCTGTCCTGTGCAACTAAGCTTCCCAGATCTCACCAGACTCTACCTCAGAGCTCAGGCAAGAAAGAGTTCCTGGGTCAGAAAGTATTTTAAAGGTTGTTTCTGTGTTCTGAAGATCAGAACTGCTAAAGGGAAATGCTACCTGGGATTAGAGAAGCCATGAATCCATATTAGCTGCCTTAGGAGACCTCCCCATGATGGAAAAATGTTTGTTCCTCTCACACTTGAGATTTTCATCTAAACACTGGAGTCAAGCTCCAACTTTAAAATAAAAAGCATGCGTTTTGCACAATCCTCCGAGACCTTGTGAGAATAAACACCAGTGTTTATCCTTCATTGCATTCTATCCTGGCAGAACAAATATTTGCCAAGGTAGAGACGGGAATATCAGTGTGAGTTTAAGGCCAGCCTGGGCTATGTGAGTTCTAGGACAGCCAAGGCTACTATATATATATATCTCAAAAGAAGGAACAAAAGCAAGCAAGTAAATAAAAGACATCACTATGAATGGTCATGTTAAGATAAACATTAGATATTCCCACTTAAAGTTTGAAAGGAAGATGTATTTGGGGTTGGTGAGATGTTTCTGTGGGTCAAAGTACAACTTGCTGCCAAGGCTGATGGCAGAAGTTGATCCCCAACCCACACAGTAGGACAGAACCAGCTCCTGGAAGTAGTCCTCTGACCTCTGCCGCACGTGTGCTATAATCCAGGCACACCTCCTCTCTGTCTTGCCTTTCTCTCTTTCTCAGACACACAGTAATAATAATAAAAAAAAATCAAAAAAATTTTTTAAGGGAAGAAAGATGTATTTAAAGATGCCAGTGTCTGGAAAGTACTGAAGCAATGACGTTTGTCATCTGTCTTCAGGCTGCAGTCAGCAGCTCAGGTGTTTGGTATCAGACAAGGACGTCTGCTGAACAGAGCCTGCAAGTTTTCTGTTTTATTTTTGCCCTCTGGCCAAAACACATACCATAAATGAAGATCCTAGATCTTAAGATCTATTATTTTCCTTGATCCACTTTTGCAGCAATCTGTAACAGGAGCTTGGAAGAAAACCAAAAAGCAAGCAAGCAAGCAAGCAAGCAAGCAAGCAAACAAACAAAAAACCAAAAACTAAACAAACAAAAAAACCGCACCCCCCCCCAAAAAAAACCCAAAACAAAATAAAATTCAAACAACAGCAACCAAAAGAAAAAAAAACAAAAACAAAAACAAAAAACCCACCAAAACCCAACAACAACAAAAAACAAACAAAAAGCAAAACAAAACCAACAAACCTGCCTATGGAGTATGCACGTTTCTTTCACTTTCCCCAGTTTCCCAAGCCATCTCGTTCTGCTCTATACCTCTCCCTTTAAAAAAAATCCAATTGCCTGAGATACAAATCACAGTGAAAACCTTCATTCCCCAACTCGCTGGCAATCAACCTTTCTCCTTGAACGAAATAGTTTCTACAAACCATGAAATATTTTTCAGTTTTAAACCTCCCAAACAACAATTGTCCCCAATGCTTTGTTTCGTTTATTAAAGCAACTCACCGACGAAGAGTATTCTTGGCAAGTGGCTCTGGAAGGTTCAGTTCCACTGATCCACATTTTGCTCTTATTTCATCAGAGAAAAGCCGAAAGTAAAAAGAAATCCGGGTGCTCCGCGAAGTCCCAGAGCCTCAACACACGCCCCAGCAGCTGCTTGCTGAGGCTCGTTTTTCAGGGACAGTGACCTCCAACACCTTTGATTTAGCGCTGCAACTCAATCTTAATGGTTCGCCAGGCAGGGAACACGTCACGTGCCAAGCCAACACCTTAAGAGGGTGGGAAGCGTTGTAACCAGGAAGACGTGCGGAAAATACTCAGCAGGTAGCTCAGTTACCCTGCAGAGCTGTGCTTGCTTGTCTGGAAACAACCCAATGACTGACACTCCCCGAGTGGAGGGGGACTGATTTATGCAGCGTCCAACCGCCAACTGTCTGCGTGCGCCCCTGCCTGCGCAGCTCCAAAAGTGGGCTCTCCCTCGCCTTAGACTGAAATTCTGGCCAACCACTCATGAACAGCGGCGTCAGCATTTCTGAAAATCAAATTCGTCTTCCTTTCTGTTTTGAAGTTGATTTTTCTCCACTTCTCTCCCCCCCGCCCCCCCAGCCCCTATCTGATACTTAACTCCACTTCTGGCGGAAGCACATGGTCCCCGAAAAGCAGCGATTTCAATTTATCTTTCCAGTCCAGGCACAGACACTGCTCCAGGCTCAGCAGAGGACTGTCAATAACTCTTTCCCAACACTTAACCCATGTTCTCCAGCTTCACCACCAGGTCAGCAGTTGCTTAAAAGGTAGCTTCCAGGTGAGCCGAGTTTCACAGTCCCTAAGCCGTGTCCCAGTGTGAGCGAGACACCGTTTACTCCTTCCTGTCTACCCGGACTTCAATTCTAAGAACAAACGCTGAACATTCTGGCCACTAAACAGGCCTCAGTACCAACTAATCAAGGAAACTGTCGCTTGAGCTGAGTTAAACTCACCCTTTTGGTCTTTGAGACTGAAGCTTGAGCGTCTCCTTCCCAGATCTTCTGAAAGAGAACAGTGAAGCAAAGGATGACCGGATGCTCGTTCGGGAAGAAACAGATGGCTTTTGGTTGGTTAGGTTTTTAGATCTTGATGTTTGTAATTCCAACGGATCTGGGGGGGGGGGGGAGAAGCGAAGATTTTTTTCACCATTAAAATACCTGCAGACGGGCTGGAGAGGTAGCTTGGTTGTGGAGTGCCTGCCTAGCATACACAGAACCCTGACTTCTAAGCCCCATTACTGATAGACGGGCACCTGCCAATGATTCCTGCTCTTGGCGGGTGGAGGCAGGTGGGTAAAAGCTCAAGGTACATATTAAATTTTAGATCAGACTGTGCTACACGATAACTTTTTAAAGTTTCAGAGTAATATACTTTTGTTTATTTTTAATTTGAGACAAGTTATGATCATATAGCTCCATCTGGCTGGGGAAGCCAGGCTGATCTCAAACTTGCGATCCTCCTGCCTCCTGTGGTTCCAGGCATCTGCTGCTACGCCTGCCTGCTTTCAGATAAATCTCCGTGGAAGAAGAAGGAAGGTGTGGCTTTTGTTTCCCCCTCCTGTGATCTAGAAGCAGCTAGCATCCCCACAGGACCCCAAGAACAAAGGGAATGCAGAGCTGCTTCTCAGGGTCCTGTGCTCCCAAGGTTCCGCTGGGGTAGAAAAACTTCACACTCCAGCAGAGTTTTCAGTATGTGTCACAGAATTCCTTGTTTGACCTCTCTGTGGGTCTTTCTCATTACACCTTCTACATAGATGTCCAACATCCCAGCTGCAAGCCAGGGGACCCATTCATTTCATAGCTTGCGGATCCAAGTATCTTTTAGAAAAATACCAGTTCTTTAAAATGAAGGAGTTTTTCATGTAACTCTTTGATGCCAAAGAGAGTAAATAGAAGGGAAATGAAACCATTTAGAGTGTTCCTTATTCTTTTCCAAAATCTATCCTGCTGTGGCATGTGATGTGTGTGTATATATACATACATGTATATATGTGTGCACCTATGTACATATATTTGGTTTATGCATATGCATGCAATATATGTATAATAACGTAACTTTATATATGAGCCTTCAATTTTAAATTTAAGGCCCATCAACATATACAAACACCATAATACCATAACCCTTTTGTGCACACTGATTTTTATAAATATTGGTGTTCAAGATAAGGCAAAGCCATCATGGTGTAAACATGGGCTCAATCTAAAAGTCTGAGTTTTGGGCTGGAGATGTGGGTAAGGGTCAGGCCGCTTGCCCAGTAGGCCTGCAGCCCTGTTGGATCCCCATCACCAGGGGCACCACTACCACACTTATCCCAGACGCAAATGAGAATCTGGACGTTTTTTTAGACTGTTTTCTTATGAGAGTTGTAGTTTTATCCATCTGTGCATCCAGAAATGCCGCCACCTGTTTCAGGGTGCTGCTCATGTTGACAATGTAAGGGAAAGCGGTCGACGGGACTGGTTCAGTAGCATGCTAGTTTATAGTCGACTCTCTGAGAGCTTGCCACGCTCATGGGTGTCCTGTGGGAACAGGTTTCACTACCCTCATTAAAAGCTTAAGAAAACTGGGTGAAGCGACAGGCTGGCAGTCACAACCGAGTGTCCACGGCGGGCGCCTACGGCCACCCGTGTGGAGGCGCTGAGATTGCAGAGGGAGTTTAGGTGAGAGGTGACTATGGTCTTGGGTAATTCTCCCTCTTCCTTTTCTTTCCATAGTTTTGGGAACAAGGTCTCATTCTGTAGTTCAGACTGGCCTGAAACTCATGACAATCTTCCTGTCTCAGCCTCTTGAGTGCTGGGATCAAAGGCACAAGCCATTGCAATCTTAATTCTTTTTACTTTTAAGTTTTCAGTGTCTTGATGTGTGTGAGTGTAGGTGTGAGGGTTTCTGCATGGCATGCTCATGCATAAACATGCATGTGGAGGTTGGGGAAACCTTAATTTGTCAGTCTTCACCCTTCCACCTTTGCTTGATATTTTGCTTCTATGCCCTGTGGCAGGGTAGCCCGTCCAGAGGCCTCTGAGAATTCTCCTGTCTCTAACCCCTATCTTCCACAGGAGAGCAAGGTGACAGCTTATTTACCGTGCACAGACCTACGTAGGTTCTGGGGATTTGAATTCAGGTCTTCACACTGTGCAGTAAGTGTTTTAGCTACGGAACTGTCTCCTTGGCCCTTAGGCTAATCCTTAGCACATATAATCCTATTTTATCCTATGAGGTAGACATTATGCCCATTTATAAATGAAAAACATATCGAAGTTTATCAAGAGTGAAAGCTTTGACCATATTCACAGTGAGATGTCTTAGGCATTTTGTCATCCACCTGAACTGTCTAGTGTATTCTATAGTACAAAACTTAAGTCCCTTAAACAGTCCTGAGCCCTAAATTGCTAAATTGCCAATACATGGATTTGTTATCTACAATACTGTGCCACGAGGCAAGGAAAAGATAACTTAAAGCAAAAAAAAAAAAAATCTTTTTTCTCACCATTTTTTGCCATTCCCTTCCGTAGCCTATATGTGAGTGGTGGTTTTAACATCTGGCTAACATCTGTTTCATTGCAAAACTTCTTTCTTTGAATTTCTTCGAACCATTCTCCAGTTGCTCCTTGAAGCCATCTGATATCCCTCTTTGTCTTTTGAAGTTTGCTGAAATAAAACAAAAATATCAGTGCACCATTCCAATCCATTCCTCATTTGAATAGACCTGTGTGATGAGCTGAACTTTGCACTACAGAGGCAGGAGAGGCTCATAACCTGAGGAAAAGCTGCCCTAGTTAGAATCTCTCTTTGATCACGGTGCACATATTTACACATATTGTTCTGTGGATGGTGCATTCTTCCATATACGATGACAACCTAAACGTTCTTACTGGTTGTTCAAATAATCACAGAGTCAATGACAAGAACCTTGGTTAAGCAATGTGTTAAGACCTGATCTAAAACAGCAACGAAATGATAGCTGTCCTAATGACATGCACAAACCGGAACATTCCGGTTCTGATTACTCATGCACTTATTCATTAATACATTAAATGCTTATTGAGCAACATTAACCAACTAAATGTTTATTGAGTCCCGTGTAGGCTGTGGGGAAGGTAATAGATAGGATCCTCACTCATCCAATTTAGTGGTCAGCAACTGAAGTTAACACGCAGATTGTCAGTGTAATCGATGGCCTTGGATGGTAAAATCTGCTCAACACAAAGACACAAAGACCAGGAATGTGACCAGTGTTAGTGTTCAGGCTGATGAGGACAGTGGCCACTGAGATGGAGGGAATATCATCCAGGGAGCAACTGTATGCAGCTGGTGCTCCCTGCGGGGTACTAGGTCTGGAAGCCTAACTCATCTATTTTTCCCATACTTTCCCTTATTCAGCTGTCTATCCAAAGAAAAATTGCTTTATGTCTTTAACTAATTCCTCTCCAAGATAAATTATTTCTCAGGAGGACTCTAGAAGTATTTGAAAATGATAGGTGTTAATCCAGAGGGAGACGACCCTGGATGAAGACCACGATGCCAACCTTAAAAGCAGATAGTTTAGCACTGATGAAAACTTTAGGATTGTCGGTTTCCAAATTTGGGAACTTCTAGTATTTGGGGAATTATTTCAAGTTCCTGGGGCTATAATCCTTTGTCTAAGGTCTTCTGGAAAGCACAAGTATTAGGACCGTGTGTGTGTGTGTGTGTGTGTGTGTGTGTGTGTGTGTGTGTGTGTGTGTGTATGTGTTTTGAGGAGGATGTCTTCCTATATATCCTAGACTGGCTTTGAACTCACAGCAATCCCTTTGCTTCAGTTTCTCAAGTGCTAGGATTACAGGTTTGATTCACTGTGCCTGGCTTCCGGGTTTCGTTTTCGTATTGCTGAGAAGATAGCAAGAAGACAGCCAAGTGGCCACTTTGGAGTTAAAGTCAATGAACCAAGAAGGCTGTAACTCACTTCTGCTTGAGGCTACGATACTGCCGTTTTATAAAAACGTATTTGAGAAGCCAGGGGTCATCCTGCCCAGACTTGCATTCTGAAAAGCATTAGGTAGCAGTGGCATTATTCAGCCCACAGCCTACAGATTCGTGCCAGTGCCTCTTTCTGCTGTTGTACCGCCCGTCACTTGGTCAGCCACTCCTACCTCTATTGCCATCTCCTCCACTCCTACCTCTATTGCCATCTCCTGTGCCAGCAAACAGAGAAACCCCCAGCATCTGCTTCCAATCAATATCGTCATTTCCCTTTAGAATGTCTCTCACCAGTCTGTGGATTCCATTTTCTTAGATCCCTCTCTAATTGTTGGTTACCCCAAAGCCTGACCCCTCCTCCTCTCCTAACATATCCATCTTTTTCAGAAGTTACCTGATTTAGGTTGCTCTATATAAACCTATATAGAGGGATTTTCCTGCTTTTATAGGCTTGATGCAAATTTAATTCTCTTGTAAAAATAATCACAGTCAGCCCCACTTCAAGCCCTACTCTGTGCTTGTACATGTGACCATCACTGTGTCTTTTCCATATTGGAGTCAAAGAAGCCAGTAACCCGTATTTCCCTGTGAATGCTCATATACTTTGAATTGTATCCCAGGAAATATATCTTAAAGTAAGAACCACTCTCAAGTACACAAATTTAAATGAATACCATGTAGTTGCTAACTATAATTATGTAGGCAATGTAGAATCCTAGCAATCTGGATGCAGTGTGAAGCAGAAAAGAAACAAAACATAGAATTGAATCTATGATTACAGTTATGCGAAAATGACACAAGCATTTGTATATACTAGGGGAAAATAGAAACATCTCATCTCTTACAGTAGAATAATTGTAGGTACTGTGTCTACGACTAGCCTTTTTTATATGTATTCTACAATTACAATGTATTAGAATAACCATTCCTTTCTCTTTAATTGTGAACTTTCACTACATTATCAATTTGAAAAATGTTCTACTTTTATAATTTCTAACTGTGGTTTTGTTGTTGTAGCTTTTTCCTGTGTTTTTACATGGTCAGGGTAAATGTATCCAGTATACACCTGGAGAAGGCCTTCCACTGTGCAGGTACTGGGGTAACTCAGTAGGCAGAGCAGGAATGGGTCCTCCCTAGGGAGACTGAAGTCTAACAGGAGAAAGCCCCAAGAATCCCACAATGACACAGATTAGCTAAATGGCAGTGCTGCATGTGACTTAGGAATTCAATACACATTTGAACTTTGGGGAAAGAACAGTGAGCAAATTAAGTCCCTCTTCTCACAGAATTCAAATTCTATTGGCATGGGGTACTGCGTGTGTGAGTCGTCAGCAAGAAAAAAGTAAAGAGGTGACAAGAGAGTGTGAAAAGGAGACCTGGTCTAGGGCAGCAATGAAGATTCCCTGAGATGATGAGGCAGAAGGACAAGAAAAAAGAAAGGTTCTTGCAGAGAGCATCATAG
>NC_022012.1:47618658-47635899 GCF_000317375.1 Microtus ochrogaster | reverse complement strand
GTGTCCTAGGCAGGAGAGTATCAACTGTAGACAGTACCCTAGGCAGGAGAGTATCAACTGTAGACAGCGTCCTAGGCAGGAGCGTATCAGCTGGAGAGAACTGCCCAGGTAGAGTGTGACAATGGAGAGGAAACTCTAGAGAGGCAGTTACAGTTTTCTGTAGCATTTGGGGTCAGGTAAGGTGTCGGGTATTTGAAACACTGGTGTATGTGTGGGAGCCACACTGGATTTACAGGCATAGGACAGATTCCAGCATGGGATGAAGAGCAGTCAGAGTACCTGTAGAGTTCAGTAGAAAAGCCATTTATTTCAAACAGGATGATGGTGGAGCTGAAGAAAAATAGTTTTTAGAGAGATGGAATGATTTGGGGGCTAAGGCTACATGCCAAAGAAGACCCCTTAGATTTTTTATTAATATAATGCATAGGAGATACAATTTGTAGAGATCTAGCATATGTAACATTAAAACAAACGTTTATGAAAAGCACTTTTAGGGCTGATGAAATGGCTCAGCAGGCAAAGGCACTTGTCACCAATTCTGATGACCTGAGTTCAGTTCCTGGGACCCACATGGTAGGAGTGAGAAACACCCTCACAAGTTGTCCTCTGACTTTCACAGATGTGTCTTGATGCTCAGACACACACACACACACACACACACACACACACACACACACACTAAACCCACTTGTAACATTCCTAACTTTCTGAGCAATCACTAAATATTCAAGGCAATATATTTTTCACCCCCCAGGAACAAGTCATTGAGATTTCCTCTTGTAAATACCTGTAATTAACATACCATGCATTTTTCTGCCTTCCTGGTATCTGAGACAGAAATATAATAATGGGGTTAAAGAGTCAATACATTTTTCTGATTCTTTATACATAAAACCAAAATGACTTTCAAAGGTTATTAATTAGGCTACAAACCTACTACAAAACATCCTTAGAAAGCTAGGTACAATTATTTTAACTATTCTTATTTTAAAGGAACTGGATTTATAATTGTTGGTAATTATTTTTCCTTTGAGAATTTTCTTTATGTTCAGTAAAATTCCTAAGAAATGAAGTTTAAATATTTTGTGATTATACTTTGTGTTTTGGCAATGAGAGGCTTTTTAAAGTTTGTGAATGAAGATTTCTCCTTTGGAATCAGACATTTTAAAAAGTCCTGATTTTTTTCTTATCTGTTCTAAGTAGTTAACCCAGGTTTTTGATTTCTATTTTGATTGAACTTTGAATATTGGGCCTTAAAAACATGATTCTAACCAGGGCTGGAGTAGGTATAATCTATAGTTAAATTTGTGATAAAATTATATTTGTTTCCTGAAAGCAATAAGGAATGAAATCCAGGAAGTAAAGGAATGAAATCCATATACAATAAGAACATGATTCAGAACAATTTTAGAAACCCTTAAATAAAGTACAAGTAGGCCAGGGGTGGCTGGGGGCTGTCAGAGAGGACAGTAGACCGAGTAGGTACAGTCAGGAGCCAGGAAGTTCAAGTTCAGGTGATCAAAGAAGGCACTGTCTTCATGGGTCACAAAAACAAAGCCAGAATTAGTTCTGGCGTTTGAAGCAAGAGCAATGAAGGTGGAGAAACTAAGCGCGGCATGAAAATCTAAACTTTGTAAGGACCTGGGACTCGCCCTCCCAGTCTGGAGTAGGTGAGAGTTTGTGGACTCGGCAGCGTGACTTGCACACCTACGGCAGCTGATTGAAAAGAACACAACATTTACTCAAATCAACATGGCCTTGAGTCACGCATTTACCCCAAACTCACCATGGACAAGAAAAGACCCTGAACATAGAAGCAAGGGCACAGTGATGTGTGAGACACGGCAGAAATTTACATCTCAGCTGACCTTGTTTTCATGGAGACTTTGTTTGGAAACAGAACTCAATGGCACTCCTAAGCAGTCCACAGGAGACTCATCCCCTGTTTTGCTTTGGTATGTACCCCGGCAGTCAACCGGGGAGGACTGTCCATTTAAGCCAATGGGAAGAACTCCAGGGTTAGAAATGACATACATGAAGGCAAATTACTAGGACACAGCTTGTCTGCTTAATTAGTCCTGCCTGACTCAACATATCACGAGGGACTCCTGTCTACACTTCTAATTTGCTTTACCCCCGGGCTGATCAGCTAGACTACATTAGATCAGGTCGCTTCTTGCTGGTCCAGCCCTTAGCTCCAAGTGCCCAAGTGCCCTTCCTTCACGCTGCCCTGTGCTGCTTAAGACTCCATGCTGGCATGTCCTCACCATGCCACATGCTCTAAGGTTCTTCTTCCTGAGTGAATGGTGTTTTTCTGTCGTTTGCATCCTTAAGGTCTGCCTATCATGTCCCTCATCTCTTCCTGGTCGTCCATGTTTGACCCTTGGTGACCCTCCCTACTCACCTTTCTTTGTATTTTTTTTCTGAGAAAGTTTTTTGGCCTCATCTCTCCTCGCTGCTAATCAAAGTTGTTGTTGTTATTGTTCTTTTTTAATATTTCTTTTTCTTTTCTTTTCTTTCTTTTTTTTTTTTAAGGTCAAAATCTCTCTACATAGCTCTGGCCTATCCTGGAACTCACTCTGTAGACTAGGCTGGCTTGAACTCAGAAATTCGCCTGCCTCTGTCTCTAAGTACTGGGGTTAAAAGTGTGTGCCACCACACCTGGCTAGACTCATTAAATAGTGAAAAGATCACAGGGTCAGGATCAGGGTCAAGGGTCAGGCTCTAGATGGATGCCAAGGTCAAATATTTAATTTTCTTTCTTTTTAAAAAATTTTTTTTCCATTTGTCAGGCTGTTTGCCTCCATAGTTCCTCTCCTGCCTGAATAAATCTACAGTTATCATTGTGACTTTTGCAACCAAGAGGCAGGGGCTCTTCCACAGCCCTCTGGAACCTGGGCAGGCCTAGTGCTTGTTTAGACCAACAGAACATGGTACATGTGAATGAAGCAAGAGACTTCTAAGGCCAGGTCTCAAGAGATGCTGAATTTCTGTCTTCTCCCTCTCGCAGCATGGGAACCTCAATGCAAAGACGTCTGGGCTGGAATCTTTGAGAGGGAGACCCAGCTGAGAGCCGTCACCAACTGCCATATACATGGGCAAAGCCACAATAGACCATTCAGAACCAGCTGAGCCACTGGGGTCAAAAGAAGGAGCCTCTGTGGAGTACCTGGCTAAGCCAGCCCAAACGGATGCCCCTAGTACCATAAGCTAGTAAATCAAAGTTTTAAGCCTTTAAGTTTGGAGGTGGCTTGTTGTTTATGGTTTTTAAAAATGGATACAAGGTCTGGAAAGATTGCC
The DNA here is from genome assembly GCF_000317375.1 of Microtus ochrogaster. Lineage (NCBI taxonomy): Eukaryota > Metazoa > Chordata > Mammalia > Rodentia > Cricetidae > Microtus > Microtus ochrogaster. Next base: position 47,632,599 of record NC_022012.1, on the reverse strand, counting down.
CAGTGGTAAGGGGCACTTGCGGCTCTTCCAGAGAACCCGAATTCAGTTCCAAGCACCCACATGGCTCCAGGGAATCTAACACCCTCTTCTGGCATCTCTGGGCACGCTCAGACAAGTGCTGTGCACGTGCACACACACACATACATAAACATAAAATAAAATCTTTAAGATAAAGAATAAATAATAACTAAAAAATAGATACAGATGAGATATTCTTGGAGATACCATATTTCTGGTTTAAGTCTGTAGTTCAAAAAGATTCAACCGTGCTATATACATAGTGACATTTCCCATAAATGTTCTTGAAGAGAGGGAAGTTATAAAAATATAAAATCAAACAAGTCCTCTGAGCAGAATATAGGGATTATAGCTATAGATTAAATAGCTTTATATGCCAATATGATCTCAATGCTTATTTAAAATCACTCCCCTGACTCTTCTTTTTGCTGTCCTTATCTTTAATTTTTAACCTCCTTACAGAGACTTTTCCCTCCGACTTCCTTTCTTCTTTAGCTTAGCTGCCCACCCTGATGATCTGATTACAGCTTCTTCTGTCTTTCTCACAGACCAACTTTCCTACCCTACCAACCTCTGCCCTAGATCTCTAGTACCTCTTGCTGTGGACTCCTCAAGGGCCCCACCCTATCCCTGCCTTATAGGGTCAGTTCTCAGTGATCCCCCAAATGAATTTCCCAACTACACTATATCCCATCTACCCATTCACAGGGGGTCAAAACAGTCCTAAGCTTTTCCTCCCAAACAGGAATTCTAGTTCATTTTTGGTTCATAACTATCTGCTAACCACAACACACAAGAGGCACCATGGACAACATACATGTACAGGATGGAGCAGGAACTACATCCTGAGACAGAGACAAAATGCATGGTAAATGTGAAAGGAGAATGGGTGAGTGCACCCAAGCAAGAACCTTTTCAAACCCCGAGTCCCTCAGCAGACGCACCGCTCAGTCAAGAGCCACCCTTGTCTCCCTGCTCTAGTAAGACAAAGCTCCAGGCATAGGCTTCTTATGTGCTCACCCCAAGGGAGAGCCTTCCACCTTCAGCGAGGAGGAAGTCAAGCTGAGATCGACAGTGCTGGGATTCACTAAGGGCACTCATGGTTTACAGTCCAGGGTCTGGTCTCTCCTCTCCCTGTTGATCTTTTGAAAAGGTTATTTGAGAGCCTTTGCCTCTGACGCTAGAGACTGATTTGTGGTTAGGCCCAAAGCCAAGATACAAGGAGGGGCAGAGATTAGAAAAAGCAAACATGTGTATTGAAAAAAGATGTGTTCTTTTGATAATGGCAAAATTAAACCATTGGGGAAGTCTGGGAAGAAGCTCAGATAAAGAAAAGGTAAACTAAATAGCAAGCAGTAACTATAGCAAATCTTTAGAACTCTAAGGGCAGCGGGAAGTGGTACAATAGCACCGGCATTTAGCCAAGAGAGACAGAATAGCCCATTTAACCTCTCGAATGGCTGTGATCTAGACTGCCTATTCCCAGATAAAAGTTTTGTTTTTTAAAACTGACCGTTATAACCTCCCTGAATTTGTTTGTTCATTTGTTTTTAATATGGCACAAAGTTATAACAGAAATAAAATGTGGAGGACCGAAGTAAAAAGAACACTATGTACTTGCTCTCCTGATTTGATGCCCATCTAGTGACCCCTCACCCAAAATTACTCTACAGAAGGTGCTGTATGAAAGTCTGGCTCTCCCCTGAAGGCCGACTGTCCACTCAGGGTTTATGTAAATTCCTCTTGAAGCTGCATGGGCCCTTCTGTCTCCGTGATTTCATTTAAAATTAATGTTGTTCATTCAAACCACTTCAGACGGCACCCCGCTTGCCACATAATATTGAATTGCTTGGCATGTAGTTGTCTGGATATTTCACCAGACTGTTGTCTCCTTAAGAACAGTGTCTTAGTTAGGGTTTCTTTTGCTGTGAAGAGACATGACTGGAATTCTTATAAAGGACAAACGTTCAAGTGGGGTGGCTTACATTTCCATAGGTTTAGTATATTATCATCATTGTGTGACATGCAGGTGGCATGCAGACAGACACGGTGCTGGGGAAGTAGCTGAGAGTCCCACATCTTGCAGACAGCAGGAAGTGGACTGAGACATTGGGAAGTATCTTGAGCATATATGAGACCTTAAAGCCTGCCTCCATAGTGACACACTTCCTCCAACAAGGCCACACCTACTCCAATAAGACCACACCTTCCAATAGTGCTACTCCTATTGGGGGCCATTTTTTTTCAAACCACCACAAACTGGACTGTGTTTCATTTACTTGGCATCCCTTGGGGTCTAGTTATGACAGTCCTTAACTAAAGTCAACCAACATATATTTTTGCTATTATTGGTCAGCTCAGGTGGCAGTGCATCAGTTCTACAAGATTTGATGTTTTCTCTTTTCCTTTTTCTTTGTTTGTTTAGTTTTGCTTTGTGACAGGTCTCACTATGTCACCCAAGCTGTTCTCTAACTCATTATCATCTTGCCTTAGCTTTCTGAGTGCTGGGATTACAGGGATGTGGCATTATTGTTGTCTGAGGCTTTCTGTCCTGCCCAGTTCCTTTAGTTGTTAAGTCCCAAAGAAATCACACAGAGGTCTACATTAACAAATGATATGAGATTCAGAGTTCTTGTTTTTTTTTGTTTTTGTTTTTGTTTTTTAAAGTGGGGAAGTGCTGTGGGACAATGGTTTGTACCCTGTCAATTGTATTTTAATAAAACACCGATTGGCCAGTAGCCAGCCAGGAAGTAGAGGTGGGGCAACAAGAACAGGAGAATTCTGGGGAGAGGAAAGCTTGGTCTGCAGTCGTGACCCAGTCACAGAAGAAGCAAGATGTGACCTGCCTCGCCGAATAAGGTACTGAGCCATGTGGCTAACATAGATAAGAATAATGGGCTAATATAAGTTAAAAGAGTTAAGAAGAAATCTGAGCAACTAGGCCAATTGGTTTATAACTAATGTAGAACTCTGTGCATTTCTTGGGACTAAATGGCTGGGGGATCTGGTGAGATAGCAAACCTCGGACAACACATTATGCCCAGCTCTTTTGTTGCTGTTGTTGTTGTTGTTGTTGAGACAGGGTTTCTCTGTGTAACATCCCTGGCTGGCCTCAGACTCACAGAGATCACTTCCCTAGTACAGGGATTAAAGGCATGCGCTACAATGTCTGGTTATGCCTAGCTCTTAAACTTCCTTTTAATTTATAAAAGATTTATTTTATTTTTTAGTTCTGTGTACAATGTGTATGTGTGTGTGCGCGCACGTGTGTGTGTGGTTGCACACATGTATGTATATATGTGAAGAGGCTAGGAGAAGACATCAGGATCATGTGCTATAACTACAGGTAGCTGGGAGCTGCCTCATGTGGGTTCTTTGGAAGAGCAGTGAGCTCTCTTGACCACCTCTCCAGCTCTTCTTCAAACTTCTTATGCCTCCACTGTGAAGGAACTCAGTCCATATTGACAGAAGTGAGAAATGAGGTCCTGCATAGAAATTAAACTCATACATGCGCACACACACACACATATTTAAATTTTTTCTGTAAGAAAAATACTGATAAAGCTAATCACAGTTATCACAGTGCTTTTAGGCATACTGACGTATTTGCAAGCACTCTTATGAAAGTTAATAATATTATTTATTCATATGAGAAAAATAAAATACTGAGAGTCTAGAGCACATTCCTACTAAGGTGTTGAACACGGACCCAACCTTTACCAACTGTAAGTTAATCTTTGTGCCTCGGTCTTTTCACCCCATGAAATGGGAATGAAAGTGGTGACCTTTTATGAGGCTTTGTGAGGATGATGTGAGTTGATATATAAGTCGGAGCCTGCCACGGGCGAAGTGCCTACATACAGGAGGACCAAGGTCAACAGCTGTTGTCTTTCTCAGGCACCCTCCCTGTTACTTCCTGAGAAAGGGTTTCTCATTGAATTGTGGTCTTATCTATTCGGCTAGGCTGACTGGCCGGTAGAATCCAGGCAGCCTCCTGTCTCCACCTCCTCAACGCTGGATTACAGATGTGCAATGGCACACCCGACTTATGAGATGCTGGAAATCTAAACTCACTTTTTCTGCTCACACAGCAAACATTCCATCAATGGAGCCAGCTCTCCAGTCCATGGGATAGAATGGTGGTAACATCCCATGGGTTGGGTCCCTGAATGAGGAGGAGAAAACCACGGGGAGCACCAGGAGTCACCCCTCTCTGCTCACTGAGGAGATGCAATGTAACCAGCCGCTTCACATTCCTGTGACCGCGTGTCCCTCCCTTTCCCCCATCAACAGGCGGTGTCCTCAAGCCTTGAGCCAAGACAAACCCGTCATTCCTTGAGCTGCTTTGGACAGGTACTTTCCCTTCACACGGTACTCTTTCATGGAGATTTCACACCATTCCTCTGGTCAAATTTTTCCATGGCTTCCTTCCATGCTTACTTTACCAAGCTGAACTCCAGAGTCTTTGAAGCTGTATAGTACTGGCCTTCTGCCAGCCTGACCATTTTTAATCATGATGCCTTCCTCTCTTCTCAACACTTGGCCCCTTTCTTTCCTCCAAGGAGCTAAGCTAGCTCCCCTTTGGGCACTGCACTTGCTGCCCCCTCCCATTTTGTCACATGACAGTCTTTGTCTCACTTAGGCCTTAGCTCAAATGTCACATCCTTGCAGAGCCCTTCCAAAACTAATGGTTTCCAAAAACTAATGCTTTCCAAAACTAATGGTTCTGTCTCCCACCTGCAGTCTCTGGTTCTCAAAGTTCTTTTTTTCCTTAATTGCATTAATCATCATTTATTTGCTTTATTTAATGTCTTCTCCTGCCCCACCCTTCCAGTCCCTATCCCCAGTACAGCCCATGACAGAAAGGCCTTGTTTTGTGTTTCTGATAATGCCAGACACAGGCAGAGACTCGGTGCGCAGAGAACAAAGGTGTGCACATGAATTTGGGGGACAGCTCTGTTCTCTGAGGCTGATTCCTCACCTGTGAAATGCTGAACTGGAGACTGCATGGCCTGTTCCCTTGCTGTGGCTCAGCGCAGATACATTTACAAAGGTCTGGAAAGGTGAAAGAATGTTCCTTGCTAATCCAGTGTAGCTCTAGCTGGGATCGCATTGATCTCAACCCTGTGTCCTGGGACCTCTGTAGTGGACCCAGCTCTTTCTCACCATTCCCTGGTGTCCGCTGTCCTTTCGTTTTCTTGCCCTCTCTCTTTGGAATTTCCCTCTGGATCTAAGAGATAATTAAAATGAAACAACCGAAGGAGAGCACCGACTCCCGCTGACGAGGGTCTGATGCAGGATGGAGGCACCGCCCTTCTCAGGCAACCAAATACTCTGAGAACTAGTACACAGTGACCTCACTCTGCCTCCCAGAAGAGAGGGAGCTAAGCATCTGCTGTGTGACACCTGCGGTGTGGGGTCCGCATAAGCCTCTCTCAGCACCATGAGAGCCCAGTGAGGGAGGGGTTACCAGAGCCAGCCCTTCATAGACGTGGATTCTGTTATCCTGCAATGAAAAGTGTTTCTGGGCTTTGCCAGTGCAGATGTCATCTGGCCATTGGTCCCTAAGCAAGGCAGTATACCAGCTATTTACATATCATTTGCATTGTATTAGTTATTCTAGGTAATCTATTTCCATATCATTTGCATCGTATTCTAAGTAACTAAAGATGCCTTCAAACAACTGGAAAGTTCTCAAAGGTTATAGGCAAGTGGCGTGGCACTTTATATAAGGGACTCAAGGATCTCTGATTTTGGTATACAAGTAGTGGGGTACCCGAAAGCCAACCCCCTGTGGGTATCCACAGACCGCTAAATAGACAGAAAGGAAACTGTGAAAGATAAAACTCACCCAAGAAATGAGCGAAAAATAAGGAACCTCCTGCCTAACTTCATACCTCTTTTATTATGTCCAGTTTATTATATAAACTCTGGAGCCTGAACTATTTGACACTTGGCTAGAATTAAACTTTTGTGTAGAGTCTCTAAGCCTTTTTCATGTTGACTGACTCTCCTCAGATTGTCCTTTCCCCAAGCCACACTGCTGGTTGTGCATAAATACTGTTGCATAATCAACCAAGACACACAGGAGATGAGCAGCTAGGGCTATTAGCTGCTGCCCACCTCTGACTACCTTCATACGGTTGATTGCTCAGACACCTCGGCTAAGGCTCACAAGCTGAGTGCGAGGATTCTAGGGGCACAGAACGGCGTGTGAAGGACTCTCAGGCAAAGTGCATGAGCTCAACACCTTGGGTTTGTTTGTTATGTTATTCATGGCTGTTCTCCAAAGACAACTACATCCTAAATTCTGACCACATCCTCTGTACTCGTGCAGTTAGGTAACAGGCTATAACCATGCACGCGTCTCCACAGCATCCTTCTTTCTTTTATAGTAACAAGGGTGGAAACCATGTTCCCTCACCCACAACCTTCAATTTAATGCTTATTCTTAGAACACATCATACCAGAAAAAGAAGACAGAAAGAGACAATATCACGGGCTAGCAAAAGAGCCGCTCTTTTCCTAGACTCATCCTGGGTCTAAGCAGAGCATTCCCTTCTCGTCCTGTAATTAAAATGTGTATTTATCATCTTCATTCTGTTCTGTGCAGATCTTAAAGGTGTTCGGACATTGTCTTAACTTTCCTGGCATTCGCTTCATTTTTAACACCTCTCGTACTGCGTGTATAATTTCTCCTTTTCCTAACCAGTCCTCATACACGGACCAAGCATGCAAGCCTAGAGGAAGAAAGTATTACACTGGGCCTCTCCTTCAGGAAAGCAGAGAAAGCAGCCTGAGTTTTCTAAATGTAATCGCTGTGAATATATCGTGTTCTGGGTTCCCACCATGGACAGTGGAAGTCAGGGAAACCTGTGACCTACAGGTACAGTCCATGGCAGGAGTCACTTGGAGAGAGCTTTGTGGGGACATTAAAGCTCACGGGATTGGTTACAGTGTGCAGGGTGTTTCCAGGAAGGCTTAGGCTCTGAAGGAGGCTTTGCTTCAATGGTTATGCCTTTCTCAAGTGCTGTCTTGAGACAATGTTATGGAGATCAGCATTGTGAATACTCTGCTTTTCTTCGTCCTCTGACAAACCGCAGGACCTGGCATTCAGCATCCTCCAAAACCATATAACCAAGGGGCAACACTTTGAATATGGTCCCCACTTTGAGCTTTTGTTGTTGTTCTTGCTGTTGTTTTCTCCGAGACAGGGTTTCTCTGTACAGCTCTGGCTGCCCTGGAACTTACTTTGTAGACCAGGCTGGCCTCAAACTCAGAGATCTACCTGCCCCTGCCTCCCTAGTGCTGGAATTAAAGGTGTGTGCCACCATGCTGGACACACTTTGAGTTTATTCACGTACATACATATATATGCACACACACACATATATAAAAGTGACCATCATAATAATCACTCTGCTGATAATATATTCTGCTTGTTATTATTTTATCTGTGAGACTTTAAGGTTTCTCTTTAGACACAGTTACATCTTGTTTTTAGACCAAAACATCTTTCTTGAAACAGTCCTGAAATAATTTATAATAAATCTGCACTTGGAGCAAAATGAAGTAATAACGCTAGAATACAAGTGCATATAAGTTATGTAACTCAGTTATGGAAATTTATGACCAGCTGAATGTGTAAAGGGAGAGTGTGTAAAGGGAGGGGAGCATGTCGTTGTTGGTGTGTGTGTGTGTGTATGCAACAATGTGCATGGAGAGATTAGAGAACAACTCTTTGGAATTGGTTCTCTCCTTCCACTCTGTGGGTCTCGGGGATCCAACTCAGGTCATCAGGTTTGGCAGCCAGTGTGCTTACCCACTGAGCCATCTCACCAACTCACTGACTAGAGACCCTGTCTTAATAATTATTATTTTTAACTTTTTAAAAGTTTTTCCCCCTGGGAGTGTCCCTGTTGTTATTTGATATAATTTCAGCTTTTGGGTACTAGCATCTATCTATTCTTTGTTCATTTGTTTTGTTTTTCAAGATAGGATTTCTCTGTGTAGTCCCGGATGTAGTCCTGCAACTCGCTTTGTAGACTGGACTGCCCTTGAACTCAGAGATCCACTTGCCTCTGCCACCTGAGTGCTGGGATTAAAAGTGTGCACCACTACCCCCTGACTAGCAATAGACCTCTTAACTGCTAAGTCTTGTCTCTAGCATTGACACTGGTATTTTATGATTTTTTAAAATATTTTTTTGTTTGTTTTTCGAAACAGGGTTTCTCTGTAGCTTTGGAGCCTGTCCTGGAACTAGCTCTTTTAGACCAGGCTGGCCTCAAACTCACACAGATCTGCCTGCCTCTGCCTCCTGAGTGCTGGGATTAAAGGCGTGTGCCGCCACCGCCCGGCGACACTGGTATTTTAAAGAGTAGAGTGCTGGGACCAAGAACATGCACCATCACACCCGTTTGGATGCTAGTACCCAAATTCATTTGATCTCAGAAACACAGTTTGAGCTCCTTCTTCACAGTGTGTTAAATACTTAACCATAAAGTCTCCGTGGGTCTTCAGAGAAGGGCTTTGTAGGGACCTTGTTGACAGTCACAATGACAGTGCATCTGACAGGATAGAGTGCACTGTGAGCTCATGTGTCTTTGATGTGAATAGGGACAGGATAAGCCTTCTTGGTGTGTAAACGACCAGCTCACTTCTCAAGAATGAAAAGAAAAGTCAATGCCAGGTGATTTTATAGAGGAAAAGCAGCAATAAAAGCACTTGACAGCAAATGGGTGTGGCTCACCTATTAACAATAACCTTAAGAGTCAACATCTCTTCGGCTGTGAATTAATTCAGTCTTGTTTTCTTTTAGGGCAGAACAAAGTAATGTCTAGCCTAGAAGCAGGAATCTGAGTAACCCAACAGCCCCTACCTTTTGTTTTGGTTTCTTTAAAACCATTCTGAGGCTGCTGAGATAGGCACCTGCCATCAAGCCGCAGGGCATGAGTTCGATCCCTGGACTCACACGGTTAAAGGAGAGGACTGACTCCTGCAAGTTGTCCTCTGGTCCCTCTACACACGTGTCATGATACATACATAAACAGAACAAAATTTGATAAATATTTAAGAAATCATCCTGTTATATCTATTCTCTTTATAAACACCACAGAACACCACCCTGCCACAGACTTAGCTCAAGCATGGGAGATCTGCTGAGACAATGGACCACCATAGGCAGCCCAAGGTGTGCTGGGACACACTAGCACCAAAGCGGTCAGGAGTGACTGCTGTGCCTTGGGTCACAGGATCATAAATGTTTGGCAATCCTGGCCTCAATCAACCATACCAGCAACTTAGGATAGACTCAGAGCTAAACTCGAGCAAGGGATTCCCCAAACCCAGGCAAGCTGCAAGAAGCCCAGGGAGGGGAGCCTGCTTGGTGGGATTTGCAAAAAGCCTTCTTGGAGCAATCCTACCATTAACCCACATTGGATCACAGCAGTGGAAACACAGGGGAGGTTGGTGACAGAGATGCTCTCCAGAGAGGGACAATTGGAAGAGATTTATAATGCTGCCCACAGTTTGGGGGGAAGTGACTGGCATCTGACTCATCTGCTCCACGCTGCATGGGGCCACCCTACAGCCACTCAGTTTACTATGCTTTTTTAAAATAACTCTAATTTGTGTGTGTGTATCTGTGCATTTGTGTGTTCAGTACCCACAGAGACCAGAAGAGGACATCAGGTCCTCTGAACTACAGTTACAGATGGTTGTGAGCAGCCATATGGGCACTGGGAACCGAACTTGGTCCTCTGCAAGATCAGCAAATGTTCTTAAAACCCTGATCCATCTCTCTAAGCCACCAACGATTACATTCTTTTAATCTTTTGCTTATCAGATAAACCCATAGACCGAGTTTGTCCTTCACTATTGTCTTATAAGAAAGTTGAACATTATTTCACGTGTTCTTGGGTATGAGTCGTCTTATGGCTTCTCTGTTCTGGACCTTTATTTGATATTTGAACCCAGGAGTTATTGATAACATTGGTCCTTTGATGCTCGAGATAACAGAGAACAAGGTTGGCAACACCTGGTATCTGCTGCCAGTAGTCCATGGGTCTAAGTATCTGTGGCCTGGTCACTGGAGCGTGTCACAGACCTGTGCTGAATGTCACGTTCGGTTCACTTAATCTCTAGGCTTCTTTGCTTCTTCCCCTCCAGGCTGCAGCGCTAAGTACAGAGAGAACCTTCGTGCCATCCAGCTCTGCAGACGATACTGTCAGGACATTCTCATCAGTCAAGATAGCCATCTCTTCCCAGGTCCTTGTCCCAGACTGGCGTGGGAGTTTAACACTGTCTGAGTTGATGGGAGGATGCTATATCTGGGTGGCGGGGACGCTCATGGGCTGGGCTCCAACCCCTTTGTTCCTCAGACTGATCAAATAACTTGTCTCCTTTTCCTCCCCACCTCTGGGACTCCGGTCTTTGTCCTCAGCCCTGTTTACTTATCTGGACTTGTTTGCCTTTACTCTCTCGTTGAAACCCTGTTTGCCAACCATTCTAAAGTCTTCGTCATACGTTCTGGGATTCTTTCCAAGTTTCTCTTTTGCTTGCTATGCAAATGTTTTCACACATTCTTTGCCCCATGACTTGACTCAGTGCTGACACCTAGCGAAAGTTTTAAAAAAACGTCTTTTTCACTAGGAGGAACTCCATTTCAACTGTAATGAGCTTTAATATTTGTAATGATAGTATGAAGACACTGGGAAATTTAGGATCTATTAGTGGATAAAGATGGATGTAACCTAGAAAATGACAGATCTTGTATAACGGAAAGCCAAGATTCTTGATTTAGGCTCCCAAAGAAAGGTAGGATTTATTATATTTATGTATATATACATGTGTGTGTGTGCACGCACGCACAGACACACACACACACACACACACACATTACTTATACCCTTTAAAGACATGGTCAGTCTTCCTGGGGTTTGAACTCCATTAGAACAGTGCCTGAAGTGGCCCTTGGTTGTCAGCCATGATGCTCATTCACAGTGAGTGACTGGATGGTATTTTAGTGGTTGTGGGTGAGGGCTGCCATTCCTCCAGAGAAGAATCAGAACATAAGAAAATACTTGAGGGCTTGTTTGGAAGTTCTGTTTTGCTTTGTTGAGAGGTCTACAGTTTTTATTTGCAATCCTTGCTTCCAAAAGCTGTCCAAATTTCCCTGTGGAAGTCAAATCATGATCTGTTACTATCGCACAGTTGTCTCATGTTGTTAGGCTACACGCAAGATTTCTCCAAACTCTTAGATTCTTCAGCTCCTTAATAGACGCAAGATCACAATCTTGCTTAAAACAGTAAGATCACGTAAGTCTTCTGGAGACTTCTAAGACAACCACGTGAGCTTGCTGGGGGTAGTGAGGACGAGTTGTCCTTTTGTGCTCGGTGAGCCATTTATTCAGAGGAAAGCACTGCATTCTGGGGAGTCGCTTCCTGATGTAACTGATTCAACAGAAAGCCAGAAATAGAGAAAGATTCTACAAATCGTTATTGCATACTTAGTCTTTCAGAGGTTACTGCATTTCCTTTCTATTTAAAATGTGCAGAGTTGAGAAGTGAAATAAAGCAATCTACATTCTTTAGATGTGCCGGGTTGTTAAAGCAATTTACATTTAGCAATAGTTACTGAAGGTAAATAGGAACACTGGGAAGGGGGAGGAGGAGAGGTAGGGCCAAGATTCTAGACTGAAGAGACAACAGCTACCACAGAACAGCTCCAAGTCTTTTGTGTAGGGCTTCAGTTTCCAATAGGAACAGAAATAGATTTTCTGAAGTGAAGATTACATATTCAAACTATGAATTAAATGTTGATAAGTGTGATATCCCATTCAGTGGAAGAGCAACAAGCCAAAATGAGAACTCATTTTCTGCAACCGTGTTCTGCATACCCACACCATCGCTGAGCCCACATGGCCAACTGCTTGACAAGCCATAATGAGCTATCATTTCTCCAGCCATGTTCTACACATCCACATCATCGCTGAGCCTGCATGACCAGTGTCTTTGCAACAGCTTTCACTATAAGCTTAGCTCCCATCCACGTTTCTCTGTCTCCCAAGCTCTATTTTACCACATCTGTACCGCTCACGAGCAGTCCAATAGTATATAAACTGTCAAAGTGTCATCAGACTTTTAAAAGTGGCCTGGGACACACAATCAGTTCTAGAACAGCCTGGGTCACGCCTTTAATCCCGGCACTCGGGAGGCAAAGGCAGGCGGATCTCTGTGAGTTCGAGGCCAGCCTGGTCTACAAGAGCTAGTTCCAGGACAGGAACCAAAAAAAGCTATGGAGAAACTCTGTCTCGAAAATCAAAAAAAAAAAAAAAAAAAAAAAAAAAAAAAAAAAAAAAAAAAAAAAAAAAAAAGAAAGAAAGAAAGAAAGAAAGAAAGAAAGAAGGAAGGAAGGAAATTATTTAAAATCATATGTCCTGTCTTTCCAAATCCATTATACATTTTTTGGGCCCCAGGTTTGGCATTAACAATATCAAGTTGCATAGCTTATTTAAATTGTAACTCACATCTGTCAAGGATCTCAAATGTTGCTGAGTGAAAATACTTCTCATCCTGATTCCTTAAAAGTCTGGGGCTAAGCTAAGCAAACGCTCATGCTCACGAACTTGAAGGAAGTGTCTCTTCACCACCACTGGATCTCATTCTTAGCCTTGCTGCTTTGCCGGCTGAGGTATGCATTCAATGTGTTTATGCTAAACTGGAGTCACTGGCCCAAGCTCTCCAGGGGGCTTCACACAGGTGAACGCCTACCTTCCTGGCTGGGGCTAGGGTGCACACAGAATGATTGCTTTGCCTCTCCTCTTAGTGACTTTGCATGAACTTCTAAAGTGACATCTGTGGTGCCCTACGCTGGGGAGCAGGATGTATTGAGGTGGGGGATTTCCCATTTCCTGGAGGTGAACTGTATTTCTATCCATCCGGATGGGATAGGGACAGAGCTGCTGGAAGGGAAGCTGGCGGCTTAGTAAGGAGGACAAATGGCTAGAAGCAAGAGTCCTGGGCTTTGGTTTTGTTTTATTTGGAGTGGGAGGGTTGTCTCAATTAGTTGGCCATGATTATTTCTGCTTAGAGAAAAAAAAGCAAGAAATCTTCTCATTGAAGTCCAAAGCCAAAGGGGAGGAAATGAAAGGACCTGAATGTTCTTCTGGGCTGGTTGGTTTCCTGCTGTTTGACAGGCTGTTCATCATGGCTTGTATTTGTGATGGCTTCTGTCCCCTTCTCTACTGTTGGATGCCTGCTCTCAGTTTCTCTCCCAGTAGTCACTCCCAGTCCATCTGGAGCTGGGGAACAGTTCCAGGATTCTTGCCAGAATGCTGCCTGGAGACGGGGCCACTCTTCCCCTCACCTCCAGTACTGGTCACGGGTCTAAGACTTGATCTCAACTGCCAGGAAGTAATGTCAAAATATTTCTGAGAGATGACCATCGGACTGCAGCCTTGTTAGCCGTCCTGGGACTCAAAGTGTGCAGTCTGTTTGGATCCACTAGATTAGTAAACAGTGAGCTGGATCCCCAAACCCCATCACAGCTGAAACTTTCATTTACCCATAATCCCCTTTCCACGTCTGCCTTCAGAAAAGGGGCCACCAAATCCTGCAACTTAACATTCCAATATTTCTTGAACCTCTTCCCTTCACTTAATTCCTGTCTGTCTTGGTCTATTTTATGTTGCTGTAACAGAGTACTGCAGGTGGATAATTTGTTTCTCATAGTTTCAGTGGCTGGGACGTCCAAGTGCAGGGCATTGGCATCCAGGAGGGAACCTCGTGCTTTGTCACCCCATGGAGGAGAGCAAAAAAGCAAGAGGAGAGCCTGAGAGAGCAAGCAAATCAGAGAAGCTCAATTTACTCTCTCTCTCTCTCTCTCTCTCTCTCTCTCTCTCTCTCTCTCTCTCTCCCTCTCTG
>NC_022012.1:47593861-47618558 GCF_000317375.1 Microtus ochrogaster | reverse complement strand
AGAGAGAGAGAGAGAGAGAGAGAGAGAGAAAGGGAGGGAGAGAGAGAGAGAGAGAGAGAGTTTGTGAATCCCAGGCTGATATTAACTTGCTGTGTAACCAAGAATGATTTTGAATTAATGGTCTTTTCACATCTGTCTTCTGAGCGTCGGCATTATAGGTGTGTGCCAATGTGCCTGGTCTATATTGTTCTGGGACAGAACCCAGGGCTTCATGCGTGCTAGGCAAGCACTCTACCAACTGAGATACATTTCCATCCCCCACACTTGCTCTTATATCAAGTCCCTCTTCTGCAATAATAACAGTCTATTCCGATGGACATAGCCCTTATGACCCAGTTACCTCATAGGGTTCTACCCTCCAGCATCACAGTAGTGGAAAAAAAGTTCCCAATACACGAGGACTTTAAACTTTTGTGCAGAATTCTCCTTAATCCAGACTGGACCCAGTGCTACCACTGGGTCTTTCTTTGACTTCATTCCGTTGCTCTAAATATGTCCACGGTTCCTCCTTGTCTTCTGTTTTACAGAGCGTAGGGTCCTAGGCATGGCACAGGGACCTTCCATGACCCATCTATGCCTCTGAATTTGCCTCTCACTTTGTGTCCTGGTGATCCCCCCTCTGCTTTCTGGTAGCACCTCACTGTGGTTTTTCACATAACCGAGTCTTGCCAAAACTACCCTTTGCATCTCCAGGAACCTTCCTGCCTCTACCCACCCCTCATCTCTCTCCAGACTCAGTTCGGCTGGCATCTCCTCCAGCATGGTATTCAATGATCTCTGGGCTCCTATGCACAACTGCCTGATCATTTACCACACAGTGGTGAATATACAGTTGGCCTTCCCTATTCCTGAGTTCTACACAACAAAAACAAAATACGAATTAACGATACTTGAAAATCACATTCAATTTGTATGAAACACATAAACATTTTAGTCATTATTCCTTAGACAATACAGACTAACAATTTTCATAGCATTTAAATTGGGTTCAGTATTATAAATAATCAAAAGGTAGCTTAAAGTAGGTGGCCTGCAGGTTGTATATAAATACGGCATTATTTTAAACACGAGACTTCAGCATCTGTGGATTTTGACATCTGATGGGAGATGCTGGCCCCAATCTCCCATGGACATTGAACATTGACTATTTGGAGCGTGAATGATTTTATCGAGGAGTTTTGTATCTCTGCAACTAGGAACATGGTAGGCACTCAGACATACCTGCTGGCAGAATGAGAGCTTGCTGCTGATATTACTGAGTTCTGATGCAAAAAAAAAAAAATCTGTTCCATAATGCTGTCATTAAAGGGAGGAACAGAGCTTCCAACTTCTGTTCTCTGGTGTGATGGAACCCTAAGAGGAGGAACCTGGACCCCGAAACTGTGACACGTTCCAAAGATAAAGACCAAATAGAGGTTCTAGTCATCCCTGTCAGCTCTGGAAGGAGGTCACATTGTAATGTTGATGGGTGCCTGACTTACACTCCCAAACTCCTGCCTCCCAGGAAGAAAAAAATCCAAGGCAAAGAAGTAGACAGGCTCTGGATTCCCTCCTGACATGACCTACTCGTGGAGGTACACACAGCCTTCAACCGTAGGAGGCTGCCACCAACTGTGCCTGTAGTACCAAAGATACCGACATAGAGAGTGGGAGACAACGGACATTGGTACCAGCTGGATCATCAAACCATCCCTGGGGTTCAGAAGATTGTTCAGTCAGTAGAGTGCTTATCTTAGATCCATGAAGAACCACATTTGATTCCTCAGAACTCATATTTAAAAAGCCAGACTCAGTGGCATACACTTGTAATCTCAGTCCTGGGGATGCAGACAGAAGGGTCCCTGGGGCTTAGCTACTTAGACCCTGG
Source organism: Microtus ochrogaster (assembly GCF_000317375.1). NCBI lineage: Eukaryota > Metazoa > Chordata > Mammalia > Rodentia > Cricetidae > Microtus > Microtus ochrogaster. The sequence goes on along the minus strand of NC_022012.1, from coordinate 47,616,691 downwards.
TCAACTAGAGACTCTCTCAAAGACCAGGTAAAGGGCTCCAGAGAAACAATACCTTATGTAAATCTCTGGCCTCCAATGAGTGTAAGACACACACACACACACACACACACACACACACACACACACACACACACACCTCTGAACAAAATTTACAAACATTTCTGCTATTTTGAAGGGCTACTGATTGGAAATTGTAGTATTTACACTATTTACAAACTGGATTTTTAGATATGTGCAAATTGTTTTAATAAAAATTTACACCAGCTTGGGAGATAGTTTAGGCAGTTAAAGCATTTGCCGTGCAGGCATGAGGCCAGAGTTTGAATCCCCAGGCAAGGCGACCCACCAGTAAGTCCCAGTGCATGGAGGATGGAGACAGGGTAATCCCTACAGCAAACTGGCAGCCAGTCTAGCTGAATGGACAAGTCCAGGTTCACTTAAAAACTAATGTGTAAAGTGACTGAGGAAAGTTTCTGATCTCCGTACACATGCACACACATATGTGCACACACACGCACACCGTACATTTGTCTATTGGTTTATTTCAGCAGACCCACTTCAAAAGCACAGAAAAGGTTTTAAATGGCAGCCTGCAAAGAAGTAAGAAGAAAGCTGGGGAAGAAGTTCATCAGAAGCCGGAGAAGGTGGGATCTGCCGCGGCTTTGAAGGTAGAGACAGCTAACCTGGAGAGGATATGTTACTCATAAATGTTTAAAGACATCGGCCCGGATGGCAGAGGCTAGGTAATTAAACAGCTGTGGATAGACATGACCTCATTTATTGACCTCTCCGGTTGCCTTCTCTGGAGCCAATGTTATATGGCGACCTACAGTAGGAATGGGCTGTGGTGAGTGGAGATCACTTGACGACATTGAAGAGGTGGTCACTCTTCTTCACACACTCCCCAGTGGCGTGTAGGCCATTGCCACCCCTCCCACACACACATAGGCGTGTTTCTTTTTATACGGTAGAACGCCAGCTACTTAGGGATGACTTCTAGCGAGCAGAGACCTTGCTTGGCTCCTGGTCCTGCAGAGGAACTTCTAAGTTATTGTATAGCCATGCCCTCCAAATGGGAACATTCCTTCCTAGAGGGATGTCCTTCAAGACTCCAGAAGTAAATGAAACTCATAAGCGCAGGGAGCTCCGAAAACTTGCGAGGCCACGAGGCGCCTCCCTAAGGTTATCCTCACAGTAACAACTGCCAGAGAGAGGAGACTGACCCAGCTCAGCCAAGTAAGCCATTTAGGGAGTTTTGGGGATGCAGCCTTCCTGCATCCTGCCCATCCTGCTTTACAGCAATGCAGCTGCCTTTAGCCACCCACATTCTGTAGCTAACCCCACATCTAGAGTTCTGCCAACTCTGGTTCAGGAAGCTAGATCTCTCTGGAGTTGTTTCTTTGGTCAGTTGTTAGTGCTTTATCTGGGCTGAATAGGGAAAGTCATGTGATCTAAGTGCACTCTCAAGTACAAATGTTATATGTAATCCAGCTAACAAGTTAAAATGGCCCTCAAATCTGCACAACCCCTAAAGTCAGTTTTTATATATCTCCATGGCATTTCAGAGAAGAGAGCTGCCACACACAAATACACAGCAGCCATTTAAGAAATACTGTTCAAAACCGGGTGGTGGTGGCACACGCCTTTAATCCCAGGACTTGGGAGGCAGAGGCAGGTGTATCTCTGTGAGTTTGAGGCCAGCCTGGTCTATAAGAGCTAGTTCCAGGATAGGCTCCAAAGCTACAGGGAAACCCTGTCTCGAAAAACCACACACACATACACAAAAAAGAAAGAAAGAAAGAAAGAAAGAAAGAAAGAAAGAAAGAAAGAAAGAAAGAAAGAAAGAAAGAGAAAGAAATACCATTCAACAGTCAAAGTAGAACTATACCTTGTAATGGAGCTTAAGGAAGTCTGTTCTTGGGACCAGGACCTGAGCAGCTTATGGCCATCACAGCCTTGTGTGTACAGTAACCTGCACTTGGAGGGGGTGGGGTAGTGTAAAATAAAAACAATGAAAGCAAAAGGTGGTTCTTCCAGTTGCCTGGCTACACAGCTCCAGGGGCAGAAGATAACTTTGATTCGGTCAAGCAACTGTAAGTCAGGAAACAGCAGAAACAAAGCTCCTAATGTTTGCAGCAGGATGGTCCCCTCATCTGGTCTATGCCAGGACTCCAGGCTTTTTCTTCCCTAGCACAGGATTTCCTGAAATATTATTCTCTCAGCTCATGCAAAGGAGTGGAGAGGAGGGAAGATGGGGCAGTTGAAGTACATGATCCAAGGGCCCAGGGGCTGTCAGGTCCCTTAGCGTATCTAGCGTTAGTCTTATCTGAGGAGCTTTAAAAAGGCCTGCTCCATATGCCTGTCACCCCATAGTCAGGAAGTCATGGGCTCCAGGGGAGCTGTTGCTGTTCTTTTGCTAAACGGACTTGTTAGAAACTGTCTTCTAAATATTTATGGCTATACTCATAGATTAGTGCTGCCCTCAACCTCAGCCACAGAAACCTCTTTCTGCTGTGGGCAGCAATACAAATTAACAAAGAGCTGAGAATAAGTGAATGTTGAGTGCAGGACATCTACACCACCCACTCCATCAAAGGCTAAGGGAACGTCACCAAAAAGGGGCGGGAAAGCACACAAGTCTAGGAAAATGTGCTGTGGATGGTATTTTGTAGACACAACGTGCCTATTGTACTGATGAGCACACCACAGCTGCAGTTATCTGCATAAGACCTGCACAAGATCAAACCAACAAACTCAGCCAACATTCCAGCTGGCAGCACTAACTAGACTTGGTGGTTTCGGGGGGACCATGCCTGTGGGTGGAGGATGTGTTAGTCTGTCTCCAGGAGGATGGGGGGCAGGGTTGGGCATGATCAAGATATATTGTATACAGGGATGAAATTGTCAAAGAACAAATGATGTTCTCAACAGCCTTGTCTGAGAAAGAAACACATTCTTCACCTAGGGACATTCTGAACCTCGGCTCACTAAGGACAGAAGGAAATGATCTGTGCTCAGGAGCTGGAATAGGATTCTCTTGAGATGTATGGGTTTCTTATATTTTCATATTTTTGTGTTCATACTCCTTCGTCTTTGTCTTCCCTAGTGAGATATTAAGCAAAATCCCCTATTCCTTTTAAGCATGATTTGATGATTGTACAGTATCTCTGTAGGTAATAAAAGCCCAGCACATGTGGCATGCTGTATCCTTGAAGCTTCCAGTAGGCTCCTTGGACCCTAAGCCTCTCTAATAAGAATTTACATTCTAAGACTTTGTGTGGTTTCTTCATGACTGAGCTTCACATCCATCGTAAGTGGAACCCTAGAACCTCAGAAATTAAGTAAAAAAAATATAGAAGAAAAGAAAAGACAAAGACAGACAGGGAGTAGTGAAGGAAGTAGGGAAGGAAGGAGGGAGGGAAGGAAGGAAGGAAGGAAAGAAGGAAGCCAGTTAATACTGAGGTAGGGCCAGGCATTGGTAGCTTTGAGAGTTTCTTAAATCAGCCATAGCTAAGATTCACCATGGCCTGGGACATGTCATCATAGATGCCAAACATGCCCAGCAGATGTGTCAAGGGCCTGAGTGAGCACGGAGAAGGCAGGTGCACAGCTAGTCCCTTAGACAGGCAAGTCTCGTGTCTGCCACGACAGCATTGCATCACTTCAGCTGAACCCAATCATTTACAGCCCCAGCCTCTGCGTAGGCACTAAGCTTCACCCGGGAGGGACTTCAGAGCGGGTGCCTGGCCTCACTCAGAGCAGCTGATTAGAGTTGCAAGCGACTGGCATGACAGTCATGACCCTCAACCAGAATCCGAGCCAAGGAGGATCATCCCATTGGAGCACAACAGAGCCAGAGGTCTGGGAAGATGGTGTGTGAGCAGCCTGTGCATGAAGGAGTTCAGTTTCAAGTTCTTCAATTCTCAGTTTCAGACCCAGAGCCTCCAGTACCTAAGGGGCCCTGCCCTGAGTCTATGCTCAGAGACCTTGTCTTTTGCATGTACGATAGTGCCTGGTCACAGTCCCTTCTGGGAAGGGACTGCTCCTCACAGAAGGGAGCAAGGCAGAGAGAAGCAGCAGGCTGGGGAAGCCACAGCAGAATAGGGCACCTCCCAAGGTACTTGGTGTAGGGAAAGAGCAAAGAGAAAAGCACGGGATGTGGACAGCAGTGTTGCGTATGGGGGATGCTCCAGAGAACCTTCAGGCAGGATAGCGAACGTGGATGAGCAGCGCTAAGAGAAACACTCTAAACTGTGACAGAGGAGAGGCAAAACTATGGGAAGGAAGAAGGGGTGGGTATGAGCTACTGGGAGGGGACACCTGCCTGCATCCTCTGCCTCTGACTGTGGTCCTGTGGGAACTGATAGGTAAGGAGGAAGAGGGAAGCCAAGGGTTTGCTCCCCTCTCTTGACTGACTTAGATAGGGAATTTCTGCAAATGACCTTCTCGCATCATCTCCAGATACTGGCTCACACCCACCAGGGCTCCTCTTTCTTTTGCAGGACCCAGAGGCTTAGAGAACACCACCCAGCCCTCTTGTGTATAAAACAGTGACTCTTAGAGCTGGCTCGCACTGGCTCTCATTACTAAATATTCAGGAATTTTACAAGCCAACCGGTTGCTTAACTATTGCTGGTTGGAAATTGGCCAACACAACAGATCAGAAGTTTGTTTTTTCTTCCCCATTACCTGAGAAGAACCACTCCCCAGCATGCTTTGGTGTCTATACCTCCAGTAGTGCAGGCCCCCCCCCCCCCAGAAGAACCACTCCCCAGCATGCTTTGCGTCTATACCTCCAGTGGTGCAGGTTCCCCGTACCGTACCACCTTCCTCTGACTCGCCATCACTCCCCCTCTCCCCATTGGTTCTGTTTGTCGCCACGAGGCCAGTTCACTACCTATACACAGAGTAGTTTCTGGTTTCCAGTTGGATTCTAACCAATTCCCAGAGAAGGGACGGGAGTGAGCCAGAAGGGTCCAGAAGGTGCCTCTAGTTTGGATTTGGGGTGCAGGAAAGGGGTCTCCTGGGAGCAAGCTTACTCACTGCTGAAACACCCAGGGAGGGAGACCGCTCTGATGGGAGCTGCTGCGGTTCTAAAATGTGGCAACTCCGGCACCCAGCTCTGATTCCCCCTCCCCCCTTTCTACATCTACATCTTACAAGAAGATGGAGGACTGATAGGGGCTTCGGGGAACTAGAAAATATAAAGAGGGCCCAGCTGTGGTAGCACCTGCCTGTAACCCCAGCAAAATAGTGATTATACGTTACCTGTAAAAAGACATGTGTGTGTGTGTGTTTGTGTAATCCCAGAGCAACTACCAAATATACTGATAAACAGTTAAAAACAGTTGAAACTTCAGTAAACAATTTTGAAAAGAATACTTTAAAAGGCTGCAAGAGATAAAGGCGATTGCTACTAAGCCTGAGGACCTGAGTCTGATCCTTGGGACCCACACGGTGGAAAAGAGAACCAGATCATTTCCATTATCCTCTGACCTCTGCATTGTGTGCCGTGGCACATGTGTACCCCTTCCCACAGAAAATTAATATTAAGTATTTAAAATATTTTAGTGTTGCACTCAGGAGAAGAGAAAAAGAGGAACAGAAAAAAACAAATAGGAAATAAAATGCTAGACCTAAATAAACACACTTATGCAATGATAGAAATGGTCACTATGTCAAAAAAGACACTATTAATGTAGCCCACAAGAAACACACTCTAACAACCTTATGTACACAAATGTGATGATTTAGGCAAAATGGACTCATTTCTCTGAAAGTGTCAACTACACAATTTATGCAGGGAAATCTAGTTGGAAAAGCCTGGTTTCGTTAAAGAAATTTGATTTATAATTAAAATCTTTGAGAAAATAAAACTCTATTTCTGGAACTTTCCCCAAATGCTTATAGAAGAAGCTCCACTCCCTCTCATAGGACTAGGAGAGAATCCGAAACAAAGCCAGGGTACTCAGCATTAAAACAGACAAAAATCAGCTGGCCCATGGAGTGCACACCTTTAATCCCAGCACTTGGGAGGCAGAGGCAGGTAGATCTCTGTGAATTTGAGGCCAGGCTGGTCTACAGAGTGAGTTCCAAGATAGGCTCCAAAGCTACACAGAGAAACCCCCTCTCAAAATACAAAACAAAACAAAAAACAAACAAACATAGAAAACAAACAAACAAAAAAACCCCAAAACAAAAATGCAGATATAAATCCTAAGCATGCCATAGTGATTCATTCCTGTAATCCCAATGCTTAGAAAAGGAGTCAGGAAGATCAGAAGTTTGAGACCAGCCTGGACTGCAGGATATGAGGATAGATGGGGCTACACGTAAGTCTGTCTCAAAAATAAAGCAAAACAACAGGTTATAGGAAAGACAGTACATCAGTATCTTTCACCAGTAAAGATGCCAAAACTAAGGAAATATTAGCAAACCAATTTAAATATAGTAGCGATACACCCTTGACCAATGGGGCTTACCTTTAGAATGTGCCTATGTGTGCTAGCCCGACGGTAAGAAAGTCCTGCGATAAGGGTCATACTAAGGAAACTGTGTGACTGTGGATGGATGGATGGATGGATGGATGGATGGATGGATGGATGGATGGTCCTACAGTCTGCAGGTCAAGATCAAGTAAGGCAGGGGCCTGCTTTCTCCACGTGACCAGGCCATGACCAGCCCTGTTCCTGACCATTCGTTTCCTGTGTAACTGTAATGTCAGTCTGCACATGGATTCTCTCTTACGTCTGCTCCGTGTGTCCAGAGTTTTTAAATGAGGATATTAGTGTCATTACTGTGGATTCCCTTCAGTGATCCCATTTTCAGTAATCTACCTATGTGAAAGCCCTCTCTCCAAGGGCCACACTGAGGGACTGGAGGTTAGACCAGCATGCATTTTCAAAAACACAGTTCATTTCTGCAACAATATTAGTATTTTAAAGGTAATGGCCGTGAACACCATATTGAGTCTAAAAATGCAAAATCGCATGATGCATTAACTTTTGTCTCAAAGCATTTGACCAAAAATCTCAGCAGCAAGAAATAAACTCTAATGCAAAACAATGTCTGTCAGAAAAGTGTAACCAACATCACATTTAATGCCGAAAGACTGAAGCTTCTGGGTCAAGGCCAGCATGTGCACCCCTACAGCCCTGCTCAGTGCCATGTTGGAAGCCCTAAGGAAAAATGACATACCTGTCAGACAAGAAGAAATAAAACCATCTCTATGTAAGTTTAGCAAAATATTGGGACCCAAGAGCCTTAGTGTGGATTTGCACTAATAACACACAGATAAATCTAAGACTAATACAGAAAAGTGAAGGAACATTAGAAGCAAAATAATTATCTTTATAATTTTGATGTTAAGATGTACTACAAAACCATGGAAATCAAGCAAATGGTATTTATTAAGGAAAGAGCATATAGACACAAAAATAGGACTGAGTCCAGAAACACAACCCAATACATAGTTTTACAAAGGCATAGAAGCAGGTCAGCAAAGGAGGGACTTTCTAAGAAATATATTGGGACAACTGGGCATCCATAGCCAGGAAATAAGATGAAGCTCCAACTAAACTGCTTACTATGTATGAAAATATTTCAAAAATGGAACCATCTAATACATCAGACTTAAAAGAAAATCCCTTTAAACCACAGGAGAAAGATTTCTGTGCTTTTGTGTCTGGCAAAAGTTCTCCGAATGTTACCAAAAGCAAAATTCTCAAAAGAAAACTTTGTATATTGGTTTTCATCAAAGTTATCTTTTTGTTCTGTAAAGATACTATGAAACAAGCTACAGCTGGGAAGAAAATGCTTGTAAAACCCTGCACTCCACAAAGGTGGTGTCCAGGATATATATAGAAATTAAAAAAACCAACAGTAGGAAAATGAGCAACACAAAAATATGCAAAAGATTTGAATAGACATCAAAGAGAATAGATGAAAAGCAGATAGCTACATGAAAATGTTTACTATCATTAGTCATTAGGAAATGCAAAATAGAATATAATAATACCACAAACTTATAAGATGGGTAAAATAAAAACATTGAAAACATTTGATATTCAATATTAGACCTGGTATTAGACTCCCAGCTTCAGACCTGTGGACAATTAACTTCTTGTGTTTATAGATTACCCAGTCTAAGGTGCTCATTTCACTAGAGCAGCCTGAGTAACTAAGACAAAATCAGGAACTCTCATATTCTATTCGTAGGAATGCAATATGCTATAGTTATTATGGAAAATATCTTAGAAAATACTATATGTATTCAAGAATAGGATCTGACAAGTTCATTTCTTGTTTAAAAAACATCAGGGCAATCTGGGATAAAGGGGATCCTGCCTCAAAAATGAATAGAAGGCTGCAAAATGGCTCAGTGGATAAAAGCCCTTCAAGCCTGTTCTCTGGAACCCACAGAAAGGCTGAATGATCAGCTTGTATACCCATGAGCTCAACACTGCCCTGGGAATGAGCACCTTGTACCTGTGAGCCTAGCACTGCTGTAGGAAATGGGAGGCAGAGAGAGCTCATGGGCCAGGTAGCCTGGCATATTCAGCAGCAGAAATAACAAGAGAGCCCTCAAAAGCAAGGAGGAAAGGAAATTAAATATTATTCCTAAGACGTAACTATTTCAATAGTTTGGAGCATAGCCTTATGTAATGTATCTATAGAGAGGGCCAGTGTGAAGTCTCGGGGGGAGAACCCACCTTCCCCCAAGTCTGACAGCCAAAGTCCATCCCCTGGAGAGAACCAGCTCCTACAAGTTGTCCTTGGCTTTTACACAAGTACTGGGGCATGCACACCCGCGTGTGTGTGATCTTTGTGCACACACGTAAATAAACAATCTCAAAACTTTAAATCTATATAGGGCCAGAGAGATGGCTCACTGAGTAAAGATGTCCTCAGTCCTGACAACCTGAGTTTGGTTCCCGAGACCTACATGATGGACTGAGAGAGCCAACTTCTGCACATGGTTCTCTGATGCACATGGTCCTCTGATGCACATGGTCCTCTGACTTCCACACATGTACTGTGCACATGTGTACACATGCCACCCCTCCAAATAAGTAAATAAAATACAAGATATTGATGTTAAAATGTGCAATAGACATTTTTAGAGTGTGTGTGTGTGCGTGCATGCATGCGTGTGCGCGCGCGCGTGTGTGTGTGTGTGTGTGTGTGTCTGTGTGCGTGCATGCCTACTGAACTTTACTGTTTTCCTTAATCCTTTCTTTACCATTTTATTTACTGGCAAGGTCTCTTCACTGAGCCTGGAATTTCCCGAATGGCTAGACTGGACTGGCAAGTGAGACCCAATGACTCTCACCCAGGGAATCTATGAAAAAGAAACCACTGGGTATTAGTGAGGCATGCCTTTAGGTATGTCTGTGGGGTGTTCCCCAAGAGGGTTGACTGAGGGCAGAAGGCTGGCCCTTGCTGGGGTAGACACCATCCCATGGCTGGGTTTGGATTGAAGAAAAGGGAACGAGACAGCTAGCTAGCTGAGTTCTAGCATTCTTTCTCCACGTCCAGGTCCTCCGACATGAAATACAAACCCCATTCCCACAACCATGCTCTCCTTCACACCTTCTCTGTCATCATGGACACTGCCTTCTCCACCTATGACCAGAGTAAATCCCATGAAGCATATTCTGGTTTTGGTCACAACAATAATAGAAGTACCCAACATACCTACCTAGGGTCATTGTGTTCTCTGTTTCCACAGTCAGTGGAAATAGGAAGTGTTTTCAGATTAAAGATTTCAGTTGTGGATTTACTACCAGCTGGATGAGCAAAGCAAGAGTGTCACTTCAATGCTTTTTGCAGCAGTAGTGCATGGTGATGGTGTGCAGAGACACACCACACACACTTCGTGGCTTGCTGGTATTAGCGCAAGCTATATCCTATGTGCTGGGAGCTTCTAGTGAGATTGGAGATTTAAAACATTGTAAGAATTAGAAAAAATGCAAGTTCCCAGCCAGAGGCAGCCTTCAGTACAATTATTGTTACCTATTTTTGCTTCAAAAAATTTATGTGTATGATGTTTGGCTGTATGTATGTTTGTATGTGCACGGTGTACATGCTTAGGGCTCGTGGAGGTCAGAAGGAGGTGGCAGATAGATACCCAGAAACTGGAGTTACAGATGTTCGTAAGCCACCATGTGATGCTGTAAACTGGACCTAGATCCTTTGCAAGAGCAGCCAGTGCTCTTAATTACTGAGCCAACTCTCCAGCCCTATTGATAGCTTTCAAGAAAGATAAATAAAAATTTCTGTTTGATCAGCTATAGGATGAAAATAAAAGCAAATATATAAAAGTTCATACAGATGTAAATATATACAGATAAATACATATACATTCAATATGTGAGAAAGAAAAGTTATTTAAAGCCAGATAGATCTTGGATCAAGTTTTAGATTTGTGATTTGTACTTTGTAAACTAAAGGACTCTGAGCAAGTGTTTTGCTCTTGTTAAATATCATAATACGTGTCCCAGGGAATGGCTGTGACTATCATTCAACATTGACAGAAAAAAAATAATTCTAAGACAGACTTAGATTCGGATTCTATTCTGTTACTTACTTTAGACAAAATACTCAACTTTTTTTTTTTTTTTTTTGGTTTTTCGAGACAGGGTTTCTCTGTGGCTTTGGAGCCTGTCCTGGAACTAGCTCTGTAGACCAGGCTGGTCTGGAACTCACAGAGATCCAACTGCCTCTGCCTCCCGAGTGCTGGGATTAAAGGCGAAAATACTCAACTTTTATAAGTAGCTTCCTTCTCTGTGAAATGGAAACTAAAAAGTGTGCCTAACATGGTTATTGGGAAGATTTGTTAAATCTGTACAGCATGTTTCTGCGACGACCGGGATACAGTATTGCCTAATAAATGTTAGCTGCTATTATTATGACAATAATTACTGTTATTATATAAAAGGCAGTACTTAATAAAGGCTGGTATGGCTATCTCCTCTTATTTAAGCCTCCTACTGATGAGAAATATCTAAGAGATGGAAAACTGGGTCAAAGGTAAAGTTTAACCAAAATGTGCTGTTGATCACTAGGGTTGACTGCGAAGACAGCTCAGCAGTCAAGTATGCAGACTGATTTCGCAGAGGGTCCAAGTTTGATTCCCAGTATCCACACCAGGGAGCTTATAACCAGCTGTAACTCCACCTCTGGAGGAGTCCATGCCCCCTTGGGGTTTCTATGGGCACCTGCTCTCACATGCACAGATCCACACACCAATATGCATTATATGCACAATTAAAAATAATAAAAACAAAACTTTTGGAAAAGGTTTGCAATCTACTTAAGACGCTAATAACATGCTTACTGTGGGTATCTCAAAGTTAACTTTCCTTTCTGATTGTAACTCCACATTACCCCATCTCTTGTTTATTTCTGATGTATATTCAAGTGTGGTTGGTCTACTTCCCTCTTTTGCCTACTTATCAACTTGAATCTTGGTGGTTCCCTTAAAATTTTGAATGAATTTCCAATTTATTAAAACCACTGTAATAGTAAATGCAAATCCTCTCCCAGAAACTGGAGCCAAAGTAGTCAAGAGCTGATGAAGATTCGGGGACATCTCTGCATGACTAAGAACACTTGGGGAGTCAGGGGCGGGGCATCTCTGCGTGACTAAGAACACTTGGGGAGTCAGGGGCGGGGCACCTGTCTTTTACATTGGGATCTCAGCTATTCCTGTAGTTTTGACATCTATATCCGAACCCTCTGGCCCTGTGTAACTGTGCCATCCTATATTTCTAACTATAGGAATTCCTTTCACTCTTCTATTGACATCTCAAATCTATAAGAAACACAAGCGAATCCATCACCAAACAGCTAACCTCCCCTATCTAGTCCCTCACTGTCCTACTCAAGAGATCTTGAAGTTGGTTCTGAGGAAGCGTAAAGGCCTCAACATCTCTCAGACAGCTCAAAGGTTTGAGCTGTTTGAAGTTACAGGGATCTTATAATAAGTTTTTATTTGGAAAATATAATGATCATACTTCTTGAGATAAGGAGCAGAAGAGACAGTTGGGTTCCAAGCTATACCCAGTCCTTTCTGGAGGTCACTGTCTGCTACAGAGACGAATGAACATGGGCTGGAAGATGGTAGATAATCCCATGGAGATAGGGGTATTCAAGAGAAGGAGCCAAGAAGTAAGCAGGAGAAAAGGTGCCAGAAGTTATTGCTTTGGACACCATCTACTTTCCTTGAAGGGGTTTTATGTGTCAGCAGTGGTGACGTTTCAAGCTGTTTGGATGATCATTTTAGTAGTTTAACACAACAGTTCATACTAGCATTGTAGCTCTTCCTGTTGGTGCTTCATTTATGACCTGAGCGTCATGAGATCAGAAGATGTATTGCAGCCTTCCACCCAATAGCTAATCTTCCAGCATTCGCCAACTGTGCATAGACCCATTTTCCTTAAAGGCAACTGATGCGGGCAACATGAGTTGCAATAGAGAAAGCACAAGGCAAGGGCTGGGGCAACTCTAAAGCTACTTTAAAGGAGCGGGGGGGGGGTAATAAGAGCACTTGCAGTGCAAGCAAAAGACTTGAGTCAGCACTAGCGGATATAAAAATTCAAGTGTGGTAGATGCTTGTAACCCCAGAGATATGAGAGTTCTAACCCCGGAGATGTGAGGGTTGTGACCCCGGAGATGTGAGGATTGCAACCTTGGATATGTGAGGGTTGTGACCCCGGAGATGTGAAGGTTGTGACCCCAGAAACGTGAGGGTTGTAACCCCAGAGATGTGAGGGGCAGAGACAAGAGCATTGATGGGGATAGCTAGCCACCAGCCAGCCTAACTCAAGGTTCAGTGAGGGACCCCGTTTCAAAGAAATAAGACAGAGAGGGATAAAGCAGGACACTAGCCATCTTCCTCTGGCTTCCAGGACTATGCAGATGCATACACATATGCACTCACCTCACGCACATGGACCACACCCATACAATATAAACACAACAGTAATAAATTAGTATAAAGACGCCCTACACACCCTTCGTCCATTTCTCTTCAGGTGTCATGTTTTACATAACTCGAATACAGTACAAAATAAATTCCCTTGAATGGAATTTAAAATAAATTATATCAGTATTTCTAGGACTACTGGTTTGTATGAATACTGCCACTGGAACTCCCAAGACTGTAATTGAAAAAGGGTCAAGCTGGTGCCTAAATGCAAGCTCTCCTCCCTCTCACCATTCCCTACTTCTGCCCTTGCTCTCCCCTCATACGTAATGGCCACCTTCTCTTAAGAGACAAAGAACATTCCCAGTAACACATTGAGAACTACAGTTTGGGAGCCTGGGGATTGTGTATGCTTTTGAGCTATCCCTGTGCAGGTCTAATGTCCATCTCTGAGCGGGGTGATACCTGTGCGGCCAATATGGGTACGGATACACTGCAGAAGGAAGACTTTTTACACAGCCGGAGGGGATGGAGCCTGATTTTCAGAAGCAGAGTGTGGTAAGATCTCCATTCTGAAACTTCAAATGTGTGCCCCCCCCCCCCCGCCCTGCAGCCTCCCCCTTGTCCCCCAGAGAGTCCTGAAGATGGAGCTTTGGGCACAGTGTCTTCCATCTCTGCAAAGACTAAAAGCATCCCCCAATTTAAAGATTGTTCTTGAAGGGGTTTCTTTTGAGGTAAGGGAGAGAAGGGTGGGCGTGGGAGGGGCTGGGAGGAACCGGGAACCTGATGACTTCACCGGCTTTCTAAACCCCAGCTTATGTCTTACATTGCAGCCTGAGGGATATCTTGGATTTCTACCCACAGTTCGCTGTAGAAGACTTAGATAGGTCTGTGGGTCCCTACCCTAGCAGGGATTGGGAGAAGGTTGATTTATACCCCAGTTAACCACTTCTGAATTTAATTTGCTAGTAACTTATCCCTCCCTTACCTATAACACTGTATTTAATAATAAGGTCATTGGTTAAATCCCGTAGAAACTCCTTCTTACATCACCACACCGCAGCCAACCCCACGTGTCTAAATCCCATTCACCCACGCAGGACTCTGACAAGTTCCTGGATCTCCCGCCCTGGGCCTCCGGCTTGGAGGGAGCAGCTGCCAGGATCCAGCTCTCGGGAATGCCCCACAATAATTCACGTGCCCCAAACGGTCAGAGCCCTTCCCTAGTGGCTTGTGAGGCACCAGAACCCCTGAGATGTCTGAACCTCTCTCAGCCGAGGTTCGCCCAGGTGTCCTGAACAGATGGGGACCTAGGCGCAGAAAATGCGAAGAAGTAGCTACAATCTCCCTCCTCCCCGCGGAGATTCACAGCCAACCCCAGTGGGGATGGAGAACCTGGAGAGAGCACCCGGAAGGCATCTGGAGACCCACAGAGAGAAAACCACACAGGTTCCGTCTTCCCACCCGGTAGCAGCAACTGCGCAGGGTGCCAGCAGGTGCCCGGGAGAGCAGAGCGGTTCCCTGGATTCCCAGACCTCACCCCCCAGATACAAGCCCAGCCCCCCCCCCTCCCCAACACACAGGAGGAGTGCGCTTCCTACCTGATCCTGTCCTTCTCTGCCCTTCGGAGTTCCTCATTTCTTTCCAGAACCTGGAGGATCTTCCTGGCTTCTTCCTCATTTAGGAAACTGAAATCAAACCCCTGAGGAACTTTCGTCATTTTCTATCCCGTGTGCGAGTTATGTGTACTTAAGCTCCTTGGCGCCTCCTGTTACAAAGCCATTTTTCAAGATAAAGAAGACTAGTTTTCCCGAACTTGATCCCATAGCCCATAATAGCTCCGCGCCTTTGAAAAGCTAAAACCACAAACCTAGGGACCGGCCCACACATACAGGGCTCCTTTTGACAACACCTTAATGACATGTTTCTCTCAACCTGTCCAACCGAGATGCAAACTGAGTGACTAAATGGGGAGAAGGAGCCAATCGCATCTGGGGGGCGGGCCTTGCCTCGTCTCCTCCCTCCCCCCTTCCTCCCACCCTCTATGTGACTTGTTAAGCAAACCAGCCTACATAATTCTGTCTCTAAGTGAGGCTTATCCTTAAGTGTTAGCCCCAAAATATTTGCTTGACTGTTTGCTGTTGGCTGGAAGAACTTGAGCTCGGCTAGTAGAAAGACAGAAGGAAAACGACTCATAACTAACTAATCCTGTCTTTCCCTGACTAAAAGCAGCCAGTTGGAGTTTGAAAGTTAGCAGGAGGGTTACTCCGTTTGAAAGACCAGGGAAGGTCAAACTTACTCCGTTTGTCTCAGAGGGACTCATAGAAGGACTGGCACTAGGTTACCCGTAGAAACGGGTTCTTTGCCAATCTTGCTACTGCCCTCCCAAACACACTCCCACTGTCTCAGAGAAAGTCGTTCTCAGACTTTGGTAAGCTAACAAATGACAAACCCCACTTAGGCTATTCTAGAAGGTGGCCCCCGAGGCCAAGGATATCAGAAAGCACCTGTGTCTGGAGCACATTGCAATCCTGTGCAACCACAGACATGGCTTTTCCTAGAAAGACAATTATTCCATGATAAAATAAAGTCAGATATTTCCCAAGATGAGCATCTGAGTGCTTTTTTATTATTATAAATGCCTTTCCAAAAACACATTTCTTTACATAAAAACAGTTTCATCCAATGAACATGTATGTCCCAACACCTTTAAGTTGGTCCTTTCTGATGTGATGGTGACAGCTTCTAACATCTAAACGGTCTGTCCACACACACCATCTTTTCCCGGTAAATTAACCCCCATAAAAGAAAAACAAACAAAGCCACGAAGTAAAAAATGGTTGGTTTTGCCTCTGGGCCCATGGCTTATTTTGATTATCACTGATGGCATGCTGGGACAGCTACCCTTTGAGATGACTTTTTGTGGGTGTCTATTATCGGCATGAAGTGGGGATCCACTGAACGCATCCATTGTACAACACAGAACTCTTTCATAAATCGCCCCTATGTTAATGATGGTGGTTTTCAAATCTGTCACACACTGTTCAATTATTCTTGCATGTTCCTTTATTCATTTATTAGGTTACATACAGATTTTCTAATGTGGATAGTTGTGCCCCCTCACCTCCAACTTTTTTTTTTTTTTAATCAGTGAACTAATTGCTGTTAAACTATTCTGGATCCTGTTTCATGAAGTCACTGTTTATACACTAAACAACATAGTCCTTTCCTTATAATCCCCGTGAGGAACTTAGCATGAATAGAGATATAATTACTTAATAAAAAGAATCTCTTGGGCTTGAAAGCTGGTTTAGAGGTTAAAGCATTTGCTATTCTTGCAGAGCACCTGGATCAAGCTCTAAGCATCCACATTGGGCAGCTCACAACCACCTGTAATTCCAGCGCCAGGGGGATCTGATGCCCCTGATATCCTTGGGCTCCTGCTCTTATGTGCACGTATCTGTACATTTGTTAAAAACAGTTGAGGTATTAAAGTGCCCCTGAGCATACAAAAGAAACTAGCTTTAGCTAAATGGGTCAGTGCAGAGGATGTGGCGTTTGGGCTGAAACAGGACGAGGAAGGTTTGAAGAAGAAAACAGACGGAGGTGGGAGAAGACATACGACTCTATTCTAGGCAAGGAGAACGGCAGTGGGTTAGATCACAGAAACGCACTCTCGGGATCTTCCCAGGTTCTCTCGGTTCCTCTGATCAGTGGCCACGATGAGCACAAACTTTGAAGCTAAAAAGTACAGGTATGTATACAAGGACTAGTAAGTACTTGATCTGCTTTGGCTAAAACATACATTTTCTTTTATTTTTGAAACAAGGTTTCATGTAGCCCAGGCTGGTCTCACAATCCCTGTAGCTGAGGTATGTAGGCAAGCATGGCCCTGAATATGTGCTGTTGCTGCTGCTCCACGTTCTGAGGGCTGGGATCATAGGCATGTACTACTACCCTCAGCCTAGACATACATTTCCAATAGAAGGAAAACCTTACCTTTTTATGTATAAGGCAAAGATATACCCAGGACACACAGGTAGATAAATATATCTATAATATTAGCATTTCATGAGGGGTGATTAGTTTTCAAAAGATTTCAGGAGGAACAGCAGTGAAAAGGTTTAGGAGCGCTGGGCTACAGAGCACAGGAAGAATAAACAAGGCTAAGATCTGCTGTGAATGTTGTCCTAAGGAATATACTCCGTACTATATGAGCAGTGCACAGCCAGCGCAGGTTTTGAGGGAGATGATGATGACACAGTTGGAACTGAGCTTTCGGAAGATGACTTTGATGGCCAGAGACAAGGAAGAATAGGTGGAAGAAGAAAGACATATATGGAGTCTGAAGTACCTGCAGTTCATTCATGGGGCAATCAGTACCCTGCAAGGACTGGATCCCTTGAAGAAGGGACAGAGAAGTCATTTATTTAAATGATTGCCAAAACCTAGAGAGCAAACCGGATGGATTCAGCAAAGGGTGTGCAGGGAGAAAGGCTGAGCCTAGAGCTTTCATGACCAGCTCCATCATTGGCACCAAGTCATGCTTTATCCTTCATGCTGGCTCCATCGGGCATCCTATTGGGGAAGTTTTGTTCTGGCATTTTATATTGAGAACTTTGGTGGATGGGGCCGCAGGGGCTGCCCAGCAAACCGCACGGGTTGCTTAGAATGGCTTCATTGGGATTATGACCACAGGGCTTTAAAGGAAAGCCAGCGCTTACTCAACCAGTTGTGTGCAATCTTAGCATCTGGCAACCTTGGCAGCCTCCTTCCCAGCCTTTCAGCCAAAGAGATACTCATCAGTTTGGATTTTAATACTAACAGCTGGATAGAAGAACAAACAATCTTTGGGAACCTCCCATGGTCTATCTGTTCCAGGTTGTCGACCAAATCCCAGCAGAGGGATTCTTGATAACCACTGAGCCAAGAGAAAAGCAGATCATATCACTTAATGGAATGTCTCAACTTTGGCCACTGCAAGTCCCTCTGACCCTGGTGGTCCACTGTGAAGTAGCACTGGGGGTCAGGGGGACTTTTCTCACAGTACTATCTTCCTTACCTACTTTGGCCCGTCTCCCTGCACACTCTCTTTCAACAGCAGATTATGGGGTGTGCTTGGTGGCAGCGTTCAGCTTAACAAGCAAATACATGTCAGCTTGAAAATAAGACATTGGTGTCGGGCCTTTATTAGTAATGAGGAGATGGAAGGCTGCGAGAACAGAGTTTGTGTAATCGTTCACTTCAATTTTCACAGTTCTCTTCAGTAACTGGCTTTACAAATCTAGATAGAAACTTCCGTCTTAATCCCCCTGAGGCTCAGTCCTGTAACCACAGTTACAGAGTCACGATTCTGTGAAAAAAACAAACAAAAAAACCCAAAAAACAACAGACCTCAAAATTCTCTAAACATTTACTCTTGTTTTTAACTTATAAAATGAAGATCGTGACAGAACCAGTCATACAGGATTAGAGTAAAAATTCAATGGTGACATAAAGCAGCTAGCAGAGATAACACAGAGCTTATATTTAATAAATGGCATCTATGAATAATGTTCTTTGGACACAGAGATGCCTACAATGTACAGAGCATGAAATCTTATTTATTTATTTATTTATTTATTTATTTATTTATTTATTTAAGATTTCTGTCTCTTCCCCGCCACTGCCTCCCATCTCCCTCCCCCTCCCCCAATCAAGTCCCCCTCCCTCGTCAGCCCAAAGAGCAATCAGGGTTCCCTGCTCTGTGGGAAGTCCAAGGACCACCCACCTCCATCCAGGTCTAGTAAGGTGAGCATCCAAACTGCCTAGGCTCCCACAAAGCCAGTACGTGCAGTAGGATCAAAAACCTATTGCCATTGTTCTTGAGTTCTCAGTAGTCCTCATTGTCCACTATGTTCAGCGAGTCCGGTTTTATCCCATGCTTTTTCAGACCCAGGCCAGCTGGCCTTGGTGAGTTTCTGATAGAACATCCCATTGTCTCAGTGTGTGGGTGCACACCTCACGGTCCTGAGTTCCTTGCCCGTGCTCTCTCTCCTTCTGCTCCTGATTTGGACCTTGAGATTTCTGTCCGGTGCTCCAATGTGGGTCTCTTTCTCTGTCTCCTTTCCTCGCCTGATGAAGGTTAATATTCAGGAGGATGCCTATATGTGTTTCTTTGGGTTCTCCTTCTTATTTAGCTTCTCTAGGATCACTAATTGTAGGCTCAATGTCCTTTATTTATGGCTAGAAACCAAATATGAGTGAGTACATCCCATGTTCCTCTTTTTGGGTCTGGCTTACCTCACTCAGGATAGTGTTTTCTATTTCCATCCATTTGCAAGAGCATGAATTTTTGACTGTCAAAGCAGCACCATTTGTTGGGCTGAGAAAAAACTGGGAACCATAACACAGGAATAATATAGAAGATGTATCAGTTACTTTTCTTGCAGCTATAACTTAATGCCTGAGAAAAGTAACTCAGGAAGGAAGGGCTCTTTTTGGCTCAGAGTGTGAGGCCTGTTGCAGCAAGGAAGATACGCAGCAATGGGTGTCACTAGCTGTGGTTATCGGAGCCTGCGGCAGCTGGGCGCATTACACCCACAGTCAGGAAGCCCTGAGCAATGCATGCTGGTGCATGCTACTTGCTTTCTCATTTTTAATCAGTCGGAGACTCCAGGCCTGTACAGCAAGGAAGACCACAGTTAGAGTAGGGTTTCTCTCAGTCAAACCCTCCGAAAATGTCCTCACAGAGCCAGCCACTTATTTGTTTCTTCCGTGGTACTAAATCCTGACAAGATGACCATGAAGATTGACTGCCACAGATGGAGACGCAGTGCTCGGGCTTACTGTTCTCGGGGGAGCTTAATGTAAGCATGTGGTGCAGTTTTGTAGGGTGGGGGCTTTTCCTGTCAGCTCTTCCCAGTCTGCCTCGAGGAAGAAGACCCGAGCAAGGCTTGCGCTGGGAGCGGACATCATTGGAGATGCCGTGTGGCGGAGATAATAGCTACCAAATGCTCCCAGCTTTCTAACAGAGGAGCATCTCCGCATGAAAAGCATGCAGGAAAGAATGCATATTCTTACCACCCCAGTCAGAGAAGTTACTCCTCTTCCTACCCTGGAGAGGGACAAGCACTGGTCAGGCAGAGAGGTTCAGTGAGATTCCATTCACGGAAGTCCTCTCGGAAAAACGAAGGGGTCTTTATTCCCCATAATAATGTCCATCATGTATAAATGTAAGAACGCATAAAAGAACAAAATATTTGTTGGTTATTTAATGTTTATTTATTATTCACATGACGATTTTATGTTTAGATTTTTATAAATGACATTATATAAAAGTGTTCTATAATGTACAATGTCCCTTGCATGATTGCATTGACTTCCCCAGGACAGTGCAATATCTTGGACCTCTGAGTAATATGAACTTCATGAGGGATTCGTAAGGATGTCGGGGGCATTTAAGGAAGTCACTGTGGCCTGATGTGACAGATGGCATAAGTATAGCATTTGGGAACCCAAAGCCCTGGATGAAGTCAGGAGATAAGAGCTTCTCGCTCACTCAAGCCAGTTTGATAATCTGTATTTAAATCTAAAAAAGTCCTACCTGGCATCCTTCCCTAAAACAAAACACTAGAAACCTGGCAGAACCCAGGGCTGAGCAGCACATGCTTTTCTGTGTGGTCCAGTGTTCAACCCTGCCATCGTTCATGGTTTTCAGTGTTCTTACTCTACTCAAAAGACAAAGGAGGGAGACAATGGGCCTTGGGATTTATGCGAACACCCAGAAAAATAAATATCACATTTCCACATATTCTCTGAGAGCACTGCTACCTTGATAGCAGAACATGAAAAAAAATCAGCTCAATAATCAGACATAAACCCAACAAATGAGTCACTGTTACCCCAGTGACCACAGATGTGCAGAAGGTCCAAAAGAGCCAGAAAACAAAAGAAGGCAGAAATACTCAATGGCTAGTTTATTCCAGAAATACAAGACTGTTTCAGCCTGGTGTGGAGGTACATGTCTATAATTCTAGCCCATAATTCTAGCATTCTGCGAAGGCACTGGAAGAGCCAGAGTTCAAGGACAGCCTGGTCTATATGAGCCCTTGTTTTCTCCCCTTCTCCCATAATTATGTTTCAATATTAACAAAATCCCAGAAATTACCCCTTCAGAAAATCAGAGTAAGAAAAGTCTGTGATCAAATCCTCTTTGTGAAATTCAAGATGGTTTATGGCTAAAACTAACCTACCTTACTCTAAATTAGTACTAAGTGTGGTGGTATATGCCTGGAGCCTCAGTACTTGGGAGATTAAGGAGAAGGATCATGAATTTGATGTCAGCCTGAGATACACAGAAATATTTTGTCCAAAAACAGTACAAGCCGGGCGGTGGTGGCACACGCCTTTAATCCCAGCACTCAGGAGGCAGAGGCAGGCGGATCTCTGTGAGTTCGAGGCCAGCCTGGTCTACAAGAGCTAGTTCCAGGACAGGAACCAAAAGCTACGGAGAAACCCTGTCTCGAAAAATCCAAAAAAAAAAAAAAAAAAAAGGACAAAAACAGTACAAAGCAAAACAAAACAAAACCCAACTAGTCAACCAACCAACCAACCAATCAACCAGCCAATCAATCAACCAACCAACTGCTAACCAAAATTAACTAACCAATCAACCAAACAATCCTAGAAAAACCTTAGTAAAGTGGGATTATAAAGATTTACTTTGCGTGATAAAGAATTAGTTTGTTTCAGTTATTAACAACGTCATAACTAATAGTGATTAATTAAGGACAAAGCAAAGAGATATACTGGTATCTGTATAGCCTCATACTGTTGTGGTTCTGTTTATATAGTAAAAAGAAAAGCAAAAGTTATATTCTCAGAAGAGAAAATTGACTAGACATGGAAATTAGGAACTTAGAAAAAAACAAAGAAATCCACTTAAAAACTATTAGGCTTGCTAGGTGTGGTTACATATGCCTGTAATCCCAGCAACTGGGAGGCTGAGGCAGGAGGATAAGGAGTTCAGAGCTAGACTCAGCTACATAGCAGGTCTGAATCCAGCCTGGGGCTAGCTGAGACTCTGTCACAGATGTACACAAACAAACTATTTGAATGGCCAAATGATTAGAACCAAGAAGAGACACATAATTGGCCAGAGTTGGCTTGATGAACAAGTATTTGTGATTATCTGTCTGTTGGGAAACGTTCTGGAAATTCTGCAGCAGTGATAGTCTTCTCCAGAACACTGTTTACTTTCTAATGTGGAGAGGTTAAAAAAACAACAGCATAAGTTTAGAGGTGATAAGTATGGTGACCCAAATAAATTGGGAGGGGTGGTGAGAGGCAGGAAGATGACGGCAAGATGCTGCTTGAGTCGAAAGTAAAGGAGAAGAAGCCAGACTTGAGCTGGAACAGGAAAGTAAGCGCACATCCTCCAAGGGACATAGGGTTGAAAGGAACGTGGGTAAGGCATAGACAGATGCTGTCTCTGCAATCTATGTCACCTTCATGTAAGATATAATCCACTGCCCTAGATACTGTGGCTTAGGGACTAAGGGCCTCAACTATCATATGTCAGGTCTTACGCCAGGTTCCTGAAACACAGAATTACAAAACACCCAACAGCTGTCCTCATCGAGTGTGCCTTCCTGGAGGAACGGATAGATAATATATTTTCTAAGTGTGATTAGTGACATGAAGAAAACAAACAAGGCAAAATGGCAGAGGAAGTCCTGGGAGAAGGCGAGGACACTCCTTGCATGGAGTGGCCAGGAAGGCGATTCTGGACAGACAAGTAAGTGGTTATATAAAGGATGTCTGAGCCAGGCGATGGTGGCTCATGCCTTTAATCCCAGCACTCGGGAGGCAGAGGCAGGCGGATCTCTGTGAGTTCGAGACCAGCCTGGTCTACAAGAGCT
>NC_022012.1:47577334-47593141 GCF_000317375.1 Microtus ochrogaster | reverse complement strand
AGAGGAGTGTTGAAGTCTCCTACTATTAGTGTGTGCGGTTTGATGGCTGCCTTGAGTTTTAGCAATGTTTCTTTTATGTACGTGGGTGCTTTTATATTAAAAAAAAAAAGGATGTCTGGATCCAGCTTTGAGACAGCCAGGAGAAGGACTTTTTAAGAAGAGGTAAGCATCTAGACACCTCGGCAGGAGAGAGATGAGCATACTCTAAGCTAATATTTATAGACCTTGGTAAACAAACATCAAAGAATACTGGAGACTACACAGGAGCCTGATAAGACAAGTAAGCAAGGCTGGAGAGATTATATCTTGTCTTAAGGGCCTGGGCTTGGAGTTGAGAGTCTGTATTATAACTCTGGATGTGTGACTGGGCTGGCAATCTCACCTCCTGCCAGGAAAGGGTAATGACGGAGCCCACCTCAGAAGGCTGTGGAATGAATCTGATGGTACAGGCAAAAGGGGAGAGGAGGAGAGAAGGAACAGGAATAATAGGAGGTGGGGGGGGAGAAGAGAGGAATGGGAGAGGAGAAGAGAGGGACATGAGGGGAGAGAATGATTCTCCCCAGTCAGGTGGCCAACTGGAATCTTCCACTGTCCCTCACACTGTTCCATCCACCTTGCCAATTCTGGGACAGGGAAGGATCTTTAGACACACCTTCTCTGACTCCAAGCAGGAAGAACTCTCACCTCTGAGAGGAACTCACCCTAAATCATTTGTGATGCTGGGGTTAAAATTGTTTTACATAGAAGTGATAGTATGATACCAACATTGTAAAAGAAAAAGGAGGTATAACCACACCTAACTAAAGACTGTTCCATGTTTGAATATCACCGTGACGTTCTCCACAGGGCTGTGTGTGGGCGTGTAAAGACTGTTCCCATATTTGACTATCACCCTGACATTCTCCACAGGGCTGGATGTGGGCGTGTGTGTGTCTGTGTTATCCCTGTGTGTGTGCAGTGTGGGAGATGGAATGTTCCATTTTCCTTTCCCCATACACGGTGATCAACAGCCTCTTTGCAGACTCTTAACTAACTGGATCATTGCAATTAAGATACCACTTACCTCTAATCTCATGGTGGCTCAAACTAAGCCAGAAGTTTTATTTTCTTCATTGTACAGTTTAAAGAGAGTTTGCCAGTAGAGTTGAATATTTTCTCATTTTGATGAAAAGAAAAAGACAAGGTTTAAAACTACATAAAAATATCATCTGTTTGATGAGATTAACACAGTACCGAAACTGCACATAGCTGTAGCTATAGTCACTACTGAACACCCGCAGGCTGAGCAGTCAAAGGGGGCAGGCATTGAGCAAGTCTTTTTATACTGCTACTGAAAACCTCTGTAGACTTCCAAGTTTAGCTGGATTTAAATGTTTTAAAACTTCATAGAGAGTAGTACATTTTATTTTAATGTGTGTGTGCACACAGGCATGTGCACATACACACATGTATGTGTATACATGTCATTGCACACATGTGGCAAGCACCTTTACAAGCTGAGCCATCCTGCTTGGCTATTTTTGAGAACTTGAAAGTGCTTTACAGAAACAGGTTCTTTTTGTTTGTTTGGTTGTTTTTTTGAGACAGGATTTCTCTGTGGAACAGCCCTAGCTGTCCTGGAACTAGATCTTATAGACCAGGCTGGCCTCAAACTCACAGAGATCTGCCTGCTTCTGCCTTCTGAGTACTGGGATTAAAGGTGTCCACCATTACCGTCCGACTCAGAAACAGATTTTGAAACAAAGTTTTGCTACACATCCCAATACAACCTTAAACTTATAGCAATCCTCCTGCCTCAGACCCCCCAGTGCTGGGATTACAGGCAGGTGTCATCATGCCCAGTCTGAATTTAAATTATTGATATTTTTCACAGTGCCTAGTACCTAACTAGCATTCTATGGTCTCCATTCTTGGAGCATTTTTCCTTCTGGAGACTGAGCCTGCTTCTGTGTCTTATTAGAAGACAGTGGACCCTGATACACTTGTGTGCACTTCAGCTTACACCTTGCAAATAAATCTTTTGTTTGATTTTGGGTCATCTGCTCATCATTTAAAGAGAGCAGGGCAAGCAAGAGTCCCCCTTACATGGAGTGGAGCAAAGAACAGCAAGCTTGCTCTCTACAAGACTATAGGGTTCGAGGTATCTCTCGACTATAGAGTTCTAGGTAGCTCTCAACAAGACTATAGAGTTCTAGGTAGCTCTCAACTATAGAGTTCTAGGTAGCTCTTGACAAGATTACAGAGTTCTAGGTAGCTCTCAGTTATAGAGTTCTATGTAGCTCTTGACTATAGAGTTCTAGGTAGCTTCTGACTATAGAGTTCTAAGTAGCTCTTGACTATAGAGTTCCAGGTAGCTCTCAACTATAGAGTTCTAGATAGCTTTTGACTATAGAGTTCTAGGTAACTAACTTCTCCAACAATCACAGCTTCTATTTGTTCGCAATAGAATGTCAACCCATTAAGTTTGCCTTTGCCCTCATGGGGTTACCACCTGAATAACTTGGAATGTAGAGAGATAGTGGGAAGAGCGGACCATGCCCCATGCTGCTTCCAAACTGCATATAGAGAAAGGGAGAAGTGGAGGGCCGTGAAAGGAAGTATTAACTGAGAAGATGAAACCCAGGTCCTTTTAGGTGATAGGAATGTCCTCCCAGGAGGAAAGAGTGGAGTGAAATTGAATGTTGTCTTCCTTTCTACATCTGTAGCCTTCTCATCGGTCTCAACAGTATCTTTGAAACCTCCAATTAGCTGGCTCGTTGCAATTAATTAATATGCCACTTCCATCTCATCAAGCATTGACTAACACTAACCTGGAAGGCTTTTACCTCCCTGTGACTTTTTCTTTAATATGGTGTCTTATGTAGATTGGCCTAAGCATTACGTGTCTGAAGACAACCTTGTGCTTCCTGTTCCCTGTGCCTAGAAATCAGTCCCAGGGCTACCTGCATGCCAGGCAAGCCTGCTACCAACGGAGCCACATCCCAGCCTTGTCTGTGATTTCTAAATCAATCTACATGAACATTCTGTTTTTTATTTATGAGTCTAGATCTTAAAGTAGGTCCAGATACTGTTCATTTGATGTGACCAGAGCCAAGATTGAAGTTCTTCAGTACTGTGGAATGTGTGTAGGCAAATCCCTATTTCCACTGAATAGGGATGGACAATTGTGTTTCATATTCCAAAGCTCATCATCAGGACTGAGCTCCAGTCTACCTTTACAGATCCAGACCCCATAAGGTAACCTGGGAGAGTTCTAAGTCCTTGCTTTTGGTCCCTTGTTATCTTGTTCCTTGTTTCTTCTGATTCATGATGCAAGCTTCAAACACACGTGAACTGTACACATGTCCCGGTCTCCACATCACCTGTTTTATGGCACTACCTGTCTTCCTTTGCTAAACATGCTGTTTCACATTGTTGGTGGCTTAGTGTCAGCCGACAATTGGATGACACATACAATGTAAAGATGAGCTTGTGGAACCACAGGAATGACCTACAAAGGGCATGGGGTGGGGGCTTCCCCAGGGAGCAGAATATTCCTGCCAAACACAAAAACATGCCAAACACACTCACGGTCCCTGACATAGACTGTCTTCTATAACTGTTAATTTAAGAATGTTTATTTATTTTTAATGCATACGTATATGCGTGAATGAGTTTATGTGCATCACCTGTGTGCACATGCAGTGGATGCCAGAAGAAGGAGTCAGATCCCTTGGAGGCAGAGGATTACTTTCGGGAATTTATTCTCTATTCCCACTGTGAGATCTGGGAATTGAACTCTGGCTGTCAAGCTTGCGAGACAAACACTTTCACAGGCTGAGCCATTTCTAGGACCGTGTTCATTTATTTCAATGTTTTAAATTTACTATTGTGTGTGTGATTATGTATCTGTGTGTGTGGGCATGCTAGTGCCACAGAACTCTTGTGGAGATCAGAGGACAACTTGATGCTGTTGAGTCTCTCTTTCTACCACGTGGGCCTGGAGACTGAACTCAGGTCATCAGGCCTGGCCACAAGCACCTTTTTCTGCTGAGCCATCTTGCCAGCCCTCAAGTGTTCAGTTTGAGCACAAATGAACTGGAATTAACTAATTTCTAGGCCTTGCTAAACTCCATTAAGTTAATTATTGTGTTGATGAAAATATGCTGGTGCCTTAATGAACTTTGTTATACTTCCGATGGTTACAAGATATGTGTCATTCCAGACATTCTTCTGGTCCAGGGGTTGACCAGACAAACTTGAAAATTAATAACATATCTTGACTAATAGTCACAAGGGAGAAAAATGCACCTAACACATCCAGAGATACAAACTAGGAGTGGTTTCCCCAAGATTGACTCAGAAACAGTCATGTAAATTTACAGCCACACGGAGCTCAGTACAAGCCTATAAACAAGGATTTATACAGTAAAAGAGGCCCTTCTCCTTCTGGCCTTAAGTATTGGAATGAAATCAGTTTTTTTCCTTCAGTGCTGTGTTATACCTGGTACGTGGAATCAGAGGTGAACGACTGAAGGAGGAATAGGGCAGGAAGGGGGAGGAGGGGGGTGTGGGGCTGCAGGAAAGCGCTCAACAAGAAAAGGTATTACGAAAATGCCCTGGACCAAAGGATGGATAAGGAAAATGTGGTACATTTACACAGTGGAGTACTACACAGTAGAAAAACATAACAACATCTTGAATTTTGCAGGAAAATGATTGAGCTAGAAAACATTATTTTGAGTGAGGTTACCCAGACACAGAAAGACAATTATCACGTGTACTCACTCATATGTGGGTTTTAGACGTAAAGCAAAGAAAACCAGCCTACAAAACACAATCCCAGCAAATTTAGAGAATAATGAGGACACTAAGAGAGACTTACATAGATCTAATTTACATGGGAAGTAGAAAGTAGAAAAAGACAAGGCCTCCTGAGTAAATTGGGGGAGGGTTGAAGGGGGAGGGGAGAAGCAGAGAGGGGAGCAGAGAACAATGTAGAGCTCAATAAAAATCAATAAAAAAATAAAATGTCCACTACTTAGCATGCTGATTTAAAAGCAATTCGCATACTGCATCCACTTCCAAGGCAGCCATTTATTCATTCATTTCTCTAAATGAATAGACATTTTTTGTCCACTCTTTCATCCCACAGACACGCACTGGCTTCTGCTGAGCACACCCTCCAGCTGTTCTTGGTTTCTTTTGTCTAATTCTAGCTTTATTTTCATTTCCTCCAAACTCCTGCCCTGATCATTTAAAACAACATTTTTTACCTTTATTGCCTGCGCCTCCTTTTTTGAAGAGTGTCTTCTATGTAGATTTAGGCTATCTAGTAGTTTTCTAGAAATACAGTTTTCTTGGGCTAGGAAGGTTTTCTCCTATGTAATTCATTATACTCTCACTTCTGTGAAAATATCTTTAACATAAAATGGACTATATTGGAGCAGTAGGATGAAAAAATTAGAAATCTAGCACATATTTACAAATACTATGTAAAGCATATATAAATTCTAAAGTTACAAATACTATATAAAGCATATATAAATTCTACAGTTAGTTTAAAATCATTCCACATGTGTTATTTGGTTTTCGTTTGGAGGTACTTAAATTGTTCTGGAACTAGGCAGAAGTGAAAGTTAAACCACCTTGTGAGTACTCTAAATGTTATTGAACATTCTACTTAAAAAGAATTGATTATATGGAAATGTGAATTATACGCTAATAAAAATAGTTTTGATTGCATTTCATCATTTTTGTCCCTGTTGATAAAATTATAAACCTTTCCCAGCTGGTTGCATACAGAATAGTCCAATATCACCTCAGCGCCTTAAACATCCCACTGTCATTTACTCGGTCTTCCCAAAATATGAAGCATGGACTCAGTTCATCGGGACAGCATCAAGGCGAGAGCCTCATGACTCAGTTCATCGGGACAGCATCAAGGCGAGAGCATGGTAAACACTTGCAAGACACAGCCGTTCCGTTCCCGATTACAGCCCGCTTGCTCCACAGGAGACTGATGCTGTAACAGCTAGGATTTCCGCATGTGGGTGGAAGGCACACCTAATAAGCTCTGATAGCCACGAGGAACACGACTCCCTTGTGGGCTGACCTGGAGGAAGCAAAGGCTGTTTCTAGGATCACAGATATAGATTTCAGAGAAAGGCAGAAGATGGCTGGGCTCTCAAAGGATGCTGGGAAGCTTCAGGCCATTATTCATGAGAGAATAGACATTGCAGGTGGTTATATACAGTACCTGGTGACTAGATCAGAAGGGACATTCTGGTAACAGTCAACCTGATTTAGACTTTTGGAAAGAGAATTATTTTTCATCAAAAAAAAAAAAACAAAACAAAAACAAAAAACAAAGGTGGGGCTGATCCTATTTGCCAATTAAGGACAACAGGGACAAAAATGATGGAATGCAATCAAAATGCTCAATATGCTAACAATTGTTTTGCTCTTTCTTTTCAATTCATCCTGCCTCATTTCTGACCTATTTGTGTTTTCTATCTTGACCTTGGGTATACTATCATTGAATCAGAACTGAGAGTCTGTTCTGTGAGTCCTGTTACTGATGACAGGGTGTGACTAGCGAGAAGAGGACTTGAGTACAGGAACAGAATACCGAAGTGAGATGCCTAGGACGGTGGCGCACATGTGGACACGGAAGAGATGGAGAATACCGACCGCTGAGGGGCTTGAGAGCCCGCGGTCACGGGTCAGTTGCTAATACAAGAAACCATCACTATCTGTGGTCAAAGAGGAAAATAAGAGGAAAAATCAATTTTAGACTAAATGGAGAGGAAAAAAACCTCAAATAAATGTCTTTAAGTATATAAAACATAATTATTTATATAATTTGTAATATATAATTTATATATAAAATATATAATGATATTATATAAAAATCATATAATAAAATTATTTATATAATGAAGCAGGTTTGGGGATCACAAAATAAACAAGTTAGATAATTGGCTGAGCTGGATGGAACTTTATCAAAGGGACAGACTTTAAAAAGAGGTCACTCAACAAGAAAGCCATTTCCCAAGAGTGGGATAACAGGGAATGATGGTCTCAGAAGACAGGAAGGGATCTCTGGGAGGAGGATACTAGGTCGCTCATCCCCCAAGTTCCAGGTGGAAGTGGGGTGTGGTGGTGAGACACCATGACAAGGACATCTGGGTTGAGAAACTTTCCCTGTCAATGGCTTTCAGGCATGGTTGCAGGGCTATTGGCAGGAAGACAGAGCGGAGACGACAGTTCTTACCAACAGTCGGGCTGCGCGGTACATCCGAACCGTCCTCTCTGCTGGCACGCGGTCTGTTCCATGCTCTCCAGGCGTTCCCACTGTCTTCCCACATCCCCTTCTGAGGCTGGCTTCATCTTAGCCCCTCTCATGGATCCTTCTGTATCTGCCTCAGTTTTCCAGCAGGGTTGTGTGTCTTTTGCCAGCGTCACTTAACTTACTCTCAAGTAAGTTATTCACTGAGTTTTTCAGAGACTTTTAAATTCAGACTTTCTCTAGAGATTATAAGACATCCTCAATGTTAAACCTTTGGAGGAAGTTTTCATGCTACACACTCAGCTGAGACTCATAAGTGCACGAAGCCTTTCCCCTCCCTTCCTCTTATGATTCACTCCTGCCTGGCAACAGCCTTCCTCAGAATTCATCCATACAGGTAGGTCTTCCTTTCATGGCACCGGGGGTCACTCTCTCCTGCAGTGACAGGTGAAACCGAAGCAGAGACTGTAGCTTCATCTTCTCTCACTGAACTCACACTCTCTGACCCAAGCTCACCTTCACACCACTCATAGGCTTTTTTTTTAAGTTTAGAAACCTTTGAAAATATCTCCATCCATCCTCCCAGAATATAGCGAGCTTAAGTTATGACTACCCAGAAGTCATCACACTGAGAGGCTCACAAGAAGTAGTCTAGAACTAAAAATAAAACCAGAAATCCCATGAAATATGAATCTGCTAATGTCCAGAAAAACACCAGCTGTGTCAGACAATGGCTACAACACAAACACTAAAAACTATGCCAAGTAGGAGGTCATCGAGAGTTTTCCTTGCTCCTGTCACCATCAATGTGTCATTCATTTTCAATATTGAAAGAAGAAACAATCCCACAGTCCCATGTTGGGAACAATCAATAGTAACACTGAATATTAAATTTTCAATAATGTTTTAAAGGAAAAAATAAAAAGCAGAACTAAAAAAACCAAGTATTTAGAAAAGAGAGATTGTTTTTTTAAAACTTGTTTGGCTCTATAATAAATGTTTTCTGGTTTTTAGTGTGAAAGAAATATAGAAACAACCAGAAAAAAATCATTTCCCTTCATTTAATGTCCAAAACACCCTCCAAAGGAAACATCGTTGCTTTGGTATGACTGTCAGAACATCAATTGAAACCCACGTCATTGCTGGTACTTACATTCTGGCGGCTGGCAATGATGGTGTGACCGGCATGGTGGCTCAATATGCTAACAATTGTTTTGCTTCTTTTGGCTCCACATATATATATATTCTCTTCTAATTTGCATGCATAATGACCTAAACGCCAAGCAATTACCCACTTTCCTCACAGGGTGATTTATCCGTGTGAGGAATCCCTCCCCTTCACTAATCTTTTATACCTCCACCCAGAGTTGCATCAAGCAAAAGCTGAGACAGCTGCCAGATGCCTGCCCTTAAATCAAGTCTAGAGACATTTCTATAGCCCTAGGATTCTGACCTATTATTTTATGAGCTCTTCCTTGGGAAGCAATTTTTTAAAACTTCATCTTCATTAAAGAAAGTTGCACATTGTCTTTGCTGGCAAATCATGCATCTCTAACTAGTTTCAGCAATACTGTTTTAACATCCACTCGGTGCTGGTTTACCTCAAAGGATTGTCTGAAGACCAGAACCAATGGGGTTACTTGCTAAGAATGCAAACCACTGGGTTCGCTTGGGCTTCCTGAATAGGAATCAGGAGCCTGGATCTGCAGCAGGACAAGCCTTGTGCATACAGAAGCTTGCATCCACTGAGAAGGGTTTTATCTTCCCATTTTCTTCCCCAAAGAGTAGCTTATCAACCTACAATCCTATATCACAAAATGAAAAAGTATGTTGGTGCTCACTAGATTCTCAAAATGGAAATTCAGTACAAGCTAATACCCAGAAAGACTGGAAGGTTCGAAGACATCAGTTAAACTTAGCTTTCCTTCAGTGCTCTTTCTCTCCACGGTTGAGTGTACATTTGGTGAGTAGACGAGAAAGCGGGTCCTCTGTTTTTCTTAGGCTCAGAGGACTGGTCTGAATAGGGAGGTAACTCAGTTAGGTAACTGCTTGCCAGGCAAGGGTGCTGACCTGAGCTGAATCTCAGGTAAAAAAAAAAGCCAGGCATGGCGGTACACACGTGGTGGGAAATGCTTGTCACCTAGAGCTGGAGAGGTTGAGGCAGCTAGGTCCCCAGGGCTCACTGGTCCAATGAGAAAACTGCCTTAAGGAATGGGGTGGTTGGCATCTGAGGAGCAAGATCCGAGGTTGACCTTTGCCCTCCACATACACATGTAAATACACACACAATTAAAAATATAAAGATATTTGAAAATTGTTCATGCATACATTGCAAACACTTCTGTTTCGAAGGGCTACTCATTGCATGCCAAAGTTACATCCTCAATATGAGAAAAGGGAAGATGGGGGGAGGGAGGGCAAGGCAGAAGGAGCAGGAGGATAAATGCAAGAGAGAGGGGGGAGTTCAGAGCTACAGCCAATGGCAGTAACACTCCTGAAAACTATCCTTGACTGAACTAATCCTCCTCATTTAGATTCCTTTGGGGGCTGTTGGTGTCTCACAATAAACTCTGAACTTTGCTGATATTATTCTATGCCAGTAGTTCTTACCAGGGACAGTTTTGTGCCCCCTCCCCATGGGACCTTTTGGCAATGCCCAGAGACATTTTTGATGATCATTATGAAGGGGTGATGCACATGGGTCATGGCTAGAATCTAGTTTCACAGAAGTCAGGGAGGATAAATTTTCTTTCATGTTCAGGGAGTCCTCCCCATCCAAAATGCCAATAATGCAAGATGGAAAAACTTTGACCTATTGGACATTGCCTTGCCTGACCTACCTGGTATGCGACCCTTGTTCATTCCCCACCTCCTACCCTGTTCCTATTAGCAGGAGTTTTTAGAATATTTCCACTCCAAGCCCTAGTCCAAGTTTACTACAAGGCCTGTCTGAAAAGTTAGAGCATGTTAGGGAGTTCGCAGAGAAGATGTGGTCTCCTAAACGGAAGGTTCAGAGCGGGTTCAGCCTGGGACCATTGCCTTGTTCTGGGCGGAGAAGCTCGGAGGGGCATCTCTCCCCGTTCCTTCATTGGCCTAAGTCAATGAATAAAATCCCAAGACTTCCTAAGGATATTCTACATTTACTGTCAGAAGAAAATGTGATATTTTAATTGACACAGCTCTCTGCGCTTTGCCTAACCTGACTCTCTAAATCAGGCCAGTTACCGTGGATCTGGGGCCACGGGGCTGTGGTGGAGCATGGGCAGTGGACAGAGTCCGTGGGGACAGAGAAGGTGAGATGGGAAACAGGGAAGGAAAAGAGGATCACACTGCAGTGGTGCTGCCAGGCATCTACATGACAGGGAGAGCCATGAGATTCTGTGTTGGGTTGTTTGGGACGGAGGAGCTGAGAGCATGAAATGGATATTTTATTTGGCTATGGTTACTTTGCACTTTTAAAGTCCGTCATCTACAAAAATGCCAAACTTGAAATAAGACAGGTAAAAGACTGAGAGTTTGTGATTCCTTAGTTCAGAATGTTCCAGCAGCCTGGGGAGGAGTCAGAGCAGCCCTGCTGTGACTCCTAATATAATGGCTACCATTTGCTTGTGTGTATGCTAGCGTAGCATTAAGTCTTCTAAGGTATTTTATTAACCCTCCCAGTAGGTCTTTGAAGATTCAAGTGTTACCCAAATTTCACCAT
Organism: Microtus ochrogaster; assembly: GCF_000317375.1. Lineage (NCBI taxonomy): Eukaryota > Metazoa > Chordata > Mammalia > Rodentia > Cricetidae > Microtus > Microtus ochrogaster. The sequence goes on along the minus strand of NC_022012.1, from coordinate 47,582,168 downwards.
GCTAAGGTGCACTTTCCCCATTCCTAACGTCTCTGGATTCAGAATGCATCATGCAGCGGGTGATACTGCATAGTCTCTGTGCACAAAGGCAGCTCACAGGCAAACTCTCATTACCTGGTTGCTGTCTCTTGAGGCGTGAAAGTTACAACATCAAAGCAGGACTTTGAAGAAGATCTTGAAGGCAATTGTACTTACGTCTTTTAAGGAAAGGCAGCCTCCAGTGCTGTGTCTGTCTCTCGGCGAAGTGACGGTTGCGTAGCACGAAGACCTGAGTTCAATTCTTAGCACCCAAGTCAGCACAAGGCAAGGTGCTGCATGCTTGTAATCTCAGTGCTGGAGAGGTGAAGATGAATGGATCCGTGGGGCTCTCTGGCTGGTGAACCGAGCCTATTGGTGAGTCCCAGACCCCACTGAGAGACTCTGCCTCAAAACAGAGAGTGCAGAGACTTTTAGGAATGGCATCTGAGGTTGACCTCTGGCTTCTATATGTACATGCATACATGTGTATATTCATACACGTGCATCTGTAAGGCACGTATGCACATGTGGATGCACAAAAGAAATGAATATTATCAATGCTTTTGATGGCGTACAGCAGTGGTTCTCAATCTTCCTAATACTGTGGCCCTTTAATACAGTTCCTTGTGTTGCACTGACCCCAACCGTAAAGTCATTTTGTTGCTACTTCATAACTATAATTTTGCTACTCAAATGAATCAGAATGTAAATATCTGGTATGTGACCCCCCTGTAGGGGTTGCAATCCACTAGCTAAGAACCACTGGCATGGAGGTGATAACAAATAGAAATGTGGATATTATGACAGAATCAAAAAAGACTATGCCATATTTGAGGAATATTAATATTTTATTTTTATAGTGTTTTTCTTTTTACCTTTATAAATATAAGTAAATAGCTCTCTCAATAAATATGAGATCAGAATGAACAAGGAGACACAATCCTATAATCTTGTCTATTTTGAAAACTGAGGCAGGAGGACTATGAATTCAAGACCAACCTGGGCAATAATAAGAACTCGATCTTAGGAAAAAGAAATATAAAATAAAAAATTCTTCATTACAGAAAAGCACTGTGTGCAGTTGGCAATCTTTTCTTTTCAGTCTTAAAATGGGGTTTCATCTAACCCCAGCTGGTCTTAAACTGGCTGTGTTGCCAAGGATGACCTTGAACTTCTAATCCTCCTGTCTGTACTTCCTGAGTGTTGAAGATGTAGGTGTGTGCCCCTCTACCTTCTGCGCATGTGAACCCTGGCAGTGTTTCTGTGGTTGTGGGGACCAAACCCAGGAGCTCACGCATCCCAGGCAGTGATTCTTCTTCTTAGTTATATATGAAAGAAGAATGAGCTTTGCATGATATGGAAAAGTAGACTGAATAAAACTATGTTTCACATTTCATAACTTTCCTCTCTATGAAGAAAACAGTTTTTAGGAGCATCCAGTTTCTTGCTCAAAGTGACAAAAACAGTTCTTGGATGAATTTGATGTGACCTTAGCTCTGCTTCTTTTTGAAATCCGTGCTTTCTTTGCACTGCACTGAACTGCTCCTCTACAAGCGTCTCTAAAATCCTAGGTTGGTGTGTTCATTTTCACTAGCGTCTTGAGAGGGTAGAACTAGAATGTTATTTTTCTCTTCCTTCGTTCTTTTACAATGTGATTCATGAACTGAATACATTTGCGAAGACTCTTGACTCTAGAGGCAAAAATCTGATTTTTAATTTCTATTTTACTAGAGCTCATAAAAATCATAGCAAGTGTTAAAAAAAAATCAGTGAAGGATTCTCCGCTCCAGTGACAGCAGGCGCTGTGTTTGTGTGTTGGGGACTCTTGGGTTATTACAGATGAGGAAACCCTCAGACTCTGGGAAGTCAAAGACAATATTTCTAGAAAGTACCACAGTTCTGACCTGAGCTCTATCTCTTATTATCTTATTACTGTGTGTGCATGTGTGTATGCATGTTTGCGTGTACGTGGGGCATGTGTATGCACATGTGTGCACTCTCTGTGGAGGCCACTGGTTGTCTTCCTTGATCACTGTCACCTCATTCCTTGAGACAGAATCTCTCAGACCAACCCAGAGCTCAGTGCCACATCTAGACTGGCTTTGCCGGCTTGCCCCACCTCAGCCTTCCTTCCTGGAGCTGGAAACACAGGCTGGCTGCCGTATCTACGCAGCATTTACACGGCTCCTGGGGATCTGACCTTTGGTCCTCACGCTTGTGCAGCAAACGCTTTAATCACTTAGCCATCTCTCTAACTTTCTTGCTTTTTGTTTACTAACAACGTCACAAGCTTCCCTTACCCTTTGCATGTTTAGTTTTGGTTGATACTTCCCCAACCACTTTTCTTCCCATATTTCCTCGATCCCCATCCTCACTTACACCCTTTTACCCCCAGGACTTTCCTGTCCACTTTCCTTTCAAACATGGCCTATTGCTCTACCCACTCCTCTTCCTCAAAGCTTGTTTCCTCTTCTAAGAGATGGGTCTCTTTCTAGTTTCCTGGTCTCTATATTCTCTCTCACATAAACACACACATATAAACATGGGAAGCTAGTATCGACATATCTGAGAGAGCATGCAGCATTTGTCTTTCTGGGTTACCTCGCTTTATAAGATGATGGTTTCCAGTTGCATCAAGTTCCCTACAAAGATCCTAATTTCATTTTTCTTTACAGCTGAGTAAAATTTCATTGTCTATGTGCCGCATTTTTGTTAGCTATTCTTCAGTTGACAGATAGGTTGATTTCATTTCCTTGCCATGTGAATATAGCAGCGACGCACATGGATGGGCAGTTTTTGGTGGTAGAAACAAAATTCTTTGGTCAGATGCCCAAGAGTTCCCTTGGCTGTGTAGCCCTCTTCCCAATAAACAAAAACAATGAAGTGTGTTTATTCACTGTTATTAGATATTATGGACTCAAAGTTATATTTATCTATCATCAAGAATTCAATAATAAAAATTCTTCTTTTATGTCATAGTATTTTGTATTAAATGGTAGGGGTTTTTTTTCCCCCTTCAGGCCACATCAACCAGACACAGAACTAGAGACTAGCTCTAGTTACTTAGTTCATATTGATGTTGTATTAGGATTCTGAATGTTCATGTTTCCACTGACCAGTTCTGCCCTGTACTCTTACCAGGTATATTCACGACATCCAAGGAGACTTAGAGAGCAAGACAACTCTCGCTTAAAGAAACACATTCTGAGATGCTGAGGTCAGTGGTGGTACTTTACCAATGTCGTTCCCTTACTCAGCCTAGATACAGCAGGGGAGGGCCTTGGTGCTGCCTCAAGCAATGTGATAGACTTTGTTGACTTCCCAAAGGAGACCTCATCCTCTCTGAGGAATGAATGGGGGGGGGGGGGGGAGAAGAGAGGGGTGAGGGAGAGGGAACTGGGACTGGTTTGTAAAATAAGATTGTTTTTTTAAAAAATAAAAATAAAAAAAATGTTTCCCAGAAAAGAATGTAATTTCTTGGCCTTGTTGGGAAAAACACAGGCCAATCAACAAATCACTCGACCTTTCGTGTTTCTCGAGTGGTCCAGGAATATGGTGAAGAGCTATTCAGTTATGGCTCAAGGAGTGTGCAAACAGTAAGAAAATTCATAAGTTATAGAAACCTCTGAGGAGCTCATATTTTAGCGAGGCCAGACTGTTCCTTCTTAGATAAGCTACCGGGATAAATTAAAATTTTTCCACTTCTAGATTGAAAAATACTTAAAGGAAGGTTACACAAATAACAAGGAGTTTGATGTGAGTTTATTCAGGGTTTAGTTGTATAAAGAGTACAATTGCATTTGAAATGCAGATCAGTGTTGAGTTAATGCTCAGCCAGACACGCCAACTGAATTATTATTGTACCAGGAAAGTTAACTTGCAGCAGAACGTGTATAATGTGTTACCTAATTTTGTTACATCATGTTTCCCCTTAAGTTTCTCTTTATACATCATATCTATTGAGCACGGTGGCAACCGATTAGTGGTGAGGGAAGGAATTTGCTATGTTTCATTCTTACTCCACACAGAGTGTTACAGGGCTGGCACCTATAAGTATATTGACCAGAATGCACTGCAATAGTCCAGTCTAGGTCATGATTGTGGGGATGTGTCTATGAGTATCATTTTCTTGGCAACCTTTAAGGTCAACAAGCAGCATGAGAAACAGCTGCTTCTAACAGGGGTGTTAAAGAATCGTGTCAAAGCAGTTCGAGAAGCCTGCTCAGAGGACCTCTAAGAAGTCTAGCTTGTCAAAGTTGAGAAACTCGTTACTAGCTCCACCTATTCATGAATTAAATACATGCTGGACACCACTGTGTGGAAGAGGCTACGGAAAGTCAAAGCGACTGAGGACTTGGGAGAGGAAGCTTCATTATGGTAATATCTACACAGAGGGTGAAAGGCTCAACTGCCAAAAAGAATGGCCTGTTTCTTATTAAAAGTGATGGGGAAAATATTGCTTATCAATCATGGTTGCTTCTTTTTTTTTTGTTACCTTGTTGTTCTTTTATGACTGTAATCATATGTATACATATTTGAAAAAATATATATTTTGTTTGTCTGTTTTTTGAGACAGGGTTTCTCTGTGTAGTCCTACCTGTATTGGAACTTGGCCTATAGACCAGGCTGGCCTTAAACTCCCAGAGATCTGCTTGCCTCTACCTCCCAAATCAACTATATTTTTTAAGAGATAACAACTCATACCATCCTAAGAGCTATTGCTATGCTGTTCATAAGAGATGTTTTCCTCCTCCTCCTCCTCTTCCTCCTCCTCTTCTCTTCCTCCTTCTCCTCTTCCTCCTCCTCCTCCTCCTCC
>NC_022012.1:47564468-47577234 GCF_000317375.1 Microtus ochrogaster | reverse complement strand
CTTCTTCTTCTTCTTCTTCTTCTTCTTCTTCTTCTTCTTCTTCTTCTTCTCCTCCTTCTTCTTCCTCCTCTTCCTCTTCTTTTTCTTCCTCCTCCTTTTCAGTTTTACAAGACAGAATTTCTCTGTAGCTTTGGAGCCTGTCTTCGAACTCTCTCTGTAGACCAGGCTGGTCTTGAACTCACAGAGATCCACCTGTCTCTGCCTACCAAGTGCTGGGTTTAAAGGTGTACACCACCACTGCTCAGCAAGAGACATTTTCTTATGGTAAAAATTCAACTCTTTCTTCACTTCCAAGCTATTCACAACAATTTAGGCATGTTGTTTGAGGAATGTGTAGCTGAGTGATTATACACCATTGGTAAACTCTTTCCCTGGGAGAGAAACAAGGTCTAGCTCTTCCTTGTAAGGTCCCAACTACAAAAGGAGCTATAATTATATCAACGTTCACCTCGAGGAACCAATGTTAGACTTACCAAAAAGTGAGTGAGGGGTTATAGGTAGGAGCATGAGTGACTTTAAAGTACCCACACTGGAAGGTCTGCACCAGCCTGAATGATGGCTGTGTAGAGAGTCACATCTCCTAGCCCTTCCCTCCTATATATGAGAGCTCCTCCAGGAAGCCACACGCGGTCAGGACACAACTGCACACAACTTGTTGGGAAGAGCTGCTGGTAACCTCAGCCCTCCCCATCCTTCTTCCTTCAGCCTGCCCTGCCTTCTGAGAGGAGCATCAGCAGTTAGCAGCCCAGCTGTGGTGATCTTTTGCAAGTTGGCATAGCTGATTGGGGAAGATGGCAGTAGTATAGCCCAGAGGCTAGTCCTGTACAGAAATAAGTCCTAGGGATGTGTAAAAATTCAGAGAATAAAGAAAATTAAAGCAAGTCTCTATGGTCATGAAACTACAGGTTTTTTGTTTTTTGTTTTTTGTTTTTTTTTTGTAGGAGGAAGGGGAGAAGGGGAGGGTTGAGGAGATCTTGAGGTAATGGGATAGTCGAGATGGAGGAAGAACAGATATGAGAGCAAGGAAAGACATATCTTGATTGAGGGAGCCATTATGGGGTTAGCAAGAAACCTGGCTCTAGAAAAATTTCCAGGAATCCACAAGGATGACCCCAGATAAGACCCTAAGCAATAGAGGAGAGGGGGCCTGAACTGGCCTTGCCCTGTAATCAGACTGATGATTATTTTAAATACGACTATAGAACCTTCACCCAACAACAGATGGAAACAGAAGCAGAGATCCACATTGGAGCACTGGACTGAGCTCCCAAGGTCCAGTTGAAGAGTAGAAGGAATGAGATTATGAGCAAAGGGGTCAAGACCATGAGGGTTCATCCACTGAAACAGTTTACCTGAGTTAATGGGAGCTCACCAACTCCAGCTGGACAGGGAAGGAACAAGCACAGGACCAAACTAGTCCCTCTAAATGTGGCTGACAGTTGTATGGCTGGAACAGACTGAGGGCCCACAGGCAGTGGCACTGGGATTTATCTCTACTGCGTGTACTGGCTTTTGGGGATCGTATTTTCTTTGGATGTATACCTTTCTCAGCCTAGATGTAGTAGGGAGGGCCTTGAACCTTCCACAAAGCAAAATGCCTTACCCTCTTTTAGTATTAGAGGGGGTGGGGTGGGAGGGTGTGTGGAGGGAATGGGAGGAGGGGAGGGAGTGGGAATTTGGATTGGTATTTTTTTTAAAAATATATATATATAATAAAAATAAAATTAAAAAATTAGGTAGAGCAAGAGATGAATGGCAATGCCTAATAGCAAAACAGAATACAGACACGCTAATAAAGTTATATAACTATAAATAAATAAATAGCATTTAAGTTCAAAAAGTCAAATAATTTATGCCTTCTGTTTTCTTCTATATGTAGGAATGCTGCCTATTGTTTAACTGAGAACCAAAACAACTAAAGCATGACTGTGGTGACTCATAATTTCTGTTTGACTTTAAGTCCTATTGTCTGCCCATTGCCTCAGCGGCATGGCGTGAGTCATCGCCCAGTCTTCCGTGTTTGTTGACTAAGTAGACAGATGCCTCCTGGTTTCTCCTGAAAGATGGCTTCCTCTTTGCTTTGGTCAATGTCTTCATGGGGACACCTCAGCCAGGTGACCAACATTCCAGAGCAGGAGTGGTGTACCCCGCTGCATGAGCAATAGTAAGAGTGTCTCTACCCTCAAGCATTGCAGGAGCATCTAAGCAACGTAATACTCAGTATCCTAGTCTGCCCTCTAAACCGTCACAAGCTGGCGAAGGAACAAAATATACAAGAATAACACGAAAACAAAACAAAACAAAAAAGCAAAGGCAACAAGACGGTTCTTTAAAATGAAGCTTGACCTAACCCCAAATGCACTCCCAATTTAGGACCAAAAATCCTCAGGGAATTCCCAGGACTTCTGCGTTTTAACATCACATTGAATTCACATTATTAGAAAAAATGCCATGAGTTTATTAAGAGTTACTTTGTAGATTTTTAATTCTACAGACCATTTTAAGCCCCTTGAATTTTCAATCACTCCTTTGCTTTTCCAGTCTAAACAAGGTTAATAGAGGGAAGCCACCAAAACCATTACATAGGAAAGAAGGAAAACTCTTTGTGTCCTAGTCCAACACCCTCTTCTACACTCTAAGAATACTGTGTGTTGGCAGGTCTTCGTAGCTGGGTGTAGGAGGGAGAGTGCGCCAATAGGAAACAAACAGAAGAAGGTGACTTGGAATTAGACTAGGGCTGCTTCCAGGTTTAGAGAGAGGTGGGAGCTTTATCTGAAGATGCTGTTTTGTCAGATCGTGGAGTGCAGATGCCACATGGCATGGAACACTGAGTCACCTTCTAAGGGTGTAGATGGGGCAAGGCCTTTATTCTTTTCCTTTGTGTGCTTTCTCTCAACACCAGAAGTATATCAGGGAAGTTCTGGAGAGAATCTTGGGGTTGGGTCTGGTTAATGAAGAACTAATGATTTTTATGGCAGAATTCCGGGGAAACTGAAAGTCAGCGGAAATGGAAGCCACAGTAAGCTGGAGGCTTAAGAACATGATTGTGTGGGTCTAGCCTGTTAGGGAATGCCCTAGGCTCTTTGACACCTTCTCTTTCCTTATCCCTTTGTAAATTTTTGTGTCACCAGGAGAATCCAGTTTTACTTTGAATGTGCACGCGCGCGTGCGTGCGTGTGTGTGTGTGTGTGTGTGTGTGTGTGTGTGTACGCGCCAAGTGTGTGAGAGTGTCTTTGGAGAGCAGAAGAGAGTGTCAGATTCCTTTTATGAGCCACTCCATGTGGGTGCTTGAACTGAACTTGGATCATCTGGAAGTATAGTGAGCCCTCTTAACTGCTGAGATATCTCTCCAATCCTGACTGAGAGCATATATTTGTTAGAGTTATAATAATAATAATAAAACACAAGACAACATATTTCTTAATTTAGAAATACTGAGTGTATTGGCACACACCTTCAATCCCAGCATTTGAGAGGCAGAGAAGGGGGATGTCTCTGAGTTTAGGGCCAGCATGGTGTACATAGTGAGTTCCAGGACAGCCAGGGCTATGTTAAGAGATGATGTCTCTTCCTCACATGTACATAAATGTCAGATGTATTTGAATACATGAAAACTGGGGAGGCTTTTGTTTAAGGGTTGGGGTAGGTAGTACATGTGGACACCAGCAAAGTCAGTTTCAGAATTTATGATCTCAAGTTTTAGAAGAAAGGGATCTCATAGCATTAAGAAGTAGTTCCCTTAAACACATTTATTTTCTTTGAATGTTCTAGAATATTCTTGATGTCTGAAACACATACATCCTGAATGGAGAACACTCACATCATGTGGTTGCCTCCTGAGAGTCGTTGTGCCCAGCTTTCGTTGGGGTTTCGGAGAAAGCTAATAATCTCAACCACACAACTCAAATCTTATCTAGAATCAAGCAGAGAGACCTCATTAAAAGATTTAAAAGTTCAAAATTAATTATATTGTGAAATCTACTTCCTTTTTCTCCCCAGTCCCATGTAAATAAAAAATGTGACAGTAGTCATCTTATAATAAATATGACTCACCGCCACTACAACCCCTTGAGAAATCAAGTCTCATGCTACCTAATTCTCATGACTGCCTGAGACAGGTTTTTGAGAAATTTTTTTAAATAGCTCCATACCTGGAACTTTAGATTGAATTTTGTGTCACCTTAGATACTAATGAAAATGAATACTGACCACTCCAAATATGACTGGCTAACCTTGTTTGGCAATCCTTAATTCTTTCCCCCACACCTTTTTGGTTACTCTGTAGTCTGGGTTTGTCTAGAACTCACCATTTAGTTCAAGATAGCCCTGAACTCAAGACAATTTGTCCTGTCTGAGTCTCTTGAGCACTGGGACTGGGTGTGAGTCACCACATCTAGTGGTGTTTCTTAACAGTCTTCCTGTCCCTTCCACTGTGTGCTTCCAACTCTTTGCTTGGTGTCTGCACTTGCTGGCTAAAAGACTTTGTACATTTTACATATATGCTTGTGGATTTATGTATCCTTTATATCTTCCAGCTTTTATTAATTTCTTTTTTAAAAAAAATTTAGGTCAGATGTGGTGATATACACTTCTAGTTCCAGCACTCAGGCAGATGGATCTCTGTAAATTCAAGGCCAGCTGATCTATATAGTGAGTTCCAGAACAGGACAGCCAGAGCTACATAACAGAGAGACCTGGTCTCAAAAAAATCAAAAATATAAAAAATAATCTTGTTTTGTTTTTATTTACATGCACTCTGTGTGTGCACGCACATGCGTGTGTGTGTGTGTGTGTGTGTGTGTGTGTGTGTGTGTGATGTGCAGTTGCATATAGGGGCCAGAAGAGGACACTGGAGCTCCTGAAGCTGAAGTTACAGGTACTTGTGAGGGGTCAAACTCAAGTTCTCTGACAGAGCAGTACACCCTGTAACCACTGAGACATCTCTTCTGACTCCTTTAATCCATTCTTAAGGTAAGTAACCTAGTGGCTTATTCAGCTATTCACTTTGGTTTAGAGCATAGCCTTTTGGCTATCAAATCAAGATCTTATAAATAGTTATCTATTTAAGAGCTATGAGAGTTGTATATTAATTTTGTTATAAGTGGCATAATCCTGACATCCTTTCCAAGTGGGTATTGGTACTGAGTCTGTTCTTTATGAAACACACAACACCTGGCTTTCTAGAGTGGGATTGTAGGCAGTTACTTGAATTTAGGCTTTTAATCAAACCAAAAATAGCAATGGTGGACATGATAGCACACACCTTTAATTCTAGCACTTGGGAGAAGGAAGGTAGATCTCTGTGAGTTCAGACCATCTGGAGCTACGTAGTGAGAATACATCTAAAAAAGGAGTGGACACATTCCCAAACATGACAGGACCTTTTTTTTTTTTTGTTTTTTTCAAGACAGGGTTTCTCTGTGTAATTTTAGACCCTGTCCTGGTACTTGCTTTGTAGACCAGGCTGGTCTCAAACTCACAGAGATTAGCCTGTCCCTGCCTTAATCCCAAGTGCTGGGATTAAGTATGTATGCTACCACCTCCCAGCTGACAGGGCCATCTTTAAAATCTGTGGAAAATTTCCACTTTTGGGAAAATTTTATCTTTCAAGAAGTTGCCACCCCTCTTGTGCAGGGGCTGGATTACTAGAACACCTTGGTCATCCCATGGAAATGGAGTGATTGTCTGATTTTAAAGACCCAGACTATACTTCTCTGGGAATATATATTTAATGGAAAATGACAATCTATTGGATATGTAAAAAATCTAGTTCTAATGTATAAGCAACCATCCATCATTATTTTATCTAGGCAAAGATGTGTTACTTTGTTTATACTGTGGAATATCACTTTAACTGTGTAAACGTGTGTTACTTTTGTTTATGCTGCATTTGTTTAATGATGTAAGGATGTGTGTTTAACTATGTAAAGATGTGTTGTATCTGTTTTACCTTATCTGTTTAAGGCACCTGACTGGTCGAATAAAGAGCTGAATGGCCAATAGATAGGCAGAGAAAGAATGGGTCGGGATGATGAGCAGAGAGAATAAGCAGGAGGAGAAATCTAGGCTGAAAAAAAGAAGAACGGGAGGAACAAGATAAAAAGGAGGAGGCTAGAACGAGGGAGACACCTGGAGCCAGAAGCCAGACAGCTGCCATCCAGACAAGAGACAGCAGGAAAGTCAGATAAGCAGAAAGAAAAGAAAAAAAAAAACAAGGCAAAAGATAAAGAGAAACAGGTTAATTTAGACTAAAAGAGCTAGCCAGAAATGAACAGAAGCTAGACTGAGCATTCATAAGTAATAAATCTTTGTGTCATGATTTGGGAGCTAGTTGGTTGCCCAAAAGAAAAAGCCTGGTACAACTATCAATGATAGATCAGAGCCATTTTTCTGTTTTACAAAGGAGAAGTGATAGGCTCAAAGACTTTAGTTTCTTTTTCTTTCCCTCCCTCCCTCCCTCCCTCCCACTCCTTCCTTCCTTCCTTCTTTCTTTCTTTCTTTCTTTCTTTCTTTCTTTCTTTCTTTCTTTCTTTCTTTCTTTCTTTCCTGAGACAGGGTTTCTCTGTAGTTTTGGAGCCTGTCCTGGAACTCACAGAGATCTGCCTGCCTCTGTCTCCCGAGTGCTGGGATCAAAGGCGTGTGCCACCACTGCCTGGTTCCATAAGTTTCATTCTTAAGTCTATTATCTATTTTTGGAACATCCATAAGTAACTTTTCCTAAATGAAGGTTCAGTGAGTAAAGGTACTTGCTGCTAAGCTTGGAGACCAGAGTTCGATCCCCGGCTCCTTCATGGTGGAAGAAAGAACATGAGCAAGTTGTTCTCCATCCTACAATGTGAGTGCTGTGGCCACCTACCCATCCACTTCCACACAATTAGAAGGTTTTTAAAAAGCACTGTGGTTGAATATGTATCAATGACAGGTGCCTGTATTGGAAGCCTAGTCCCAGATGGACAGGCTATTTGGGAGGTGGTGGGAGCTTCAGAAGGCTGGACCTAACTGGAAGAGATAGGTCAGCAGAAGTGTGATTTGGGAGGTTCTATCTGGTTCCCAGACCTCTCCCTGATCTCTGCTTCTGTCCATCACAAGGTAAAGAGCCTCCAACACTTTCTGGGGTAGTGAGCACTTACATCAAAATCCATATCCAACTTTGGGTCAGGGAGCGGGAAGTCCTCACTGCAGTTACATAGTTATTTGTAGGCCCTTGATTTGGTAGACAGTAGAAGCTTATGTTCCAATTCAAAGTGAATAGGAATAAGCTAGCAGACTACATACCTTAAGGCTCGTTACCTCTGGCCATGTGCCCTGTCAATGTGATACTCTGCTCAAGTGCATGGTGCCAAGCAACCCTCTGAAATTGTGAGCGATGTGAATCCATCCTTTTAAAAACTGTTCTTGTAATGGGGTTAGCACTCTCATGCTCACAACTTTGAGTCTGGCTCACCCAAACCTCTGCCAACAGGATTGACTCTGTTGTGCTGCCCAGGTGAGGTGCAGGGAGGGTCTGCTCTCTCCCAAGTGTTGCAGTTGGTGGCTGGCAGGGGCAGCTCTTCTGCCCTTCTCACCTCAGGGCCAGCTTTCCTAACCACCTCAGGTGTTGATAGAGGGGGGGGGGAGCACATCTCTCCTTTGCCTGTGCTGCTGTCACATGACCCTGCTTATCACTGCAAAGGGTGAACTCACCAGGGCATTGCTGGAGGACTCACCCTAGTGGTGAGGGGGAGGAAGAGCAGACTGGCTGACCAACCTGCAACTACCCAGGCCCAGAACCAGGGTTATGGGTTGGCCTACCCCAACATCCACCCCACCTGGGATAGGCTGGAGCACAAGAAGGGTTCGGTCCTATAGACCCCAAAGCTGCAGGATCTCCACCATACAGGACAAGAGCAGGATAGCCAAGAGAAATTCCAGTGAGGGCCCAGCATCTATAGCGTAGCAGAAACCAGAGGCCCTGATCCAGACCGGTGACTCTTTGCAATGGATATTTGCAAGTAAAGATATATGGGCAAAATAGTTTACTGTGTGACTCACTGTGCCACACTACAGCTTCCACAATGAGACCCCCCCCGACTTTTCTCTTAAAATTTTATTTGAGGGGGAGGCTGCAAGGACAGAGAGTGGATACGCAGGGATGGGAAATGAATGAGATCAAGACGCATGATGTGAAAGACATAAAAAATAAAAAGAAAGTTAAAAGAGTGTTCTTGCAGGTATTTTTAGTCACAGCTATGCAGAAGCAGCTACTACAGAAGGTCATGATATAATTCTACATGGCTCAGCCCATAGGAAGTACCGGGTGCTGGCACTGTTGCCCTGTCTCCACTCACAATCGTTCTTCCTCACTTGGATCACTCATGATGGCTTCCTTTTATTTAAATGCATACAAACATAAGATTAAGCATAAGCTTACAATTCATGTATTAACTATGAACAAGTTTTTAAATTTGAAAACTATATCAAATAAACAAAAATTCCACAATTTGTCAACATACGTAACGAAATAGAGGGTATTGTTTTATTGGAAACAACAACACTAAACCAGCCTTTTTACAGGTGTGTGTGTGACAGTACAATGTGGGGCACATACAACCGTGTGAGCACACCTGGAGGCCAGGGCTGATGTCAGGTGTTGTCCTTAGTCAGCTTCTACTTTCTACATTGACGTCTTTTACTTGAACCCAGACTTGTTGATTCAGTAGTCAACTAGCCAGCCTGGTCTGAAGATCCATTTCTCTGTCTCCTGAGGCCTGGGACTATGGGAGGGTGCCCCACCCACCTAGTATTTACACGGATGCAGGAGACCTGAACTCCTATTCCTGGACCTGCGTGGTAAGTGTTTTATCTAAACTACCTCCCCCACCCTCAGAGTCTTTTCTTTTTAAATTGAGATGGGGTTTCCTGAAACCCAGATTGGCCTCTAATTTACTATGCAGTCAAGGTTGGCCTTGAATGTCAATGTTTTCTGCTATTACATAAAATAATAATAATAATATCACCAATCCATTACATTAGTGAAACATCTCATTGATGGTGTATCCATTAATGCAATGCAAATGAATAAACAGTTTTGAGAAATTTATTGCCCATTTATTTACCACTACCCCGTAAAGTGTTGGCATTTTCCTGCACAGAGATGAACTTTACGTGGCCCATCTGCTCGCTGATGACAACCTGCCTTTTATAGAATTGACTCTGGTGACTCAGGCCCTTCTCCCACTGCTCTGCTGTGCCTGCCGCTTGTAATATTCTCGCCCGTGTAGACGCGAAGCCTCCACTAGCTCTGGACCCACCTGGCATTCCTGCATTGTATTTGCTTCTTGTGGCCCAGTAGCCCATGGCTCTGCTGCACTGTGTTCTTCACATGGCAAACAAGTCCCCCTTTCCCCATGAAATGACCTTTAATTTTGAATTAGCGCAATAAAGAAGTTCGAGTTGAATTAAGAATTAAACATGAGCACTCTTGTGCACCCAGAAAACTGATGTTTCCATATTAGAATACACTAGAAACAACTGCGAGTTCTCACAGCACAGGCTAGCATAACACAGTGTCCTCTCTTGCAAACCGGGGAAGCCCAGATTAAACAGAACCACAAGGGCTGTATGGAGAAACGAGAAGTTCCAAAGGTGAACGGTGGAAAAAGTCCTGACTCTGTGTGCCGTATGCTAAGCTCACAGCCTTGAGCTGCAGTGGCCTTGGCGAACAGGGGCTTTGAAATTAAAAATAAGATCCAGAGGCATAAACCTGTGCAAGGGTCATAGAATCTACATGTGTGAAGAGGGACTGGGAAGCCTCTCTGCCTTGTCACAGAGGAAGACTCCAATGAAACTCACTAAGATCTTGGGCTTTGGGAAGGGAAAAATTCCCAAGCTCCCAAAGAAATAAAAACCCTAAGTTTACCTCATGGACAGAGCTGAAGTCTGAAACCCCCATCTTCATGTGCAGATTCGGTACTTTCCTCATGGCCTAGGGACATCCATCCCTATCAAAGCCTAACGTAAAACCACCCAACAGCCTAGAAAAAACAAAAACGCAACTAACAAAGGAGCTACTTCGGAAGAGGTGTGGGTCTCAAGCTGTGCAGAAAGAGCCCCACTGAAGCTCAGGGTGAAATTTTCAACGTGACAGCACACAGCCGGAAGTAATTGAGCAGGTGTAACGATAAGAGATTCAACAGCCAGCAGGTGGATGTGTGCTGTCCCCCGAGGCCTGCAGCTTATTGCCTCATAAAGCAAGTGTGCTTAAAGGAGCTCGAGATAAGCAATCATGGGAGTAAGAAAGTATCCAAGGTTCACTTTCAGAGTTTCGAAAAATATTATTGAAAACTACAACTGACATTTAAAACTCAACTCCGTGTTTCCTGTACGCATGACCTACAAAACCAGCCAAGAAGGTACATCCAGAAGGTGAACCTCAAAAGGGTTTTAAGAAAGGGGAAATACGATGGCTTCTAGGATATTGAGGAACTTAGGAAGGTAGTACCCGTCTGAGTGCTAGCACTTGGGTGGAGGAGGCAGAGGGATCAGCAACCCAAGGTCATTCTTAGCTGCGCAGTGAATTTGAACAACATGTGCCACATGAAATCTTATCTGAGAAAGAAACAGATGGAGACAGAGGCACACACAGAAAAAACGGGTCCTGTTTATCTACTAAGAATTTTCAAAGGACAGAATGGACAGTGATGGAAGTAATATTTTAAAATATAATGTTTGAGAAATATGGTGGCTTAAATGAGAAGTTCCTCCGTAAGTCTGGCTGGCTGAACACTTGACCCTCGGTTAGTGGGACTGTCTGGGATGGTTTAGCAGGCATGGGCTTGCAGGAGGAAGTTTATAACTGAGGGCAGGCACTGAGAGTGTATAGCTCTGCCCTATTGCCAGTTGGCTCTCTGCTATGTGATTTCTTAGCTTCCTGATCCTGCCACACGCTGCCATGCCTCCCCACCACGATGGACTCTAATCCTTCTGGAACTGTAAACCAAAATAAATCCTTCTTCTATAGTAGATTTTGGTCGTGGTGTTTTACCACAGAAATAGAAAAGTAATTTATGCAAGAATGTTTCTTTGGTATAAAACACATTTCTCTTCAGAGGAAAGAACTACAAAACATCTAAAACATTTTAAAGAGACAAAGACTAAAAATTACACTAAACAGCTACATTATTTAAAATAATAGTCCTCTCAACAAAAATCATCAAGTTCAGAGCCCATGGAATAAAAGTTTTGAAACTACCAATAGAATATAGCAACATTATCATTATTTAATTGTGATGAGGAAAAATAGGGTTGACAAAATAATTCAGGAGGACCCCGCCCATTCTGGGTCACATCACCCATAGGCAAGTGGTCCTGGAATGTGTAAGAAACTAACTTAAGAGCCTGGAGAGATGGCTCAGGGGTTAAGCATGTTTATTGCTCCTGCAGAGGACCCAGGTTTGGTTCCCAGCAACCACACCACTCAGTCACAACTGCCTATAACTTCAGTTCCAGGGAATCCAGCATGCTCTGCCCTCTCAGGCCACTGCACACATAGGATGTACATAAACTCAGGCAGACACGGCCAAACTAGCAACTAAAGCAAAACAGAACAAGAGCCAACTAACCAATTTGATCCTCTGGTCCGACACGGTAGAGGAGAACTGGCTCTTTTGGGTTGTCTCTGCCCTCTGCAAATACGTGTATGCCCTCCCTCTAAATAAGTCAGTTAAATAAAGTTTTTAAAGAACTTTTCCTTCAGGTTTACTTTCTCTGACACATAATTATGTACATTCAATGTGGGACAGTGTGACTTTCAACAGTGTGTGTAAGTCGTGCATTTGTTTTAGATCACTCCCGTTCTCTTGCCCATCTCCCTCTCCTGCTCAAATCAACCTCTATTCTTTCCAATTAGTCCCCTCTCCAACTTCCGTGTCTCTCTGGAGGTACTTGTGTCTTACTGAATTAAATTCATTGTCTATGCCTTATTCTTAAGAACAAAAACAATGACTAAGATAACCAAGCATTTTGGGTTTGAGTCCGTTCTTTAATCAGGAAGACAGAGATTTTGAACAATTGTAGAAGAAAAAAAGAAAGGCAGTATTAAGAAAGGCAATGAGATGAGTGTCTTCATGAGTATTTTTACTTGCATATTCCTGCACATAAAATCTAATTAAGATTTGAAGGACAGCAGCCCAGCACAGTGGTGCACTCTAGAATTTTAGCACTTGAGAGGCTAGGGCAGGAAGATTGCAAGTTCAAGGCCAGCTTGGGCTGCACAATAGAACTCTGTCTCAAAATAATATTAGTATTTTAAAGTGCATCCAAAAGACTGGAATAAGATAACATTTTAAAATGGAACATTTATGAGTTCGAGGCCAGCGTGGTATACAAAGAGCAGTGTAGGACATCCAGAGCCATTCTTCAGAGAAATCATCTCTTGACAAACAAAACAAAAAAGGATCATTTAATTGGATATAGTGACTCATGCCAGTAATCTCAATAGTAGGGAGTCTGAAGCAAGAGTGTTGCCATGAGTCTGACATTGGGAAGATAAGTTATTCTGCCAGGTCACAATCTTGTGGTAACTAGGGAGTAAGGAGAGATACAAATAATTGTTTCACATATAAAAAAAGAGTGCAGAGAGGGCATATCTTTCGAGAGCACCTGAGCAGCCCATGGAGCAACACATTCAAGTGCCAGTGGAAAAAATGGCTTCCCAGCCAGAATTCCGTCCCTCCTGCCCTACCTAAGAAAATGTTAGTGGGGGGCCGGGCGGTGGTGGCGCGCCTTT
>NC_022012.1:47556864-47564083 GCF_000317375.1 Microtus ochrogaster | reverse complement strand
GGTCTACAGAGCTAGTTCCAGGACAGGCTCCAAAGCCACAGAGAAACCCTGTCTCGAAAAACCAAAAAAAAAAAAAAAAAAAAAAAAAAGATTTGAGCATAAAGATACGAATGCTTGCTTGCCAGGGTAGGAAGTCAAGACTGCATCTAAAACTGGAAAGAGGGAATTCCTGCATGGGCTATGTGCAGTGAACGGTACCAGCATGTGCTGATTTCTTTCTCGAAAACTAGGGAAGCTTGTCCTCTTCGAGGCACACCGACCTCACGGAAGCCAGCAGGCCTGATGGTTATCTCTTCTGATAAGGCTGCCTCGAGTTCCAGCCTGCAGAAAAGCCACTTTGGGATTGCCTGAGCCACATCACGCTGTGTGACCTTCCCAAACCCTAGAAACCTTGACTTGAATTCACGTATTTTAACGTTAGCTTGCTAATCATTTACTTGGATCCTTGGCACCTCGACTTCCTCCGCTTGACAATATAATTACAAAATAGATACTGTATAACTTCCCTCCTGATTTATTATACTTCCTGTATCCCAACCCATCAGACCTCTGAAGTTAACTTAATGACTGTAAGATGCTGGTGGGCTGGCCTTCCTCACTTCAGTTTTTCTCCTGTGTACAATTGCTTTCTGTCCTGTTTCTCTCTTACCCACTCCACCTGCTCTTAACCCCCACCCTGTTGTGTTGTTTTATTCTAGAAGCTTGTTTTCCATATATTGGCTGACACCTCAGAAGTCTTCCCTTTCCACAAGCTTACCCACACACGATACAATTATGATAACAATTCGGTTGGGTGTTTCCAATCCAGTATTGAAACTGTGAATAGAAGTTCTTCAGATAACCACCGTGGTCATAACCTGCACCTTTTTGTTAAACTGCTTGGGTGTCTCTAGCAAGTTGGTTTGTGCTTACTTTGATTCATGTAAGTCATCCCGTTCTAGTGCAGGGCAGCCTCTTTGTAAGCACTTTCTCTGTCCTGCTTTGCTCCAGCTCCGCTGTGAAGTGGTTAACAGTTCTGATTCTGTTTCTCCGTCATCAGGCCAGCAGTCATGTGGATGGAATGTTGGCGAGTAGCATTTCAGATCCATGGATACACATGTCCCTGAAGAAAGCAGCCGCGAGTGTGGCTCTTGACTGCTTCTCTTAAAGCAAACCATCTCGTAATTCTCGTGTCCATCCTATCAAGTTTATTGCTCAGATTATTGCCAAATATAGGGACAAGCTTGCTTGGCTCACCTTGAATAGTGGCTAGACTTGTTTTCACCTCCCTCCTTCTCCATTGTCCACCTGGACCAGGATTCTTGACTATAATAGCCCTGGTCAAACTAATTACAGATATTATTTTTTAAGCATCATGGTCACTTACTTCTACAATACAGTCACCAGCTCTGGTAGCCATTGTAAACAAATCATTGCTTTTGTTCCACAAATAGAAGCAGATACTGCAGCAAACAGTTGGTTGCAGGTGCTTACCATGGCCAAGTATGAACTTTAAAAAGAGAACAAGCAGGAATATTCACTAGTGTGGCATTCAACCAAAGTGTGTTTTTTGTTTGTTTGTTTGCTTGTTTTGAGATGGGGTTTCTCTCTAGCTGTTCTGGAACTCACTTTGTAGACCAGGTTGGACTTGGAGTCACAGAGATCTGTCTATCTCTGCCTCCTGAGTGCTGGGATTAAAGGTGTGTGCCACTACTACCAGCTGTGTTTTATGCTGTGCATGGTACAATGCAGTTTTTATTACTCTAAGTAAATAAATGTCTGACGATGTCCAGTATAATAGAATCGAAAAGTGAAAGTGGCGAACACTCTGAATTTTCTTCTGTAATGTAACTGAAAAATACACACTATATAAGCTCTACATGAAGGGAACTAGATTAAGATAATTTGCAAGCATTCTTTATTCATACAGAGACGTGCGAGGCTGTGATTGCTTGTAGCACAATCAATGCTGTATTATGTTTCAGCGGAGTCGTGTTTCTGTTATGAATCTTCCACAAGACACTGGCCCAAATTTAATAACTCCAAGATTGGTTTATTCATTTATTATTTGCACAATTTGTGTCAGCTTGTTTACTACATTTCATGAGCTTCCCGCACATGACTGCCTTGCTGTTTGAAATATAGCACAGAAAATGAGGTAGGGTATTTCTGAGTAAATGAGCCTCAAATAAGTTGGTAATAAAAATGGATCAAGGAGAAGATTCTCCTTTTCATCTCTCAATACTTACCGAGGTTCAAGAAAATATGGATAAGAGAAACGCATAAAATTACAAAGAGATTTTTATCTTGTTCCCAGCAGAACACCTCTTATTAAAGAAACAGAAAATGAAAAAGGATGTGGAGGCAAAGGAACTCTTATATGTCCTTATTGGGAATTAATTATAGCCACTACTGGGGATGGGATACTAAAAATAGAAGACTATACAGTCCAACTATCCCACTCTTGGGTATATGCCTTATTGTATTTGAATCTAAAATACCCATCACAGACTCCTGTTTTGCATACTTGCTCCTTGGTTAGTGGCACTATTTGGGGAAGCTATAAAACATTTAGGAGGTGAAGCCTCATTGGGAAAAGTAGGTTCAAACCTATGGAGGAGTATTGCTTACTGGCTGGTTCCCCTTAGCATGTACAACTTGTTTTTTACACCATCCAGGACCACCTGCCTAAACGTGGTACCACCCACAGCAAATTGGGCCCTCACTTATAAATCAAGAAATTTCTTTATGGACTTCTCCTATAGACTTCCCAAATGATCCCAGCTATGTGAAGCTGATATAAAAACCAGCCAGCATGGCCATTTTTGGACTGAGGTATATTTGATCAGAGAGAGTTACTGTGGTGATTTGAATGTAGTTGGTCTCCAATTCTTATAAGGAGTGACATTTTTAGGATGTATGGATTTGTTGGAGTGGGTGTGGCCTTGTTGGAGACAGTATGTCACTGTAGGGGTGGGCTTTGAATTTCCTATGCTCAGAATACCACCTAGTGAGTCAGTCGACTTCCTGTTGCCCCTGAGTCAAGATGTAAGACTCTCAGCCCAAGCATCACATCTGCCTGCATGCTGCTATGCTCCCTGCCATGATGACAATGGACTGAACCTCTGAAACTGTAAGCAAGCCCCCTCAATTATAAAGTTTTCCTTTGTAAAAGTTGCTGTGGTCATAGTATCTCTTCACAGCAGTAGAACCCTAACTAAGACAGTTATCCAACCAAATATCTGAGAAAGAACAAGAACAAGCGGCAATTTCAGAAACCAACAGGGACAAGCTGGGTGGATGTTGTCAGAGCATGGTAAAGGAGGTGACACTTAAGCTAACTGAATGTAGCTGAA
This sequence comes from Microtus ochrogaster, assembly GCF_000317375.1. Lineage (NCBI taxonomy): Eukaryota > Metazoa > Chordata > Mammalia > Rodentia > Cricetidae > Microtus > Microtus ochrogaster. The sequence goes on along the minus strand of NC_022012.1, from coordinate 47,560,748 downwards.
GTGAGAATAAGAAGAGCCTGGAAGCTTTGGTAAAGTGTTGCAGAAGGGCTGAATTTGGTTCCTGCTATAACCATACCAGAAAGATATTTAAGCAGGAGGATGAACTTAGCCAACTTGTCTTCAAAAGACTGTGAAGCTAAGTATATATGAAAGAAAAATAAAAGCACTGTAATGGAGTTTAGAATCACCTAGGAAAAACAGCTTGCGTAGAAGCATGCCAGCATGTGTGTGTTTGTGTGTATGTATGCATGTGTGTTTTAAGAAATGATTAACTGAGGAAGAAGACCCCTGTAAAAAGAGGCTTTTAATTTTCATTTCCTAGCCACCCTGACCCAAACAATCACACAAAACTATAATAATTACAACAGTTTGGCCAATGGTTCAGGCATATTCCTACCTAGCTGTTATATCTTAAATGAACCCATTTCTATTCATCTGTGTATCACCATGAGGCTGTGGCTTGCCGGTAAGCCTCTGGCATCTTTCTCTTTTGGCAGCTACATGGTGTCTCCCTGTCTCCAACTTCTTTCTCCCTGTATTCAATTTAGGTTTAGTTTTCCCACCTTGCTATATCCTGCCCTGCCATAGGCCAAAGTAGCTTCTTTATTAACCAATGGTAATAAAACACATTCACAGCATACAGAGGAAAATCCTACATCAGACCCCACTCTCGAAATGGGTGACATTTTCTAAAAGAGTGACCCAGATATAAAGCAGTCTAAAAGAACATTGGTTTGTGCCAGTTTGCCCTTGCTGCCTTTTGTCTGAACAGTTGCATCTCTTAAAGCTCCCTCTATGAGCATCAGACTCTCGAGAATATCCAAGCTCTCAGCACTAGATGGCACTGAGAATAGATGGAGCTGATGCTGGTTCTTGAAACACTCGAATGCAGACAGCCACTGTTGGGCTACCCTGCCCCTGTTGTGTAAGCCAATCTAAGGAATCCTCCTTCATCTCGCATACACTATCTAGTGAATTTGGTCTCTAGAGAACCCTGTCTAGAACATACACATAAAGATTTGTACAGGAATTTTCATATTCTTAATAACAAGGAATAGAAAAGGCTCAAATGTCCCTCAGTTGAAGAAGAGATTGACAAAAGATGGTTAATCAGTACAAAAGCTTATTGTTTGTGCACAAAAACAAATGATCTGGTGATATCTGGATAAATGAAGATCTTTATGAAGGAAACCAGTCACAGAGGGCCATATACCATATCATTTTACTTACATAAAATATGAAGAATAGGCAAATATTCAAAAATAGAAAGATTAATGCTCACTTAAGGCTGCGGGAATACGATGATCTGAGGAGGTGCTAGCTAAAGAAGTCAGGGTTTCTTCTAGAGCGGGTGGAAATGCTCTGAGATTGAGTGTGGTGCTTACCAAAATGTGAGTATACTCAAAGTCATGAATTGTATATTATGAGTAAATTGTATGATACTGAGTCATAGCCCAATAAAGCTGCTACCCACCCAGTCACCCAAAAAAAGATTGCAGTAAATGCTGTAGAATGCTGATATCTTCTTTTTTTGGCTGACCAAGAGAAACTTGAAGGAGAAATCGAGATTCTAGTCAGCTCTAAAAAGGGAGAAGAGAGCTCACATGTGTGTAATAGATGCATAAAAGTTTATTACAGTAATATAAACAATGTTGAGATATAATGTATGATTATGTGCTACATAATTTTCCAAGAGACATTTTTGTTCTACAATAAAGAGGGTCAGAGAAATGACATTAATGATCAAATAAATTTTAGAAACAGTCATATTGTATTGCTTCTTGGAGATTTGGTTTATTTTATCAGCCTACTAAAAAGTCCTGAGAAATCTTGCGGCTGCTGCGGTGTATAACAAAAGTGCCCTGTCATAAGAGAATTCAAGTCTCTTCCCTGGAGTTCTCCCTCAGCTCAGCATTAAGGTGACAGGAAGACAGAGGCCAAAGTGGTATGAAAAGGAAGTTACAGTGAAGGTAAACCCCTGTCAGAAAGGACCATCTCAGCTGGACTGCGAGGGCCAGCAGATCATCTACGCTGACACTGGGGCACAAGGAAGTGATGAAGGAGATGTCCCATGGGGCTTTGACTCCCTAATGAAAGCAGAAGCAAGCTCCTGAGGCCTTTCCCTCCAGGAACCACTGAGCCTGTGCTCAGGTCTTTGCCCAGGTGCAAGCCTTTGGGTCTGGAACCCATTGGTCACTGGGTTCTGAAACCAAAGGGAAGCATCTAAGAAAATCTGAATTGGATTAATTCAGCAGTCTGTTTGCTCTGAGAACTCTCAAGTTTCTTGGATCTTAAGCTGATTTGCTCAACAAGTATTTAAGAAGAATTTGGTGTGTGTCTTCTGCGCCATAGACCCTGGTGCACAGCAGAGAGCGAACCAGGAAGGGAACCAGTATTCTGGTGGAGAGAATAGAACTTAGAGGAAATCTGTAAATTAAATATGTCGGAAGAATATGAAGAGTCAGGATGGCAATGGGGAGTCGAAGCCTTTGAAAAGGTGATAAAATCATTTAAAAGATACCAGCTTCAGGAGGAACAACAGATGCAAGCCGCCGAATGCAAGCATGCTCGTGACATGTGGCATGTTCTGGGATGGGCATAGACCACAGTGTGGCTGGGGTTGAGACTGGGTGCGAAGTACTGGGAAATGCGGTCGGAGAGATGGCATGCTGTCAGAACACAGATCAAGAGTGGAGTCGTGCTAGAATTCGGAGAAAAGGGGGAGCGCTGGGGGACCTGGGTGGTAAAAAGAGACTGTTTAAAGAACTACTATTCTTGTTACTATGGTTAATTAAAACTAGCCCAGGCTGGTTTTGAACTCCCTCTGTAGGGGAGGGTAACTTTCTGATCCCCTTGCCTTCATCTCTTGAAAGCTGACTACAGGCAGAACACACGGCTTATGTGGTGACTTCAAGGAGTCTTACACACATTAGATCAGCTCTAACTGCTCTGTGTCAGCCTGAGTTCCTTCCATGCTTCAGAGAAGGGGTTGCCAGCTGGGAAGTAAGAGATCGGGACGACCGCCAATTCTCGTTCAACCACTCCTCCTCATTTTACTCTTCCGAGGCTAATTTCTCCTTGCCTAGTCAAAAGGAATGTGTTCTATTCTAATACTCTCATTCTTTATTGGATCTTTGAAATTGCCTCGGGCTATGTGCAGACCCCTTAGAACTCCCACCAAATGACGATTACACAGCTTTCCACTGGGAAGGCTCAACTGTTACAAGTGCTTTAGACTGAGCATGCTCACAAAGGTCTTCTGCACAGGGTGGATGACCTAGTTACAGTTGGTGGCAGAACTACATAACTCCTAATTCACCGAGCATAAGCAAATAGTTTTAATATGCCTACACCATCCACAAATATAGGACAATAAATAAATGAGTGTTAGCATAACAAAATTAAAGATTGGATTTCAATGAACTGAGCTGAAGAATCTGGAGAAGAATTGCCCATGCTGAGATCAAGGGGTTACAGAGGAGGCTCTGCCTGTAAACTATCTGCTGGGCAAGCAGAAGGATATGAGTTCAAATCTTGAGCACGCACATAAGCGCCAAGAGTACTTCATCCATAATACTAGTCCTGGGGCGCTGGGGGAGTGGACGGATGGGTCCCTAACGCTCACTGGCTACTCAGCCTACATGAATCAATAAACTTCAGGCTCATTGAGAGACGCTGTCACAAAAAACAAGGTGGAGAGTACTGAAGGAAGATCCCTGACGTCATCCTCCGTCCTTCCCTAGCGCAGGTGCACACTAAAATGCACACATTTACACAAACAGATATATTTGCACACATTTACACAAACAAACAGATACATATGCACACATTTACACAAACAAACAGATACATATGCACACATTTACACAAACAAACAGATACAT
>NC_022012.1:47514165-47556764 GCF_000317375.1 Microtus ochrogaster | reverse complement strand
ACAGATACATATGCACACATTTACACAAACAAACAGATACATATGCACACATTTACACAAACAAACAGATACATATGCACACATTTACACAAACAGATACATATGCACAGAAAATAGCCAAGAGGGCGTGTCAAATAGGAAAATGGACACAGAAAACCTGGGGTTTGTAATCCACGCTTGTATCCAGGATACAATCCTGGAACCATCACTTCCAAGATGGCATCTAAAGCCACATGACTCACTCACACCTAGGAAGTGAGTTTAGGTCAGAAGAAAGATTGGTAGACTCATATGGTCCAAAAGTTAGAGGCCAGGAAAATAGGGAATCAAATGTGGTTGGAGTCAAATGAAGATGAACATGAGAAAGTCCAACTGTGCCAAATGGTGCTACTGGTAGCGATGAGGGATGTCTGGATTTGCCATTGAGACAATCTTGACACAGCAATTTAGATGGATGGCAAAACCAAAAACTAGCAAGTAGATGCCAGAGTGGATGGGAAAGGAAATTAAAGACGAAAGATTCAGGCAACATTCCCAAGGATTTTGTAAAGGCGCGGGGGAGGGGGCATGGGGCATGATGGTAGGGTAATAATAGTCCATCAAGAGAACTTTTGCTTTGATTTTATTTTTCTCCTATAAAAAAAAAGCAAAGAGAAAGATCCACTAAAAAAAGAAAATTTGAGATAGAGGAGAGAGAGTGCATACTTGCTGGGCTGTGGGGAGGCGGCCTGGAACAGATGGTGTATAATTGGCTAATTTTAGGACTGTCCTAGGATAGAATTATGTTCAGTTCATCTTAGCAACCCGTGTCAAATTAAACTGGGAAGAGCTGGTCTTTGGCATTTTGAATTTAATTTGAAGCTGCAGGGTTTTACTACCTTCTACTCTAATGAATAAGATGAAGTATCTTCATGATTTGTATTTTAATTTCACTCTGGGATTTTGATAGAGGAAGGAATTAAAGCATTCAAACTCAACTTTAAAAAAATTGACTTTTTGTATTTTAAACAACAACACCAGACTTACAGTAATAGTCACTGTGAAGATATAAGTAGAGATAGTATGACCCATTTCTGTCCAGAACAGACCTAATTTATGCTTTAGGAAAAATTGTTAATAATTCTCTTTCCCTGTTAGAAGTGACAGTTTAAATGCCTAGGTCCAAAATCCTGTTGAAAGTGGAGGAATATTGGGGGCTGGAAAGAAGGCTCAGTGGTCAAGAGCATGTCCTGGGATCAAACTCAGATTTGGGAGGAGTGGCTGCCTTCCCTCACTGAACTATCTGCTGGCCCTCAACCAACTGATGCTAAAGGTAGTCTCACAAGAAAACAGCATTTTTGTATAGTTTGCTGGTTTTCTAGGAGGTATTCAAGGGTTTGCTTATACCATACTATAATCTTTGGATAGGATTGCTTAGCATTAATATGAGAATGCTGTCTGAGATCTCAAGTCTCTATTCTAAACTATTATAGGTTCTCTGAAAAATTAATTTTACCTGTTTTTTTGGGGGGAAGGTTTACTGTTACAAGTGCCCCCAAAGAAACTGTTCAAAAGGAAGAAAGATTTATTTAGTTTGTATTTAGTTTATAGTTTTAGAAGTTCCACTCCAAGGTTGTCTGAATCCAGTACTTTGGGCCTGAAGTGGGGCAGAATGCCGTGGTGGTGAGAGCGTGTGGCAGAGGCCGATTACAGTCAGAAAGACTGTAAAGCAGAGGTGGACGGAAGGGGAAGAGACAAGATGGCTCCACAATCCCCCTCTCCTGTCCCCGAGTTACATGCTGTAGTTGGTTTCCTTTTCTTTTCTTCTTACTTCTTGGGGGCCCACCACCCAGCTCCCAGTTAAATACACAAAGATTTATTCTTACTTATGAATGAATGCCTGTCCTTAGCTTGGCTTGTTCCTAGCCAGATTTTCTAACTTAAATTCTATTATTTCTCTTTAACTACATTTTTGTCTCTGGGCTTTCTACTTTTCTTTATTCTCTTTGTCTTTCTTCCCTTCTTACTTCATGGATGGCTGTGTGTCTGGGGGGCTGGGTGTTGGCTCCTGTCATCCTCCCCTCCTCATTTCTCACTCTTTCCTCTTCTTTCCAGCCTAGATTTCTCCTCCTATTTATTCTCTCTGCCTGGAAGCCCCACCTATCCCTCTCTCCTGCCTTGCTATTGGCTGTTAAGCTCTTTATTAGACCAATCAGGCAGGCAAAGAAACAAAGCTTTACAGAGTTAGGCAGATGCAAGATAAAATAATGCAATATATGTTTGCATCATTAAACAAATATTCCAGAGCATAGGCAAATGTAACACACCTTAAGCTAATATTCCACAACAATATACTTCTTCCAGCTAGGCCTCAAAGTCTTCATAACCTCTGAGACACCACTTGCCAAGGACAAGCATTCAACATGTGAGCGCACCTGTGGGGAACATTTCATAGTCAACCCGTGACAATGATGTTTGTGCAGACATGAGTTTTCAGATCTGTTGGGTACAGTGTACCTGAATCTGCCTTCTGAAATGGCTGTAATACTCTGTAGTATCTGAGTAGCGAGAGGAACCTATCATGGTCCTCTCTACCAACCTTTGATGCCATTAGTACCTTCAGTGTGTCCTTAGTCTCACCGTGGCCTACAACAGTCTCCAACAATTATCAAACAGGCATTTAAGAGTTTCTGTCAGTTTATGGCCCCAGCAATGTTGGCCTTCATTTACCAGGTAGTTGATTGGCTATCATTGAATCCTTCTTAGACTCAAAGTTTTTGTTTGTTTGGGCTTATGTGTTTACCTATTTTTGCGATAGGGTCTCATGTATTCTTGGTTTGTCTTAAACTTGCTACGAAGCCAAGGATGACCTTGAACTTCTGATTCTCTTGCCTCTACCTTCCCGTGCCGTAATTGTACAACCACACCCAGCTTTATATGCTGCTAGTGATGGACACCCAGTTTTACATGCTGCTAGGGATGGAACCCAGAGTCCCATGCCAGCAAGGCAAGCTCTCTGCCCACTGAGCCCTATCTCCAGCTCAGATTCAGCATTATCACCTGCAAAATGAGTGGAGTGACACTTAGAGATCGTGTATACAATAAACCCAGAGATACATGGCATCTTCTAAGGACTCAGTTAATGTAATCAGTCAATTACTGTTAAGAAATTGACTACAAGAGCTAGTTCCAGGACAGGTTCCAAAGCTAGAGAGAAACCATGTCTCAAAAAGCTAAAACAAAAACAAAAACAAGCTAAAAAGAAAAAAGAAATGTGGAAAAAGCAATACAAAATTATTCTAGAAAATTCGAAGAGTACTAACTGTAAAAGTCTCAAAAGCTCAGTGATGTAGAAGGACAGGTCAACTCACCAACAAACCAACTACTTGGTGACTTTAAAAATGCCTGGCAGCCAGGCAATGGTGGCGCACGCCTTTAATCCCAGCACTCGGGAGGCAGAGGCAGGCGGATCTCTGTGAGTTCGAGACCAGCCTGGTCTACAGAGCTAGTTCCAGGACAGGCTCCAAAGCCACAGAGAAGCCCTGTCTCGAAAAACAAAACAAAACAAAACAAAACAAAACAAAACAAAACAAAACAAAACAAAGCCTGGCAAATTTAATCTTAGCCCAAAGGGAAAATAACACTTAATCACTTGCTGCCACCTGCTGGCCAAAGATGCACTAAACAATGTGGCCGTCCTCATTTTTCACTTAGTGAAAAAACTGGTAGATCACACTTGAGTTTGTTTCAGACTCATAATTAAAGAATGACTTTTCAAGCCGGGCGGTGGTGGCGCACGCCTTTAATCCCAGCACTCGGGAGGCAGAGGCAGGCGGATCTCTGTGAGTTCGAGACCAGCCTGGTCTACAAGAGCTAGTTCCAGGACAGGCTCCAAAACCACAGAGAAACCCTGTCTCGAAAAAACCAAAAAAAAAAAAAAAAATTAGAATTATTATGTGTGGGAGGCATGAGGAGGGGGAAAGGGAAGAGGACAGGAGCAGGGAAGGATGCTCCTCACCCTGGGATCTAGTCTGCTTTTTCTGCTCAGTGAGACTAAAGCAACTGTGACATAACAGGTACCGCTTAGCTCCCTACAGGGAGAGTACGTGTCTTCCCAAAGACGTCCTGAACAAGGGTGTCAAATACAACAGATGAACCATGCTTACTTAGGGCCGGGATGTTTACTACCTTGAGTTTTGGTACATTAGCCCTCCTTTCTCATCCCTAAGTATAAACCTCACAAGAACACCCTACAGTGTCACTTACATAAGAAGAAGTTTTGAGATAGAAAATAAGACTCGGGTTCAGTTCCCAGCACCCACACGGTGACTAACAACTGTCTAACTCCGGTTCTGGGAGATCTGACATCCTCTTCTGCTTCCTGCAGGCACCGTATGCATGTGGCTTATATACATACATGCAGGCAAAACACCCACACACTCAAAATAAAATAGATAAGTAAACAAACATGCCAACTCATATATTTCTACTTAACTTTAAAACATTCTAAAATTTTAAACTTTGCTTAATCTTTGAAGCTTGTAAATCACATCCTTGGATGATCATAACCCAGAAAGCCACAGGACCATGTGCGCGCGCGCGCGTGTGTGTATGTGTGTGTGTGTGTGTGTGTGTGTGTATGTGTGTGTGTGTGTGTTTATCCTTCATAAAGACATCCAAAGACAACCATCTCTCAGGAAATTATCCTAAAAGGATCTATCAAAATATTTGATAAACTCACTAACTTGGCTTCGTTCTGTCTCATCCTGAAATTTTTTTTCTTCAGGGTGGTCAAGGATCTGTCATTATCTGAGCATTATTAAGTAGGAAGGAAACTCCTTTGACTGCTAGGAGCTGCTTTAGGCTATTATCTCCCCACTGCTGCTGGTACCCCTCCATAATTTTTATAGTGGAAATAGTTTTGTTAAGCATACTCATATTATCTATAGTCTAGTATGAATTCAGATCACAAGATGTCCTTTCATATGTTAATATTCCGGAGTTTTGCTATGGTTCAGTCTTAGGGACATTAAACATGAACTGAATTATCTACTTAGTTTACAACTTGCTTTGCTGATTAGTATCTGATAGAAAAGAGATCCCTAAACAAACTCTCGAAACAAATAATCCCCTAAACAAAAAGATATGCACTCACATAAAGATATTACTGCACAGGTAACTTCTGAAAACTCTTGTTCTTAATAAAAAAAATTTAAATTCATATAAAAATTTTAAAATGACAAAAGATAACAGATGGCATAACAAAACATGTAACTGATTTCTGATGATCTATTTCCTAAAACAGGTTTGCAGACTGGTTCACAGTGAGGAGTTGCAATAGGGTCTGACATCACTGTTCATATGTGTTTTTAAAAAAAAAATGTTTATAAAATCTGAGCTAGATCTGGGTGTGGTGGCATATGTCTTACTTGAGAAGTGTCTATAGGAATGTCAAAAGTTCAAGCCTTAGTTACACAGAAAATATGAGGCTAGCCTGGGCTACATGAGATCCTATCTTAAAAATCAAAACCAAACAAATAACATCAACAAACTCAAAAAATCTGAGATAAACCTGAGCATGATTTTAAACACATGCCTTTAATCTGAGTACTTGGGGGCAGAAGCAGGCAGATCATTGGGGTCCAGGCCAGCTTGGTCTACACAATGAGTTCTAGGTTAGCCAACGTTACATTGTTGGACTAGAAGTCCAAACATCAGGGAGGAGTTGCTCCAGACACCATTCACATAACCACAATTAATGCAAAAGCAAGAGGATTTATATTCTGTCATGACAGGGCCCTTCAGGTTCGGGATATGAAGGACATCCGATAGCTGTTATAGTCCATCTTTTAAAGCAAAAAACCACAGACACAGGGGGGAACCTGTAGGTTGCTTTTCAACTTATTGGATTGGCTTATTCAAAGGGTTACTAGCAGTGATTGGTCTATTCCAGGGCAGGAGAATAGCTGCGTGGTCAGGTGATAAGGGAGAGCATCTGTGGTCCATCCTGACCTTGGTCCAGTGACTAAATCAATACATCAGTAACTGAGTTAACATCTGTGGGTTGTCTTTGCCTCAATTCCCAGAACGGAGTTATGTTTAAAGATTATTCACAAGGACACAGAAGGATGAGCAGTCCAGCATGTGTGTGTGTGGGCAACTGTCCCTTTTCCAAGATAGAGTGAGTGTAAGGTTTTAGAAAAATGTCTTAGGGTTGAGGGGGCTTACAAATGCATTTAGAGTTTTTCAACATCATGAAACCCTGTCTTAAAACGACAATGGCAACAACAACAAATACACAAAACCCAAGTAAAATACTGTTATAACATAATTTATCATTTGATATCAGAACAATACCTTAAAATGAACACAGCCAGAAAATAGGAAGCCATTATAGTAGGAAATGAAGCCATAGAAGTGTGATGGCCAGTCTGGGTTGTCAACGTGACTGTGTCTGGAATCAACCAGCTGGGCACCCCTGCGGGGGATTTTCTTGATCAGATTACTTGAAGCAGGAAGACCCACCCAGAATGTGGGAGGGACCTAGTGGTGACAGCCCAATCAAGGGACAATGAAGTAGGAAGCTTTGCTTCTTTCATGCTGGCCCTCTCTTTGGCTGGCAAGTTCATCTACCTGTTGCTGTATCAGTCCATCGCTGGTACTGCATTGTCTTCAGAATTCCAGGGGAGACTGAAGAGTAGTAACTTTTCCGGAAACTTCCAGGCCTTCTGGGCCAGACAGAGACTGCTAAGACATCCAGCCTTTCGGGCTGAGCAACTATCTGCCACTCAGCATCTCCAGGGTGAGATAGCCATTGTTATGTCAAGGCTGAAAGTCTCCTTTTTTAAAATTTGTTTTCTTTTGGTTTTTCGAGACAGGGTTTCTGTGTAGCTTTGGAGTCTGTCCTGGAACTAGCTCTGTGTCCAGGCTGGCCTAGAACTCACAGAGATCTGCCTGTCTCTGCCTCCCAAGTGCTGGGATTAAAGGTGTGCGCTACCACCACCAGCTCTAAAAGTCTCTCTTTATGCTGGCCATCCATCTTGGGATCCACTAGCCATTTGTCTCTGATGCCAGTCCCTGGAAGATAAGTTCCCAGTAAGCCTGACTCAGTGACCCCCATCTCAAAATGTATAGCGTGACCATCCACTCGTTATATGACAAACTGCCTGTTGGATTCTGTAATTTGTTTTGAAGACATTCAAGGATTATTTTGAAGTTGCCTTGACTACCTAATCGTGGCAGAATAGAACAGCTCTTGACTTGCTTGTGTAGATACTCAAGCCCTTTTTGTGGTTTTCACCTTTAAAAATCCTTTCCTCACCCCTCCTCACATGGTAATCTCAAGGTTGGCTCAGAGATTGTTTTCCTGTGATCAAGAAATCCTTTAATTATAAATAAATAGTCTGTGGTCTTCCCTTGGTGGTCTTGAACTCCAAAACAGTTGGACTACTTGGACCATACCTGTAGGGCAATCTAAGCAATCCCCTTTAAATATATCAGTGTATATGTTCATTCTGTTGTTGTGCCTACGTCACACAGAACTTCCAAACAAGATCACCACAGAGCAAGTATCTGATGCAAATGCACATACACATGGGTTTTATTGGTTACAAGATAGCTAACTAGGACCATAATCTGACACTCCAGCACAGTGGTTGGGAACAATGGCCCTGAGGCTTCAGGGTAGGGGAATTTTAAAGGAAAAACTGCAAGCAAAGTGGCACAAGCCTTGGTGTTTTGGGATTGGGTAAAAGTAGACAACTTTTGAATTCATTGATTGGGGTATAGGGGAATTTCAAAACAGTGACTGTCAGCAGACAAGAATTTCAAAATAGTGGTTAATCAGACACCTACAAGGATGTTTGAAACAAGCAGATGTTGTTTGGACACCGTAGTAGGGTCACTTTGACCAGTGCAGGCACAGTTTCTTGGCAATGTTTATGACTTTGCTGAGCTGCATTCATCCCCTCTTAGTTAGGTCCTGTCTAAAATAGAATTCTTTCTCAAAATGGAGTATGTTCTGCTCCTTTACTATTAGTTCTGTTCCTTTAGAGAACCATGATTAATACAATAATAATAGATAATAGAAGGTGCCAGGGAATCCAAGGAAGAAAAGGTGAAGACCGTAGCTCAGCACAGAACTGACAGTATAATGGGAATTAACTTTTTAACTCTGTGTCAACCATGCAGATGAATGGAAGTAAAAATGGAAGGAGTCAGGAATGGTGGTGCACACCTTTAACCTTAATACTCAGGAGAGGCAGGTGGAGCTCTGTGAGTTCAAGGCCAGCTTGGTCTATGTAGTGAAACCCTGTCCCAAACAAAACCAAACCAAACAAAAAATGAAAGGAAAAATAGAATATACATTTTTCTTACTGAGCTAAGACAAAAAAAGAATGAAAATTACAAGGGTGTAAGAAGGAAATGGGAATCTGATTGAAGCTGAGAATTGAGAATTTCAGCACAATTAGCAGGGGCTTGAAGCCTTTCTCCCTTTCCGAATGCAATGTTCTAAGAATCTCCCATAAACGTCAGTTACAGGGAAAGGACATGTGTAAATGCCCGTATGCAACCCTAGTGGCTCCTGGTTGTACTTTATCAGACTATAATTCCACCCCAGGTATCTCCAAAACCTCCCCCAATCTCATGCAGCAAAAAGGGGGGGAATCTACTTTTTAGATGTACTTTGAGAGCCACTAAAACGTTATACATGGCTAATGATGAGGCACTAACTGGGGTTTCCCTTCAGATGCAGAGGCTCACGGGGGGTATATCTTATCTTCTGTGGCTCATTTTTATGACATGTACACCCATGCTCCTGAATGTGTTCATTCTTCCCTGCAGTGCCTTTTCTTATGGACAGATTCCAGATTCAATCAGATCCCATAGGGGGCAGAGTCAGTCAGCCTGGTGATAAGTGTCTTTGTCAGCTGAGCCACCTCACTGGTCCTCGGTTTCCCTTCTATATTATTTCAACAGCACGGGTACCTCATAAAGGTTAACATATGCAATGGTTAATGGTGCCATTTTGTGACAATTTACTTAGTACAGTGTGTCAGCCTTTATTCTTACAGGGTGAATAATATTTCCCTTTATGTATGTACCATGTTTATACCTTAATTTGTGGATGAAACTTAAGAGTGGCTGCTATCAGTGTGGGCATTTTAGTATGTCTGAAGCTCTGCCTTGCAATTCTTTTGGGTTTATTTCCAGAGACAGAATTGCTGGATTATGGTTATTCTCTTGCCATATTTTGAAGATCTCTCTCTCTCTCTCTCTCTCTCTCTCTCTCTCTCTCTCTCTCTCTCACACACACACACACACACACACACACACACACACTTTCTTCTTCATATTGAGCCTACATCTTGTGTATTGAATGTGGCGATAGCCTAGGTCTCTGTTTCGAATAAGTGGCTTCAAATTTGCTGCTAAGGGTATTTGTGTTGATGTGTAGGGTCAAAAGGTGAACTTAAAGGCCTAAACACTCTAGGTACATATAAACTTCCAACCCAATTCTCTGATCGCAGTTGCCATAACCTGGACCCTCCCCATCCCAAGTCCAATGTGTGCTTGTAGCGGCCCTATGTAAATGTGTCATGAAATCTAATTAATCAAAAATAAATTCACTTAAAAAAGGAAACTAATTAGCAGAGCAGTGGTGGTGCATGCCTTTAATCTCAGCACTCAGAAGGCAGAAGTAGGCGGATCTTTGTGATTTCGAGGGCAGCCTGGCGTACAGAAGAAGTTGGTTCAGAACAGCCAGAGAACGTACACATAGAAATGCTGTATCGAAAAACGAGGAAAAAGGAAACCAATGGGGTTTCTTCAAAATATTTTCTCTATTTTTTTTTTAGTTATCATTTTGTTTTTATAATAGCATTTTAAGGTAAATTCAGTCAGTTTGTATCGGTACCCTAGTTAATGTGGTTAAAGTCTGAAGACGCTGAGGGGGAAAACTCTGAAAGATATAAATGTCCTTTTTTATTCCTAGAGACATACTTTGTAGTGGAAGGAAATAAGTCACTAATCAGCAGATTTTGAAAAATCTTTCTACTCTCAGGGTCGAAATATGCAGAACGAAGATTGTGATTACAAACCACATAGTCTATAACGTGTGGAAGCGAGCTCTCGAATGCTGGGTACATCTGAAAGCAGAGCAAATGGATAACAGTACTTTAACTTTGGGTAATATGACATCACCATAGTAGCAAAAAACTGCGCACATGCGCTGTTTCAAAAAGCTCCCTGGCCACCCTTCCTAACCCTCCTGTAGCAGAAGAGCTTTGCCAGTTCCCCAGAGCACGCGTCTCGAGATCGCTCCGCCCTGCGGAAGCCAAAACACCAATCATAGCCTGCTCACTGTTGTCGTCATTAGAGTGCGCCTACCCTTCAAAGGCCTGGGGCGGGCTTTCGGCCTCGCGCATGCGCTCCTGCGGGTTCTGCACACGCTGAATTCGCGTCTTCCGTCTGGGACCTAAGGCTTTAGGTGTCTCGGCTCAGGAGGCGGCTTGGCTCCTGGTCTCCGCCACCATGGGCAAACCGCTTGATTCTCTGGGTCAGGGAACCCGACCCGACCCAGTGCGAAGCTTCAATCGCTGGAAGAAAAAACACAGCCACAGGCAGAACCAAAAGAAAGAGCGGAGGAAGCAGCTGAAGAAGCCGGAATGGCAGGTCGAGCGCGAGGGGATCAGCCGTCTCATGCAGAACTACGAGAAGGTGAGGCGGGCTCAGGGGAGCGCTGGTGGGCGCAGCGGCCGTGGACCTCGGGGGATGCTGTGAGGGAAAGGGGCGGACCCGGCCAGGGAGCTCTCACAGGTCGTCTGTTGGGTGTCGCTACCCAGGGTCTGGCTCCTCTGCTTGCCACAGTTCAGGGAAAAGTGATAGAAACGCAGCGATACTCCGGGTAGGGACACTTAGTGCAGCAGTGGTTACAGAATAGGGTGGTAGTAGTGGTGACAGTTGTGTAAAGAACATGGCCGGTGGAGTGAGAGCCGAGGATGTTGTTCAGTGGAGTGCTTGTCCAACATTGAGGAAGCCATCCGTTCGGTCTCCAGTTTCACCTAAACGGAGCACGTTCTGAGACTAGGGAGGTGGAAGCAGGGGGATCAGAAGTTCGGTCTTCCACAGCTTTATAGCAAGTTCGAGGTCAGCCCGGGATTCATGAAACTCTGTCTCAGAAATAAAATAAATATAAAAAAACTGTTGTTGTTCTTGGAAAATGTTTAAAATAGTAGAAAAAGTATCTACCTTTAAAAGTGCTCTCCATGTGTTTTACATATATCCTTGCCCCTATCTTAGGTATGGATCTTAATATCCCATCTTATGGATGAGACCAGTAGAGTTTGGAGAGCTCTAGAACTTGTCCTGATTTCTCACATCTAGTGGCATGGGGTTGGAACTTACACCTGTGTCTATTTCCAAAATTTTGCTTTTAAGTTGGGCACGTGGCTGCATCCCTTAGCATAATCCTCTGATCGTGACTTATTTCCTTACTCCATGTTTTTCAATGAGAGTCAGTGTAGAGAATCTGGACTGTGCTGGTTCGTTACTTGGTACCCCCACCTTGTAGCAAACGTTCCTCTGTAAGTAGTCCCATAGTTAACGCTTTGACAGGCTGACATTGTTTTCTGCCCCAGGCTTCTGCTCCTGCTCCTTAGGAATGTTACTTCCTTTCCTTCCCCATAAAACCCGTATTTTTCAGCATTCATCTACCTCACCCTCTCCGTGAATGCCACCTTTCTATTATAGGGTCTTAACACAAGTGGAACCATATTGGACATTACTTGTTATGTATTCTTAAACATCAACACTGAGATAATCTTTTTAGAGTTGTTAGGTAGCATTTAAGAGTCAGTTTGGGTTTTGAGTTCAGATGATTCGAGATTTTGTTCACCAACTGTGTGACTTTGGTTATGTTTCTTCTGCTAGCTCCTCTCTTGTCTTTAAAAGGTTTAGCAATAGCACCTACCCTATAAGCTATCAGGAATTAGTAAGATACTGTGTGGGAAGCATTATTCACGACGTCGGTCACACAGAAATAATCAGGTAAAGGAGAAGCCATTAAAAACAAATTGCTGTGGGGCCAGGGTATGTCTGTGATGTGGCAGCAGTGGGGCACACCTTTAATCCCAGCACTCTGGAGACAGAGCCAGGCTGATCTCTGAGTTCGAGGCCAGCCTCGTCTACAGAGCGATTACCAGGACAGCCAGGGCTATGCATAGAAACTCTGTATCTCAAAAAGCCAAAACCAACCAACCAAACATAAAAAACAAATTGTCTTTGGATTTCATTTTGGACTGTGCTGAGAATTGCTTCGGGAATCTAGCCTTAGCCTTTGATTTACTCCTGTGGGTCTGTGATGCCTTATTTTGCTCTACCCAGAACTTTTCTGAGTTTAGATCCTTATTTCTGCCTATGCTGAGTATCTGCACATACAGAATACCATTAAGGCTAACAGTCATTATCTTCTCTACCTTACTTCAGCCTTCCTTAACTAGTTTTCTGTTGTCATTGTGACACATTGCCATAGACCACTGGTTTAAAAGCGTATAGTTTCACACCCCTGAAGTCCAGATTGTAATAAAAATCAGGGTGTCAGGAAGGCCACCATGCTACCTTTGCTAGGCTCTGAGGGTGAATCTCTTCTTTTTCTTCTTCTTCCAGCGTGAGGCTGCTGATCCTTGGCTTGTGACTACCTAGGTTATGGGACCGTGTGAGTGGGAGCATTTGTATGTTGGAAGTGTGGTGTGTGTGTGTGTGTGTGTGTGTAAAACGGTGAGTATATGGAACATGTGAGGCAGTGTGGGCAGGTGGGTAGGAGGGTACCTAAGGGCAGGATATATGTGGGAGTGGGTATGTGTGTGGGAGGGTTTGTTTGTGGGAAGGATATGTGTGTAAAGGTATGGATTAGAGGTCTGTGTGGGTGGGTAAAGTGTGGGGGTGATTGAGAATGGAGCGAGTGCATGGGAAGGGAGGCCTTGCCATGGTAGGAGAACTATGTGTGTGTGTGTGTGTGTGTGTGTGTGTGTGTGTGTGTGTGAGAGAGAGAGAGAGAGAGAGACAGAGAGACAGAGAGACAGAGAGAGACAGAGACAGAGAGACGGGTGTTGTGGGAAGAGATACATTTGTGCGGGTGGTAGAATATATGTGTGTGGAGGAGCAGGGTGTGGGTGAACCTTGTGGAATAGGTGTGTGTGGGGGATTGGAGTGCTGGAAGATGTCTGGGGAGTTAGGGTGTGCAGTGAAGGTATAGGGGAGAGGTTGGCATCCTGAGGAGGGAGGTGGCGTGTGTGTGCCCATGTGATGCAGAAGTAATTGAGGCTTATTAAGGCTATGGAGCTAATTGTTTCAGTTCTGCAACTGTTTTCACTGTTCTGATCTGCCGTGCTATATAGAAATGCTGCATTCTACAATTTTTTTTTAAATTAAAATTTGACCTGGTGGTTGGAGGCAGATTGGTTTCCTCTCTTGATTGAAGTAAATGGAACATTCTGTAGCATTTTTATCCTTTTTCTCATGGATTAAGTTTTTTGAGAGACAGGTGTTATCAGGCTGGGGAGCAGTCAGGAGGGAGCGAGGCGGAAAGGTTAAGAGGGTGAGTAAACCGTGATCCATGCTGTTCTGCCCTCTTTCACCAACCAGTGTGGAAATCCCGAAAAGTATTTGCCCACTGTTTCTGAAGGACACCGTGTTTAGAGGGAATTTGAGCCCTGAGGCGTCTGAGAGGTGGGAATACTCCTCACTGTCTCAGGAGTGGTTACTTCGTTTATACAATCTCAGGTCATCTCCTGTTGTAGGTTTCAAGAATTCCTTTGAATATAATCTTCTAGAGTAGGGGTTGACAAAGTGTTACATCACTTTGTGGGGCATACAACCTGCCACAACTATGTAGATAGTGTACAAATGACTGGCTGTAGCTGTTTTTCACCAAAACTGTTGTCAAAGTCAGGTGGCAAATTGAATTTGACTAGTAGGTATTAGCTAAATTGAAACTTCCTATTTTTCCTTATGATAGCATGTGCATATCTCTGTACTGGAATGATTGACAGTGATATGTTAAAACAGTTCCAATTTTCCCAGTTGAATCTCTAGGTGGCTAACAGACTTTAGAAAGATGTTTTACAGTTTATACTTTGAAAGCACTGCTTGCCTGTGCTATGTCTGGTGGAGCTTGCTGAGCGTGCTGGCTGCCTCTTTCTTTCTGTATTAGTTACTTTTCTCTTTGCTATGTTCAAAATTACCTGATAAGAAGCAGCTTAAAGAAGGAAGGGTTCATTTCGACTGTAGTGAGGAGATACAGTCTGCCATGCAGGGAAGACCTGGTGGCAGGAACATGAGGCCACTGGTCATCTTGTGTCTAGAGTCAGGAAGCAGAGGAAATTGAATATTGGTATTCATTTAATTTTCTCCTTTTTATTCAGTCTAGAATTCCAACCCATGAAATGGTGTTGCCCACATTTAGGTCTTTTCATCCCAGTTAGCCCAAACTAGAAATTCTGGACAGTTATGTCAAGAAGTTTGTCTGTTGTGTGATTTAGATCTCATCTAGTTGATGACGTCACGTCTCACAAGACCATCTCTTGCAGCTTGGCTCTGAACATAGCAATTTAAAGGTGTGGCCTTATGCTCGTTTTCCGCCATTGGCTAAAAACCATCTCATAATGCAAAATGTGTCTGTTCCATCTCTAAAAGTCCTCATAATTTTGAACACTCCCAACATTGTTTAAAATGCCCTAAGTCTCCTCTGAGGCTAGGCAAGCTCTTAAGTGTGAGCTCCTATAACATAAAAACAAGTTTCATAGTTCTAGTATGTAATAGCTCATAGAGAACATTCTCATTCCGAAAGGAAGGAATGGGATTGTAGCAAGGATGATTTGGCGAAAGCAGTGCTGAAACCTAACAGGGCAAACAAACAAATCCTGAAACTCCAGGTCTGACGTAGGAGACTAACGCAGGAATCATCTGGGCTCCAAAGGCTGGGTAGTGCCACCTCTGTAGCTTTCTTACTGCAGCACATGTGCCCTCTCCTGGGTGGCTCCACTCTGTGACTGAGCTTTCTTTCATCAGTGATGTCCCTTGGGCTGGCGTCTTGGGTTCATCACACAGTCACACAATGGCTTCTCACGGCCTCCTCGCAGAGACTCTGACCCTGCCACACGTTCACCTGACCTTGGTGACTTTTAGAACCTTAGTACAAACCTCCATGATCCCCTAGTCTTGCATCTTTCATGTCTGTGCCTGCAAAACTAGTACCATGTAGATGGCATTGCCAGACTGTAGGCTCTGCTGTCAGCCTCAGATAGAGCCTGGCCACTGTGGAGTCTGCTTGGGTCAGCTTCTTTGTGTCGACCCCAGAAACACTTCCTGGGTGTTAGGGAACTTCTTCAGTGGCCTTCTCAGTTTAGGCCTGTTCCTTTCAAAGGAATTTCCCTTAGATGGAGACTTCAGTAGAAAGTCCTGTTCTTGAGGTACCTTATCAAGATTCCCCTAATGGTGCCAATCTGACAGTTTACTCAGCAGTCATATTTCCTGAAACGTCAAACTTCCTTCTCTCCTTGTCAAATGGTACATTTTCCCTCTCTGTCTGCTTCATCTGTTGCATGTGCTCACTGCAGACCAGGAAGAGCAGTAGCTATAGCCACGACACTGACAGGCTGACTGCTGTCCTGGCTTGAGAGTCCCTTGCAAAGCAAATTCATTCATTACTTTAGAATTTGTATTCTCTCCTGTTTCCAGGACACAGGCAGAATGCAGTCAGAGTCTTGGGCAGAGTGTGACATGAGTGGTTTCTAGGACGGTTCTGGACAGTTCTTTCATCCCTCTGACCCTCACGGACTGGGCCTCCCCGTCTGCATTTCTTGGCATTCTGGTCTGTTGAAGTGCATCCCAGTATCTCACTCAGGTGCGCTTGCACACCCGGACTTCTCTCGCTTCGTCGCATACTCTTCTACCTTCCTTTCCCAGACAAGTGTGAAGCCTAGAGAGCACATCGTCAGGCTTGTCACTGCGGTAGCCCCAGTTCTAGGAACCATTTTTCTCTGTTAGTTACTTGTCCCATTGTTGGGAGCCAAAATACCCGACAGGAAGCACCTTAAGGAGGGGAAGGTGCATTTCGACTTTTAGTTTGAGGGGATTCAGTCTGTCTTGGCAGGACTGTGAGGTGGCAGCAGGACATGTTTTGTCCACAGTCAGGAGACGGGTGAATGCTGGTGCTGACTACGTCTAGGTTGGGCCTTCCCATCTCCGTTAACCCAATCTAGAAACTGCACCACAGACATATCTAAAAGCTTGTTTCCTAGTGATTCTATATTCTTTCAAGTTGACAATGGGTGTTGAACATGACTCCTTCCACCTTTGGATATTCTGCATCCTGTGAACGCAGCGCATTAGTTAATGGGGTTACAAGTATGAGGAAGGAGAGCACGTTGTACGCCCAGCGTAGAGGAGTATCTGCCAGTTGTTTCCTCCGTTTTGATTCATGTTAATTGAATAAGTAGCTTTTCTTTAGAAGGATGAGCAAGGCAGCACAATGTAGGGTGGGGGGGAGGGCATGCATTATGAAACTAATGAATCACCCAACATTTCTTGTCTTATCTGACATTATTTCTTTTTCACAATCTTTTTTTCCAGATAAATGTAAATGAAATTACAAGATTTTCAGATTTCCCTTTGTCCAAAAAAACATTGAAAGGTAGGTATGTATGGTCATTTTAGGATAGATTGTTAGATTTATTCATGTCTTTTCAGTTTTGTAATAATTGCACATGTACGTTCATATGTATACCTGTATGTATGTACCTGTGTGTAGAGGCCAGATGACAGACAGCCTTGGGTATTATCTTCAGGAAATGGTTCTTTCTTTTAAGGTAGGGTGGCTTATTGACCTGGAGCTCACTCATTACACAAGATTGGCTGGCCACCAAGACTCAGGAGTCTTCCTGTTTTCACCTCCCAGTCTAGGTTAAAAGCACATACCACCATGTGTGGCATTATTTGTAGGTCCTGGGATAGAACTCAGGTCCTCATGTGAGGTTAGCGTTTTTACTGATTGAGACATCTCTCCAGCCCTGTGCCTTTGTTTGTTTTCTGAGACAGGGTTTCTCTGTAGCTTTGGGTGCCTGTCCTGGAACTTGCTCTATAGACTAGGCTGGCCTCAAATTCACAGAGATCCGGCTGTCTCTGCCTCCTGAGTGCTGGGATTAAAGGGGTGTGCCACCACT
This sequence comes from Microtus ochrogaster, assembly GCF_000317375.1. Lineage (NCBI taxonomy): Eukaryota > Metazoa > Chordata > Mammalia > Rodentia > Cricetidae > Microtus > Microtus ochrogaster. The sequence goes on along the minus strand of NC_022012.1, from coordinate 47,539,563 downwards.
GCCCGGCTCAACCCTGTCCCTTTTCTTTATCCCTAGGTCTGCTTTCTTGAAATAGTTTTATTTTGTAGTTCAGGATAGCCTTGACTCCTTTTATAGTCCTTTTATAGTCCAGGCTATCCTCAACCTAAGCACAATCAGACATGTACCATCAAACCCATCTCTCAAATACTGAATTCTAACCATTTTTATTTCTTATTTTTTTTCTGGAGTGATTGAAGATTAGTTAAAAAGGATCAGGAATCTCTGGAAAATTAGAATGAAACTTGATTCTGTTAAATAGGAGAGTAACAAAAATATCTTACCCTTGGCATTAGTAGTTTTAGGATAGCCATAACAAAATAATAGCTTTAAGCAGTAGGAATTTTCTTAGAATTGATGACTAGAAGTCCAAGTGCAAGATGCTGGCAGAAATAGTTTCAGGACTTTAAGAGATGGGTCTGTGGTAGGCTTGCCTCCTTGACTTGCAGATAGCTTCTCTTTTGGAGTGATTTTTTTTTTTTGACAAATATTGTGTATGTTTATGGTATCAATAATATGACTTGAAATATGTATATAAATTAAACTCATTAATGTGCTTATTTTTCCTGCATGGTAAAAACATTTAAATACACTCAGCAATTTTCAAACATTAAAAAAAGCATATAACTGACTATAGTTACCGTGATACCATAATGTATAATATATCTAGTTTTTGTTTTTGAGATAGGTTTCATGTATCCCAGATTGGCCCTGTGACCACTATTGCTCTGTAGCTGAGGATGACCTTGAACTTGATCTTCCTGTCTCTATGTCCTAACTACTGGTTTATAGGCATGTACGCAGGGGTCAAACCCTGGGCTTCATCCATCTAAGTAAACACTCTACCTACTGAACTCTCTCCATCCCATGAGGCATCTCTTGAATGTATTCCAACCTGTGTAACTTTGTGTTCTTTGAGTAACAGCTTTCTAGCTCCGCATTCCCCCAGTTTCTGGCAATGAGCATTCTTTTTGTTCTTAGGGTCTATAAATACGAGGTCATCTGGGATCTATCTTTCTGTGCCTGGCTTGTTTCATTTAATATGATTCATTCTAGGTTCATCCATGTTGTCACCATTCTGTGTATTGTCTTAAGGCCTCAAATAAGCCTCTGCCTTAAATTCTGGAGCAGTTAGTTTTCAGCTTAAAACAAAACAAAGCTAATTTATTATTATTTCTGGAGTGTGTGGTGTGTGTGGGGGGATGGTGCGAGTGCCACAGTGAAGGTCAGACAACTGTGAAGGGAGCCCTTGTCTTTCACTTTGGTCCTGGGAATTGAACTCAGGTCATCAGGCTTGCACAGCAAGCACTTTACCTGATGAGCCAGCCATCTCACTGACCCATTTCCTGCAGCCTTGAAAGCTTGGAGCCATAAGCTTTTAGTTGTCTGGATCTAGGTCTCAGTGACGGTAGGTTTGGAAGTCTAGCCTGTAAGCCTTGAGCCCTTCAAAATTAAGTGAGCTGTTCTTTTCCTGATTTCCATCAGGGTAGTGCAGAAGAACTTCCAGCCATTTGTGATGGGGGTGTATAGTCTGGCCTGTAGCATCATCCTTTAGGATTTCCTTAAGTATCCTTCTCCTCTCTACACTGCCAGGTTTACAAGAAGCCCAGTACCGCTTGGTAACAGAGATACAGAAGCAGACCATAGGGTTGGCTTTACAAGGTAAAGATGTGCTTGGAGCTGCCAAAACTGGATCTGGCAAGACTTTGGCCTTTCTCGTTCCAGTAAGTATATTTATTTTGGATCAGAGCCTCTATTATATAATTTTATGCCATTCTGTACCTACAAGGGAAACAGTTATATAAACAGTTGTTTAATGTTGGTTTTTCTGGCCAAATAGGAGTCACATCTCTCTCCTTCTCTTCCTGCTCTCATTCTGAGCTCCCACCTCAGAGCCTTGCCCATGGAAGCACTCAGTAACTTACCGCAGTGATGGGTCAGTCTGCTTTTATAAACCACTGCATTCTGAAGGAGGCGGATCTCCCGCTGTGGCAGTTCAGAGTGGTCCTGCTCTGTCTTTGTGCTTTGCTTGTTTCTTTTGATATAATTCCCAGGAGACCTGGTGGGGAAAGCTGATCCCTGCCACTGGTATTTATACTTGCCACTTGTCTAGAATAAGGCTGAAATATATTCATGTTGTGAGATTTCTTTCCCCAGGGAGATGTAAGCAAATATCTATATGTCCTGCCTTGCAGACACCACCAAAAAAACACAGTCTGGTCCCACTAAAGTCCAACTTTGGGATCCAGGAAGTTTTTTGGACTTGCTTAGAGAACATGAGTGAGAACATGAGTGAGGGTTAAGAGGATGGATAACTCCAAAGCAACTGCACCACTGGAAAATGTCACCCATCACCCAGCTTGGGTTAGGACATCCCCATAGCTGCTCTGACAGCTTCCCTTCAGTTGGCCCACTTCCTCTGTATACACTATTATCTCTAGCTAATAAATGAGTGGTGGGGGTTACAGGAGGGGTGAGCAGAATCTCAGGTCAGGGTTCAGTGACCTTCCCACTCTCCGCTCTTGGTGGTAGTTACAGCTCTTCTGACTGAGATGGCCGCTGTTGAACTCGGGAGATTGTGTTCTACAGTAGCTCACTTCAATGGGACATGAGGGTTTGTTGAGAATTTTCTAGAACATTGGTAGCTGTCCTTCATAGTAGTAGGGTAGTAGAACTGCTTAGGAATTCACTTACATCTCAGTTGCTTAGCTGGTTTCCTAATACGGTTCCTTTCCTGATAGAAAGTCATGGTTTGTTTGAAATGCCTTAAAACTAGTTTTCTCTTATCCTAGTTGATTATGATTTTTATAGCATTGTCTCTCTACATGTAGAAATTCAGTCACTATAAAAACTATAGGAGCTATACAGATTACGATGTGTTTTCTGTTTAGAAAATAATTTTTTGTAGCAGTTTCAGTGGTCTGTGGACTACACATACCCTCTCCAGTAGCTGGTCTTCTTGTTTGGTTCTGACGTCAGATAAGTTGCCTTAGGGCTTCTCCTTCTCTTTTCCTTCTTGAGTTAGGGTTGGATGCTTCTTTAAATGGAAAGAGAACATGTTTTCTTGGATTGGGTAAAACTTGTGAGAGGAATGCATTTTGTTTGATAGTGTCTTTGATTTAGAGGAAAAGGTTGAGATTTCAGTCTCAGTGCAGACTTTTCTAAGAGATTACTGAATACAAATTTTCTCTTGTCTTTAAGGTGTTGGAAGCCTTATACCGCCTGCAGTGGACTTCAGCAGATGGTTTGGGGGTTCTGATAATATCACCTACTCGAGAACTGGCCTATCAGACATTTGAGGTTCTACGCAAAGTAGGAAAGAACCATGACTTTTCAGCTGGTCTCATCATTGGTGGAAAGGTTTGTCTTTACCTGTCTCTTCCTGCACTAGCACTATGCAGATGACAGGGAAAAGGAGATGGAGGCTCACTCATCTAAAAGAATTGGCCTTCTAGGTTGGGTCTCAGGATGATCACTGTCACCCAGCGCCTAGGTCCAGAAAGTCTGTTCTTGTCAGCATCTGAGTTGATGAGGTTCTCAGACAGATGTGCAGGTTAACTAGAGAAACCTATTTGTTTATGTGCTTTGAGAAAGAGACCATAACAATAATGTGGACATAGTACCTTTTAATAGGATGTAGGCAGAATAGTTAAAAACCTTCTGTGTCATTACCACATGAAAGGAAGATAGATTGCTTTGAGGAATATTTATTTAGATCATGGTAAAGCCTGGTCAACTTTGGTTAACTTTTCAGTACATCTGAGATGGTTATATCTGCTATGGTCACCTCTGAACCATGAGAAGTAGTTCTTGAATTTTTATGCAAATGTACACCAACCAGGAAATGTAGCATCACAAACCTTACTTCTGTTCCTGTTACTTGTTTGTCTTTAACATTTAGTAGCATCTGATGGTTCTTGTCTCAAGGTAAACTGTAAATTGTAAACTGTGGTGCTTGCTTAGTTCCCCATCTGTAGGTTGTGGGAGGCTGTATGGGAGAGCCTGTTCAGTGCCTCTGGTCCTGACTTAAAGAATGCGAGTAGTTCCAGTTTTTAAGACAGTTTTACTGACTTAACAGGAAATCAGGCCTTGGTGCAGTCATTTGTTAGTTTTTCTTAGCCTCAGAGTCTTGGATATAATGAAGGGGTCTAGAAGAGCTCTGAGCTTCTTAGGTCTTCCCCGAGGACTTTGATTTAATTTGGAAGTGTTGGTGTGCTGCAGAACTGGAAGGGAGAAGCGGTATTTATTTCTAAGAATCTAGACTGCTCTGATGGAATTCCACATCCAAGTGACTTTTATAGTTGTGGACAGGCTGCTGTGAGGCATCTGTGTGTAACCAAGGAAACAACTCTTTGCAGGATCTAAAGCATGAAGCCGAGAGGATCAACAACATAAACATACTCGTTTGCACACCAGGCCGACTTCTTCAGCACATGGATGAAACAATATGCTTCCACGCCACCAGTCTCCAGATGTTAGGTGGGTCTGATGATTTCTCATAAAAAACAAAGCATCATTCCCCCCACAAAAAACTCCCAACCCCCCAAACCCAAGCCCCCTAAAATGCCAGCTCTTTACCAAGAAAGCCCTCCTGAGGTTTAAGAGTAGATCTGTCTTATTAATAGTATGATGAAAACAATGTTGTACTCTTATTTTGATGTTTGTGCTCTTAAGCCAAGTGAGTATTAGGTTGATCTTTTTCCTTTATTAATGAAAGAGAAAAGTGAATGTACTCCATGGATTTAACTCGGTACTTACACCTGGGTGGGTGTGTATGGAGTCCAGAGGTTGATGTCAGGTGTCTTCCTCTACTGCTGTCCACTTTACTTACTGAGGCAGGGTCTTCTGGTGAATTCAGAGTTCCCCAGATGGGAAGTGCAGCTGACCAGCTTGCTCGGGGATCTCATATCTCTCAAGTGCTGGGACTTGGCTTTTCATGTGGCTGGGTAGCTGAACTTTAGTCTTTATGTTATGCTTGCATGGCAGGGCTTGTCCACTCAGCCATCTTCCCAGCCCCCTCTTTTTTCTTTTTTTTTCCTTTTAAGTAATACCTAATTTTGGTAGCTTAAAAAGTCAAGTTATTTGTTTTAATGAACTTTTTTCTTTTTTATAGAGATGCTACTTATTGGTATTTTAATAGCTTTTCATTTTGAGTGCTTCTGTACTTACAGAAAAGCTGCAGTGGTAGGGTTTCTGTATTGCCCTTTACCCAGTTGTCCCTAGTTTTAAATTTGTACATAACTATGATTGATACCCTTGCCAATAGTGAGATTAACAATGTACTATGTAAATTTAACGCTAGTTTTCTTTGCTTAGATTTTATCAGTTTTCCACTATATTATTATTTTGTTTTGAATTGGGATTCTGGGATTCGAACCCTGAACCTTGTACTTGCTAGGCGATTGCACTACCACTGAACCAAGGATAAGCTTTAGGATTCCAGGTAGTGGTACTAAGTTGCATTTGGCATAATGTATTCTTTAACTATTGTAGAACTTGCATCTTTGTTTTTCAGTTCTTGATGAAGCAGATCGGATCTTGGACATGGGCTTTGCTGACACCATGAATGCTATTATTGAAAATCTTCCCAAGAAACGCCAGACTTTACTTTTCTCAGCCACACAGACCAAATCTGTAAAGGACCTTGCACGCTTGAGTTTGAAAGACCCTGAATACGTTTGGGTTCATGAAAAAGCAAAATACAGGTAGGAACTCTTTCCTCCCTGAACTCATATAGGCAGCTACATTATGGTAGGAACCAATACCTTTAGAACTTTATAATTTTAGCAACTGATGATTACTGACTTGATCCATTATTTTATTAATATTTGCAACATTATACTACTCTCTCTGTATCATTTCTTGACTGGAATATTTTCTGTCCACCAGCTGTCCTGTAAGCCATGTTAGGCTAAGGAACGGGTCTTAGAGGAAAGGGAGACCAATGGGTATGTGCTTTATTCTCTTTATCAGCGTTGAGGTTGAGTTGGTAGCTTACTTGATACTGTGACCAGATTTTTTTTCTTTGTACTGAGTCAGATTTGATGATTAATGATAACTCTGATTAATGATCTTTAGTATATAGATTTAAAGCATTTAATATTTTTTCTGGAGTTGTCCTGTACTTGTCTGAGAATGTGATATTTAGGCTATTTCTTGAGTCGGTGTGACATGTCTACCCTTTTCTGGCGTTCTCGGTTCATTGTAGATGTTTCTGGCTCTCATATCTCTTACATATCTCTTTTGAAAAGGATATGTAATTTAAATATCCTGATGTAAGTGCTGGTAGGATGGACTTTGTTAGAGGCTTTTCAATGGACAAGCTTTTCAAGAGTCAGTGCATTGCTTCTTACTGGTACTTAGAAATCGAGTTTAGGGTTGGGAGCATTTTACTCAGCTCTATTTTTTGAAAGTATATTCTTTGTACCACATACCTTTGTTTCTACAGACCTGTAGTTATTACTAGTCATCATGCCTGCAATAGTTTAAGGGCGTTACCAACACTAGCAGCACTGTGATGACTTAGAAAAGTCTGAGGTTCCATTGCCTTTCTTTTTTGTTAGGCATTGTAAATAAGTACTTTGAAATAGTTTCTATGTTTTTTTTTTTTTTTTTTTTTGGTTTTTCGAGACAGGGTTTCTCTGTGGCTTTGGAGCCTGTCCTGGAACTAGCTCTGTAGACCAGGCTGGTCTCGAACTCACAGAGATCCGCCTGCCTCTGCCTCCCGAGTGCTGGGATTAAAGGCGTGCGCCACCATCGCCCGGCTATGTTTTTTAATATTAGCTTATTTCCTTTTATTTTGCTCTGTTAACACATTCCTTTGGTAGTTATGGCCAATTTACTTTAATTTTAAATACTTCTGTTTGTTTGAGACAGGACCTCATGTATCCCAGACTGACCTCAAACTCACTCTAGGCTCTGCCTCTTGTGTGTTGGGAGTACATGCCTGTTCTACCATACAGGGTTTTGTTTGGTACTGGGTATGGAATTTAAGGCCTCAGGTATGCTAGGTAAGCACTATGCCTGTTGAGCTATATCCCTATCTGTTACAGAATTACAACAAGCTTGAAAGGAAAGTACTGAGTTTCTTTATGCTCCCTTCTGCCACATAGTCTCTTCTGTTACCAATATTTGCTAATAGAGTTGGACCTTAGCTGTATTGATGTAGTTAGTTACCTTATGGAATCTTGTCACCCCGACTATATAGTTTTTGTTAGGACTGGTTGTTTAGATGGAATGTTCCCAGAGGTTCATATGTTGAAAGCTTGATCACTAGCCAGTAGTATTCATGGGAAGTTTGGGGAACTTTTAGGGGTGCAGTGTAGTTTGAAGTCATTAAAGGCTTGATATTGAAGGATATATGGAAACCCTAAAGTTCTCTTCACATTCCTTTTGCTTTCTGGCTGCCCATGAGGTAAGATTTCCTGTGTTGCGGGATTCCGACATAGGGCTGAATGAAGTTGTCAGCAGAGGTGGACGTGGTCACAGCTCCACACTGCTGTTGGTAGTGATCGGAGTTTATCAGAGATGTTCACTTAGGCAAACCCAGAATTCTTGACTTTGGTGTAGAAAATAATTTCAGCACTAGATATTATGAAACAGTTTATTAAAAGAGATTATAATATACACAGATTTTCAGTATGAGGTTAAGAGAAAGAGGCACTCTAAAAAGGTAAGGCATTAAAGTGTGTATGTGGGTGTCTTTGTATAGGCTTTTGGTGACTTTTGAAGTTATTATCTTCAAAGATTTGCTAAGGAATTTATTGACTGAGGTATTTTCTGAGGTGTATCTTGGCATAGGTGGCGGGGACAGGGACTTAACTCCTCACTGTCACTGGCAGCAGTCAAAAGAGTTGCCTTTCCTGTTAGGAACCTCCATTTGGGGATTGCTGAAAGGAATTTCAGGATAAGTCGTCATGACGCAGGGATTTTTAAAAAATATTTTTAATGTTGTTCCTAAGCAGTTGGGTTAATAGGGAGGTGCCCAGTGTGATCATAAGGAGTACTCAGACAGGGATAGGGGCTTCCACAGGGAGAGTCGTATCTTACTTTCAGTAGACTGGTTATATAGATCTGTGGCTTTCTAGGTTACATTGCTTATAGAGTGTAATTTATAATAAGGTTTAAAGGATCAAGGTTTTTTAAATATTTCTTTATTTTAATTAATTTTTAAAAAAATGATCTTATCTCATTTTATATACTTTTCCCAGTTCCCATTCCCTCCCCTACCTTCTCGCCCCCCCCCCCCCATCCATTCCTCAGAGAGGGTAAGGCTTCCCATGGGGAGTCAACAAAGTCTGACACATCACTTTGAGGCAGGACCAAGGCCTTCCTCCCTATATTTAGGCTGAGCAAGGTATCTCTCCAAAAAGAAAGGGCCCCCAAAAGCCAGTTCAAGCACTAGGGGTTAATCGTGGTCCCACTGCCAGTGGCCCCACAGACTGCCTAAGTCACACAACTGTCACCCACATTCAGAGGGCCTAGTTTGGTTCTATGTATGTTCCCCCGCTCTCAGTCTGGATTCAGTGAGCTCCTACTAGCTCAGGTCAGCTGTTTCTGTGGCTCTCTCCATCATGGTCTTTGATCATCTTTGACTGGTCTCCAGAAGCGTGGCCCAATATTTATCCGTGAATCTCTGTATCTGCTTCCATCAGTTGTTGGGTGAAGGTTTTATGATGATAATTAAGGTAGTTATCAATCTGATTACAGGGGCAGGCCAGTTTAGACATCTTGTCCACTGTAGGTTGTATTCTTAGCTGGGGTCATCCTTGTGGATTCCTGGGAGTTTCCCTGGTGCCAGGTTTCACACTAGCCCCATAATGACTCCCACAATCAAGATAACTCTTTCCTTGCTCTCTCTCTGCCCTTCCCCCCATCTCTACAATCCTGTTGTTCCTTCATTTTCTCCTCCAGCCACTTTCCCCTGCCCCTTTCCCTTGCCCTCCCCCTAACCCCAGCTTTCCATCTTGTGGTAGGAGTATTATGGTTATAGATATTCTTCTGCTTAGGTAGGTTCTGGTGATTTGAATTCAAGTTCTCATGCATATACTTGAATATGAACTTTATAGCCTTTGAACCATTTCCCAGTCCTGAGGTATCTCTTATAAAATATTTATCATTTTAGTTCTAAGCAAGCAAGATTATTTTTTCCTTGACAAGATAGCTTTAGGAAACATGTATTGTTCAGTAGGCCAGTTGGGCTTTATCAATGATGTCTGAAGGCTTTAAAGTTTGTAGTGCTGAGAATTGAACCGAGGGTCTTGTGTGGCCTGCAAGTATTCTCCCACTGTGCTATACCCCAGTCCTGACATCTTTTCCTGCCAAAATGACTTTATTATCTCAGTGTAACATTTTATCCACTCACTTATTAGAGAGCATCTTGATTGCTTCTAAGTTGTGGTGGTTGGGAATAAAATGGTTAGATGTCTGGGTGCAGGTTTTTTGTGTGGACTGAATTTTCAGTTCTTTTGGGTAAATGCCAAAGACTATGATTGCTGGACTAGATGACAAGAATGGTTTGGGAAGAAAACTTCAAAAGTGGTGGTATCATTTTCAAAATCTGATCCTGGAGGCTCGTAAATATATAGTGGAGTGTTTAGTAGTGTCTTGTTTTAAATTCGAATTCTCTTCATAAGCGATAAGTAAGAGGCATCTTATATGCTTATTGGTTGTGGAACATCTTATGTTCTTTCGTGATCTGACATTGCCTTTGGGCAGGTGACTGTTGAGAGATTTATTTCTCTCCTAAATTGGGGATTTGTGATTTCATAAGCATTCTTTGCGTTTTATGAAGAATGTCTTTTAATTGCATGTTTCATTTGCAAATATTTTCTCACATCCTTTGGCTTTTCTTTTTCCTTCTCTTAATATAAGAGTTTATCATGAATTAGAAAATTTAAATTTCAATACTATTTTATCATTTCTTTTGCTATCTTAAAGTATTTGACTTTTAGTTTTTCCATTATCTCCGGTCTTACAGTACCAGAGTACTGTCTTATTTTGTTACTTATTTATTTAATGATGGATTCCAGAGGTCATTCCACAGTGATACATGAATATATCTCACATTCTTTTATAGTTGCATAATACCTTATGGTCTGGGTGTCTAATAGTTCATCCCACACGTTCCTTAGTAATGGATGTTTGGGTTGATTTTCTTTTTAAACCTTTGGTTTTAAATAATGCCATAATTTGTAATAAAATTATAAGAGTTTTTCCAATAGTAAATCTGTATGTACTTTTCAGACATTATTAGGAATTTTTTAACATGTAACAAATCGAGACGTTTATAATACATTCCTTAAACATTTGTTTATTCATAATTTCACATGTATACATATATATATATATATACATATACAGTCACTACATTTCCATTGATCTCTCTTGCGCCCTCCCCCCATTGAACCTCTCTTTCCTAATAAGTCCCCTCTGACTTTCATGTCTACAATACAGCCCTATACCTGCTATATATGTACTTACTATCAACCAATGATTATCCGTTTGCTAGCCATTTCTTCATACTTTTGTGTACTAACCCATTTTAATGTTGTGTGCCTGTAAATGCTTCGGCATACATGATCATTATTGTGAGTTCAATATTAATATATTCTTTGTCAGATTTACCATGAAATATGCAGGTGTTAAGTCTGAATTGCTTAGATGAATGCTTATATTTCTCTAATCCCTAACCCAATAAAAGATGTAGACATTAGCCGTCAGCCCAGCAAAGTTCTCCTAAGCTGCTCCTCACAGACAGTGGTCTTTACCTTCTTCCTGTGGTTGACACTTGTGCTGCTGTGTATCTTTTCATACAACCTCTCGAGGACTCTGAATACATGTAGCCTTGGTGAGTTTCTCTTATAGGGGACAATAGAGAAAAAAATGTGTTTGTGATAGATATTGGGAGAATGGAGCACTGGTACATTTCTTTTTTAGTGTTGATTTCAAAGCAGCACTATGACATTGTTAAAAGAATTTGTTTTCTTGATTCTACAAGCACCCCTGCTACACTGGAACAGAACTATATAGTTTGTGAGCTGCACCAGAAAATCAGCGTGCTGTTTTCCTTCTTGAGAAGCCACCTAAAGAAGAAGAGTATTGTGTTTTTCTCCAGCTGCAAAGAGGTATCGACTCCTGAATTTTTCCTTTTGAACGTGTTTGTGTTGGATCACCGTCTTTGAGCTTCCTATTTCAGTTAGACAAATCATTACTCAGTGTGCTATGCAATGCTAGGAAACAGATCTATAAAGACTGATAATCCTGTATTTTTGTTGGAAAGGAAATCTGTTGTAGAATACTATTTTAAGGTGTGTTACTTTTGTTTATGCTTTATTTGTTTAACTCTGTGAAGCTGTGATTCTTTGCATGTCTAAAACACTGATGGTCTAATAAAGAGTTGAATGGCCAGTAGCGAGGCAGGAGAAAGGATAAGTGGGGCTGGCAGGCAGAGAGAAGAAATAGACATCTGGAAGAGAAAGAGTAATGAGAGAACTTGGGGAGGAGGATGTCAGCGCCCAGCTGCCCAGCCGCCCAGCCGCCCAGCCGCCCAGCCGCCCAGCCGCCCAGCCAGCCACGGAGTAAGAGTGAAAGTAAGATACACAGATGCAAGAAAAGGAAAAAGGCCGAGAGAGAGAGGCAAAAAGTAGTTGGAATAATTTAAGTTAAGGAAAGCTGGCAAGAAACAAGTCAAGCTAAGTCCAGGCATTTGTAAGTAAGATTAAGACTCCGTGGTATTTATTTGTGACTTGGGTGGTGGGTCCCCCCAAAAGCCAAAAGAACAAAGTATAAGAAGAAACAACTTACAGAAATCATGAATGAAACTTGAAGCCCATTGAAGGCAAACATTCGCTGTCTTTTCTTTAGTACTTCTTTAGGTATTAGTGATTCTGGGAGCATAGTATTCATCAAAAGCATTGGCAGAGGAATGGAGCTAGCTAGGTTATTGAAGATTTTTGTGGTGTCGTAGTTCTTCCCTCCAAGAGTGTGGAACTGAATGTTCCTTTTGACCTGAGGCCCAAGTCCTTGTTTATGGTCATCTACAGACCTTTACCCTGCCCCTAGGTCAATAGCTGGTACTTTAAAGGCAAATATGAATTGTTATACCTTTTTAGGGTCCTTTTAGGGTCATTTGTCCCTTTGAAAAATCTTTCTGCAATATTTTGTCTATGTCCTTATTTAGTTAATAAATAATTGATGAATATCAGCCTTGTACTAGGAGTAAGGGATTCAGAGAAGTGTATTTGTTCTCCCTTAAGGAGAAGAGCTCATGGTTCATTTATATACTACTTTTATTGTGATTTTGGCATTTTTGTAGTTTCAAAAGTTAAGTTTTGGGTCCATTTTGTTTTTAATTTATGTGGACAAATTTTCTTAATATGTGTTAGAAATAATATTGAATTCTGCCTCAGTCTAACAGTATCCAGTTAGTAGTAAGTACATAGTAAAGAAGTAAAACTAAAACAGTAGTTAACTCCTTTAGGCCTATACATTGAAATACATTTATAGTAAAATTTTATTTATGTCTAAGTTATTTATTACATCTTATCTTTTCAGGAAGAAGGGTCAACTAAGTGCTCAGTCAGGGGAGAAGGTTAGCACAGCCTGTTTGCATAAGAAACATACAACTTGAGGACATTTTGTTGTAGAAATTTATGAATTACAATGATAGTAATAAAAGGCTTTCAAGCTTAAAACCCTAAGCTGTGTTCTGTGCGGGTCCAGAGAGGGAGAAGGAGGTCGCAGGAGGGACGGAAACAAGGCTTTCTTCTGTTCAGAGTGGCTCACGGTTTTCTGTAGCTTTACTGTGAGGATCTCTTGGACATGTATATGATAACCATTTATTTTAAAGTACAGTTTTGTAGAAGTTGTATTCTTATAGCTGTTCAAAACTGCAAAGAATTTAGGTGACTAAAAAATGTAAGAACAATTTTTTTTTAATTTTATTTTTAGTGATTGAGATTTTTTAATTTTTTTAGACATCAAAATTGTTTTAGAAAATCTGTGAGCAAGAATGTTTTAAGACTTTAATTCTAGATTATGTTTCTTTTAAAAAACTGACAGTTGGTGAAATTTGTCCTCCATTCTAAGGATCAGACTTACCCTTCTGCTTGTGCCCAGGTTCAGTACCTGTACAGGGTGTTCTGCCGGCTGCGCCCAGGCATCTCTATCCTTGCTCTCCATGGTCGGCAGCAGCAGATGAGAAGAATGGAAGTCTACAACGAATTTGTCCGGAAGAGGGCTGCCGTGCTGTTTGCTACTGATATTGCAGCCAGAGGGCTGGGTAAGTGAGCTTGCTGGAGTACCATTCTGTGGTCATGGCAAATATATTTTCTTATAGGGTGTTTTTCTGGAAATTGGAGTCTCAGATCTTGTGAGAGAGACTTTAGTACATTGGTAAGTTGATGAACATGACAGATGACAGTGAAACTTTGTGTAGTATTTGCATCTCTGGTGAGCTTGGTTATGTTTCATGGTAATTAAATCATAATCCCGAGGAGCCTCTGTGGTCATCAAAAGAGATGAAAGGTTGAAATTTTAAAGATAAGAAAATTCTTACAACTTTGAAAACTGAAATTTAGCAATAGAAATCAGTGAAATCCATTTTTTGACTAGTCACTTTGATTTTTAGCATCACTGTATTTAGCATCCTTTAACTTTACCTTCAGAAGGTACAGTGGTGACTGCACCTTGTAGCGTTGTGGGCAGCTACGGTGGAGGTGAGGAGAGAGCTAGTGGCCTGAGGTCTTGAGTCACTCTTCCTGTGTAATTCATCTTAAACATACATCTTAAACAGTAGGGGAATGTGCCACCCTATTTTAGCAGTTACTTTCTCTTGAGATAGGGTCTCACTGTGTAGGTATAACTGGTCTCGAACTAGCTTTGTAGACTAGATTGGCCTCAAAGTCACAGAAATCCCAAGTGCTGGGATTGAAGGTGTGTATAACGACTTACAGCTAAAAATATTTTTTAAGTGATTCTCTTTGTCGTCTTGGCCTTCTTACAGTGATTCTTTCTTTTTTAAAAATTAATAATTATTTACTTATTCCAGGCGGTGGTGGTGGTACATGCCATTAGTCCCAGTCTTGGGAGGCAGAGGCAGACTGGTCTACAAAGTAAATTCTGTGAGAGCCAGGGCTACACAGAGAAATTCTGTCTCAAACCACTCCCCCCAAAAAAGTTGAGGCAAAAATGATTTTACTTATCATCTTTAGAAATCCTTGCAGCAGACCCTATACGTGATTAGAGTTAGTTCTGAGAGATTGAGAGCAGGCTTCTGTGGAAATGAATAAAGCTTGTAGTATTCAGAAATATAGGGTATATGATTGCTTACCAGTTTATTTGGAGTTAGGACTAGCAGGAAAAGTAAAGTATAAATTTTTATTATTTTTATATGTCTGTGTGTCTATGTATATGTTCATGTGTGTGCAAAGTGTATGGAGAATAGAGGTGATGTCTATTGTCTTCTGTGCTTTCTACCTTGTTTTTTGATATATATAGTCTCTCACTGAATTTGGAGTTCACAGAATTTGCTAAAATAGCCAGCAAACCCCAAATATCTTTTTATCCCTGCCTACCCAGTGCTGGAGTTAAGAGGAAAGTGCTTCTGTGCCTGACTTCATTTTTTTTTTTTTTCTTCTTCAATGAGTGTGGTAATCCAAACTAAGATCTTTATGCTGGGTGACAGGCACTTTACCAAAATGAACCATCTCCTCAGACCCAGAAACCAAGAGTGATACTTTTAGGTCATTAAACATCAAGGTATGGGCTGGAGGGATGGCTCAGTCATTAAAGGCTAGGCTCACAACCAGTATATCAGGATATGTTACTATTGTCACAAAGCATTGTCTCTTATGTTTCAGAAAGAAGCAATTTTAGTTCACTTTATCAAAGTAGAAAAATATTTATGATTTCTTGATTAATGCGATCAATTTTATTTTTAATAAAGTTTTGTTAGTGAGATGTGGTAGAAAGTCTTGGCACACGCTACTGTAACATAACAGTAGTACAGCAGTCTAGATATTGAAATTGTTTTTTTCCCGCTTTGATATTTCTTCTGTGTAGATTTTCCAGCTGTGAATTGGGTTCTTCAGTTTGATTGTCCAGAGGATGCTAATACATATATTCACAGAGCTGGTAGAACTGCCAGGTAGGTGTGGCCCATTTCTTTGCTTTTGTACTGTTTAATAACAAAGCTTGCTAATATGGACCATGGGAGGCCAGCTCCTGCGATTTTTTTTCCAGGGCAATGAAAAAGAAGACCTCAAAGTAGCAAGGGTTAGAAAAAAGTTCTTATCCATCTAAAGGCTAGACTTTTTCTATCTGAGGGAAAAATAATGAAACAGATGCTTTCTGATGATAACTTTCTCTTTAATTTAACTTAAAAAAATCTTTTCTGCGATTCCCTCTGTCTCCACATTGCTACATGGATTTTTACAGTTCCTAATTAGGCCTACGTAGTCTCTACTGCTTACAGCTCTGCCCTCCACTCCATTTCTTCTCTGTCGAGTTCCTTTTTTCCAACCACAATCTGGACAGTTAACATGTTACACGTTCAGGGCCTGACCCTTCTCATGACACAGGATAAGTCCTGTGGTTTCTCTTAGACTAGGGAATGTCATAGTGACTGGCCAGAGAGCAAGGCCAGTGCTCTTACACATACTCCTTAAGTTGGTGAGGGTTCTAAGACGGTAAACAATTGGCTGAGCCTGGAGCCTGACACTGGGACTCTGTGCAAAAGTCAATTACTGAGAGCATTATGTATAATCAAGTTTCTTCTATCCTGGACTTGGAATAAGTAAAAACAACACCTGGAAAATTATATTCATAAATATTAACTTAAGCAGAAAAGCATCTTGTGACCTTCCACAGCTATACGTGTATCCTGATAATGGGATATATGCGTGAGATAAACGCCCGTATCAGTTCTTAGGGAAGAAATGAAGTGACTCATGAGAGAAATTACAGGCAGGAGCACCTGGTCATTCACAGTCAGTAACTCCATGGCTTTGCCAGATGCGGCTGCCCCTCAGGGAATTATACGACTGGTGGGTTCACTTGTTAAATGCTGGTTGTCACTGCTGTCTACTCCCACTGCCCTCTCCAGTGTAGGTAACCGTGCTCCTGCTCCACTGTAAACAAAGACTGGAACAATTAGATAGGTGAGTGCTAGTGTCTTGTTGTGGGTAACTCTGATAAGGGCTGGGGAGATGGATGGCTCAGTGGATAAAAGTGCTTGCCATGTCAGCCTAACACCCTGAGCGATCCCTGAAACCCACTTAAAAAGCCTAATGCAGGGCTGCTCACCTGTATTCCTATGCTAAGAAGCCTATCTGGTTAGCTAGCCTGGAGTAACACTGCATCAGCAGAAGCCAGAGAGCCACCTCTAAAAAGTTGTCTGGTGACTTCCACAAAGACTCGCATGCTTGCTCTCCTTCTCACACTTTCATGCACAATAAACAAATTGAGAAAGCACAGCCTGAAGGCTGTTGTTGAGAACAGTTCATGAAGTTTTATTTTGTTTTAATTTACCTTTCTAAACTTCTCTAAGAACCGCTTACTGAACGTCAGTACAATGAATCTTCATGATTTCTCTATTTTAAATGAAGAAGTCAGTGTTTAAGCAGTAATACAATATGTTTGAAGATACAAAGAGCCAAGATTTGAACCAGACGGTCTGACTTCCCTAGTCTGTGGTATAAGTTTAGTAAGGGACAGGGTCGATAGGAGTCAAAGATTTCTTTTTCTGATTGAGATTTAAAGGCGTTGGTGGAGGCCCCTCCTAGTGACTTTTTTCATTTGCTTCTTTCCTTTTTTTTTTTTTTTTTTTTGTATTTCATGTTGAAGCATCTTATACTGGCTAAAGAGCTGTGGGGAAAATGTCTGGGACATAAAACTACATTACAGATGGATCTAGATGAATGAAAAGAATTATGTAATATGTTGTACTATTGAGATTATAGTGAAATTTGTAGAATTATAAATGGCTGACCTCTTTCTGGGTCGCATTTGGTAATGGTTCTCAAAGGCCTTAGAATACTTCCTTTGCCTTAGTACTTTGTGCAGACATTTATCTTAAGGCAGGAGAGATGAGATCTGGATGTGGTGGCACTTGGCTGAGATCGGAAGGCTCCTGCAGGTGGATCTTAAAGCTCAAGGTTTGCTGGGCTTTAGAGTAAGCCTAAGGCAGTCTAGGCAATGTAGACCCTGCCTTAAAGAGAAGTTAGAAGAGGACTGACAGTGGTCCAGTGGAAGAATTCGTGTCCTAGCGTGCGTGAGCTCTAGAGTGCCTGCCGTGCCTGTGTGAGGACCTGAGTTTGAGTCGTTGGCACCCGTGTACAAACACTTGGAAGTGACATGCCTCTGTCGTCCCAGGGCTGTGTGGTAGAGACGGGTAGATACTCAGAACTCTTTGGCTACCTAGTCCAGCTGAGTAGATGAGGTCCAGGTTCAGTGAGAGATGGAGAGCAGGTGGGGAAGACACCAACAACACACTTGAAACATGCCATTAACATGAGAACAGAAAATGGAAAACAAATGAATATCAATTCAGTAAAATTGTAATAAGTATTTAAATGGTTAGGAATTATAAATAACGTAAATATTGATATAATAAAGTCATGTTAATTGTGATTAGCTAAGTGGACTGTTTCTTTGGTTTACGTTTTCTTACTCTTCTTCTTGCTGTCAAAATGGTGTAATTTGGTGCTTTCATGGAGTTTGGTGTTGATCTAACTGGACTAGCATCTGTCTCTGCTTTCTATGCTTTCCCAGGGATGATAGGATCTTTAGCCCTGAGGGCCAAAGACTGTTTTCCTCACTGGCTTCATCTTTCTACCTGATCTGTGCCCACTCCCTCTCATCCTTCCTTCCTCTCTCCCAACTTCTTTTCTCTCTTTTTTGCTCTCCTTCCTTCCTCCCACCCTTCCTTCTTTGCAAACTTCCCTCCTTTGTCTTTTCAAACTTTCTCTTCCTTTCCTCTCTTCCCTTTTTTCACAGTTTTTAGCTAACTTTGAAGAAAATAATAAATATTTTTGTATGAAGAGACTTTTTTTTTCACCTGAAGCAAAAAGTTTTTCTGAAGCCTAATAAAAAGTAGAGTGTCCTGTTTCCTAATTTTCATAGACTGCTAAAGAGTGTTTGAGTGTTACTGATTGACTTGAATTTACACCATGGGTCGCCAGCAAACATGACTGTAATAAAAATGTACTCAGATGTCTTTCTTTTAAGAATAAAAGAAGAAAGACAATAGTATAATGGTAAGCATATTTTAAAGTAGATTGATTTGCTAGAAGGTACAAAAGAAGTCTCTGAATTGGAATTAATGACATATTTTAAACATGAGGTAAGAGTTGAGACTGAGTTCTGTAGAAGATATCACTGCAGTGAAACAGTTGTCTCTTGGCAGCTAGGAAAAAGGAGCACAAACTGTTCTGTTTATTATTATTGTTGTTATTATTGTTATTATTTTGTGTGTGTTTGTGTGTAAGTGCTTGATGTATGTGTGAGTACACATGATCTGCCTGTGGAGGTCAGAGACAACTTTGTGGAGTCAGTTTTCCTTTTCTGCATTCAGTTGGGCTCTGACCTGAGCTCAGGTTTCCAGGCTTTGATGATAGGCACCTTTGCCCACTTAACCATCTTCCCATCCCTGTTTTCAGTTCTTACGAAGGTGCACCTTAATATTCTCAGTTCATTTTTGGATTATTTTTCACAGTGACATCTTTTGAGAAGTCTTAGTGGAAGCTGGTGATAAAAAAACCTTTCACCCATGACTTAATTTCCTTTAGTAAACATGTGGTTTGTAAAAACTGGTGTATGCACCCATGGGCGTTTGCATTTTTGTGGTTCTGTGTGTCTTTAGATAGGAATGGTTGATACGGCATCTCAAGAATATTAGACTAGACTTAGAGGTCTTTCACCTGTGCCAGTGGTGTGGTGTAGAAGGTGGACACTGAGTCCTTCATAGAGTGTATTTAGCAGTGTTTGGAAATCTGCGTGAGATGAATGAGCACTTCAGTATATCAAATGATTAAAGAGAGATTTTTAGTTTTGAAGAAGTATAGTTGAACATTCTGGTGAGCATTAAATTGGATCTTGATGGTTGTGGAGCTAAAGACTTAGGACAATGCTGCAATGCTGAGTCTGAAGAGAATACTACTTTCTTTTTCTGTTTTAAAGAATATTTTAATGTATTTTTAACACAGTCATTAACTTTTAAAGTAGAAGTCTGACCCTTCATACATAAACAACATATTCTGAATTGACCATTGACCATTTCAGTGAAGAGGTTAGCATATCTTCTGCTTGCTTTTTTCTTTGGTGGTTGAAAATGGCCATTAATGGGTTTAGAGATAATGAGAAAGCTTCGTGGGCCATGAGACTGAATAATTGAGTTGAATAAAGGCTAAATTAAAATTTGAAACTAATTAAAATCCTGTGTTAGACTGTAATTAAAACCAGGTTTCCAGAAAGTGTTTGCTTTTGGAATTGAACACTCATATTTGTCAGGAAAGTTGCTTAAAGTTGGAGAATATGGCTTCTTCTTCTTTTTTTTTTTTTTGGATTTTTCAAAACAGGCTTTCTCCGCAGCTTTTTGGTTCCTGTCCTGGAACTAGCTCTTGTAGACCAGGCTGACCTCGAACTCACAGAGATCCACCTACCTGCCTCTGCCTCCCAAGAGCTGGGATTAAAGGCGTGCGCAACCATCGCCCGGCGAGAATATGGCTTCTTTACTTTTGTGCCTTACCAGGGAGAAATAAAGGGTGAGCCAGGTGTTATTGTCTCCAAGCATTTACAGTTTTACTGGATTCTTTGGATTTATAGCGAAGAAAAATTTTCCTTAGCCCACTTAACAAAATGATGTCCTCTTTGAGACAAGTGAGTGAAGATAGTTTGTTAGGGTTTGTCCTGTAGGACATTTTGCCACTTCACAACAATTGTCTTTAAGGCTTGATGTTTTGGTTCTCAAAAGCTTGACTTCTTTTATTTTAAGTAAAAAAATTGCAGTTGAAAGCACAGAAGGTTTGTTATTAGAAATTAGGCCCACACCAGAGGAGCCTTTTGTCTGTGGGTCGTAGGGAGGCTAGGAGAGAAGGTGCGAGTTTATGTGTAACTTTTTCTGTTCTAGACTGCTGAGGAAAAATTCATTTTAGCTCTATTCCAATTCAGCTCTTTTCACCATTTTTTGTAGTTCTCATAATTGTGAGTAACTTTAGATAGTGAGCTGTGACTCCACTAGGGGGCAGCAGAGCCAAGCGTTTGCTTTTCCTAGTCTTTGGGATCCCTCTAACAGCAAGCATGAAACTGCAAACTAGTTAAAATTCCTAAATTGGGAAGGGCTCATGGTTTGCAGAAAATGTTCTTATTTTAAGAAATCAGTGAGAGTTTTTTTTAAAAAAGTGTCTTTAGCTTTTTGCAAACTGAAATAATAAGGACAATTTCCCTAAGAAATTAAGCCTAATGTGAATTTATTAGGTATGTGATAGGAATATTATTTTCAAATGAAATTTTCTATTCCTAAAAATTCACTTAGGTGGGAATTTTAAAATTCTACTGAGTCTGCTTCTCCCAAGGAGGAAATTGCTTCCTTATATAGCTTCCTGCTTATGTCTGTTGATAACTGGACTTTAATAAAGGGCAGAGCAAATCTTTTGTCTTTAAGCATTGAAGAGCTGAGATGAAATACAGCTGGTAGAGGCACAGAGGCAAGTAGGGGTCTGATGTTTCTCAGGAGGCAGCCAGTTCTCAGGTACTTCCTCTGCTCTTGTTCTCCTATGGTCTGCTTAATTCAGCAGGCCATGTGGTCTTTTAAAACATAAGGCAAATTCTCTGACTCCTATGAAGGTTTCCCAGTTAAGTCAGTGACAGCCCCATACACTTTCCTTATCTGTCTGTCTGTCTGTCTATCATTTTTTCTTTTTGTTTCAGGTCTTGCTGCTGCTTATAAATGTTAGAAGTGCTATTGCCTTAGACGTTTTTATATCAGATGTTTCTAAAATACTGCTTTCCCACAGTTCCCTGTGTGGCTTTCTGTTATCCTCCTCGAGCCATGCCTTTGCATCCTTCTCTTTTTCTGCATCGTTCATCACATTTGGATATGTTAGAGCAACGAGTTGGCTTTCTTTTTCTTGTTCACTTTCCTCATTACTAGATTGTATTATAAAGGCTTTTTTTCTAAATTGGTGGCCAGCAAGCCCAAAAAGCCCAAAAGATTCTCCTGTTTCCTCGTTCTTTCAAACACTGAGTTCTAGGCAAGCAATTATACCTAGCTGTTTACCTGGATGTTGGGTGTCTGAACTCAGGTCTCCCCTCAAGCTGCGCAGCAAAGCTTGTGGCGCCTTTTCTGAGCTCACTCATGGCACCGCCTCCTCAGCTTGTCCTCTGGCTTCTCTTTTGGGTTTGTCCAGACTGTCCTAGAACTCAGAAATCTGCCTGCTTTGCCTCCCAAGTGTGTACCACCACCGCCTGGCTTGCCCTCAGAGAGCTGACACAGCAGTTGTGATGTCTGTCATCTATCTTACTTGGTCAGGATGCGTCTTATTTTCTATGCTGATAACTTCTGCCATCATGTATGGTTTAGTCTAGTGGCTAAAGGGGAATATTTTGAATTCATACTTTTTTTTGTAGTGTATGAAGATGAGTAACTTTGAATCATATGATTTTGCATTTAAACAATGAGAAAGGTATTTACAGCTAGCTCTTGAGTTCCGACAGATATATTCATATTTCTGTTTATAAGACAATTAAATAAGCATGAAGATGAAAATCAAGTTTTCATTGATCTTTGAAATACTACTGTTTCCCTTGCAAAACTTGACTATCCTTCCCCTGTCTCTACAATTAATGTTAGACTGGCTTCTGATTCTTCAAGGTTTATTTAAGGCTTTGTTATTTCTGGACAGTTTTCTTAATATCTGGACTATTAGGTAATATTCTCTGTCATACTCTTACAGCATCCTCTGTGTTACTAATCAAATCCTGTATTAATTTTTTTTTCCAGACAGGGTTTTTCTGTGTAGCCTTGACAGTCCTAGAACTTACTCTGTAGACCAGGTTGGCCTTGAACTCACAGAGATACACCTGTCTCTGCCTCCTGAGTGCTGGGATTTATTACTGGTTTTTAAATATCTGTTCATACAAGGATATATTTTTTTCTTCATTAGAGTTGGATTTTAAAATTAATATGTAAGGTAAAAAGCTTTCCTTTAGATTTCATAATAAAAGTGCAGTACCTTCTCTTAGTTAAGTTGCAAAAACCAATTTTTCTTTCAACATTTAATGATAAAATATTATTTGCAGACAGTATTATAGAATTTCTTGCAGAGGCATTCAGGGCAGTACAAAACGAGGCTTGAATGTACCTCTGAACTCCTCTTCCCCGCGGTTCGTTTGTCATTCCAGCTCTGCACTTCCCCTTTCAGGCCTCTCTTCACGGAATCGGTCTTGATTGTTGTCTGCTTTCTCCAATGACCCAGCATTCTCTTAGAACGCCGTGGGCCCCTCTGTGTCTGCCTGAAAGACCTGACTGAAGTTCCTCTGCTGTGTCATATCTTTCCTCGGGAAGGGCACTTCTCCACTTCTGAGTTGGTGGCGCTTGTTGCCTGCGACTGTCCTTTGTCATTCTTTGATCGTTGTCTGGAGTCTTGTGCTTCTATGTGTTTGTTGCTCCTGCCTAGGAGCTTGTCATTTCTGTTTTGGATGAGTATCACATTTCTTGAGGACAGGGCCCTGCTTCTGTGTGTTTGGTTTTTTCTTGAGCCATGGCTTCTCAGTAAGTAGTTACTTGGTAGTTATAAATATGTGCCCCTCAGATTTTATACCATGAGCGTAAAGACTGCTTTGAGATTATGTTTTCTTCTGTAAAACGTTTTCCTAAATATCCCATTTGATTCTCTTTTGTTGCTCGTGTCCCAGTTGGCACTGTGGTGTTAGTAACGTCAGTACTTTAGGAAGCCTTTGCCTGTGTCAGCACCGATTTCTGGAGGTGTGGTATAAAGTAAGGCTTGGCTCATGTGAAGGAAGAGCAGGAGAAGGTATTTACCTGAGTAGGCCTGTTTCTTAAATTGACCTGAAAAGTTTTATTTTAAAGGTATCAGTAAAATCCATATGCAGATGAATTGATGTCTGTGTTTTGGTTCTGAGACAGAGTTTGCTGTTATCTCAGCCCTGCCTTGACCCTGCAGCGGTTCTTCTGCCTGAGCCTCCTGTATTCAGAGATTACAGGCATATGTGCCAGTTTTCCCCAAAATCCGATTTCTTCAGTGTATTTGGTTGCCATGTTTAATAAGTAATTTGTCATAATACTCTTGTGGTTTCGGTGGAAGCAGTCTCCTTGATATATTTGTATGAACTTATTTTAAATATCCCTTTGGGATTGGGCCTGTTGTTGCCTGAGGCTATATACAAAAGAAATGCCATCTTGGCCTACAAGATTGAGACCCCCATCTCAAAAGAGGAATTCTGTTTAATTGCTTCTTTTTTAGATGCTAGCTCTGCTTTTGAAGTACAGTCTTAAAGGCAGTGGGAATTACAGCAAGTGATTGAAATTCGATGCAAGGCAGCTAGAGTCCTACTTTTCTGACATCATGGAAGAAAGCGGGTTTTTCTAGCATTTACTAATTAAGTGATTTCATGTCATCTACTCATCTTCTTGTCAAAATGTAAAATGAAGATTGTATTGATGCAATGAAAATTTTTTTTTGTTTAGATACAAAGAAGATGGAGAAGCTTTACTAATTTTACTACCCTCGGAAGAACAAGGGATGGTGCAGCAGCTTCTCCAGAAGAAAGTACCTGTGAAGGAGATCAAGTAAGAGCTGGTTGTTCCTATGTTGCTGTTAGCAGTGGGAACATGACATGATTGCCTGCACTGCCTTCTCCCTCCTAATCTATTCGACCATCTGGCTTCCGATTTAGAGGGGGAATAAAAGGACTTTAAAAAGTCTTAGGAGAAGAAATTTGAGGCTGACAGAAGTGTGAGGAAAAGTCCAATCGCTCCACGTTGCTACCTCACACATGCCGTCTCTAGTATCAGCCCCAGCACACTGCTGATTGGCTGCAGCTCAGGAGCTCCATTGACACATCAGTGTCACCCCGAGTCCCTAGTTCACAGGGAGTTTCTCTTGGTGTCCCTGAAACTAGTATCTCAGAGAGCCACCTTAAAGGAAGGACTATTTTGGCTCACAGTTTCAGAGGCTGTGTTGTTAAGGAAGGAGGTGTGGCAGAGCAGAACAGAGCGGGTCATCTGGTGGTGGGCTAGGGAGCAGAGGAAGAATGCCCGAGTGTCGTGTTTCTAGCTCTACTCAAGTCTGCTCCAGCGAATGAATTTGTCCGTGGATTAGCCTTTTAATGCTTCATTTAATGTCCTTACCGTACTCCACATCATCTAGATTTTCTCCTGTAGTCTTTGCTAGAAATTTTGTGTGTGTACACTAGAGGCTGACGTCAGAATGCCTCTTTCAAATGCTTTCCTACCTTCATTTCTGAGATGAGGCCTCTCACTGACCTGACTGGCCGGCCAGCTCCTAGGGTCTGTCTTTCCCCTGACTCCGCCCCTCAAGCCAGTGCTGGGGCTTCAGGTGTGCGTAGCTGTGTCTGTTTATCCAGTTGGTGTTGGAGATCCAGACTCAGGGTTTTCCTGCTTGTGTAATACTTTGCCCAGTTAGCCGTCTCCTGAGCCCTTTCTGCTTTATATTTATATCTATGATTTATGTTGAACTTTTTTAAAGTATGTTTCAGGATTCATGTGTTTTACACATCCAGTTCTAATATCATTTATTAGAAAGACTAACTTTGTTTCCTTATGTTGCTATGGTTCTTTTGTCAAAGGTCTGTTGACTGTACATGTGACTGTATTTTGGGACTCTGTTCTCCTTGATTTGTTCTTTTGCCAATTACTGTACTGAACCTGGCAGCCCTGGAGCTTGTGTTTGGAATCAGTTTATTGATACCCATAAAATAACTGGCTGGTATTTGTATTGATATTACATTGAATCTGCAGATCAAGTGAGAAATAGATTGAAACCGTGACAAGATTGAATTTCCCTGAAACTGAATAATCATGGTTATTTGATTTCTTTAATCATAGTTTTTTGGGCTTTAAAAAAAATGTAGATCTTGCTTAGACTTTCTTAGCCTTTGGTATATTTGCATTCTGAAGCCTTGTTATACGTTTCAATAGTCCCAGGAACATTTTGTTCTTTTCTTTTGATTTTCCAAGTAGGTTGTCATTTCACTTTCAAACAAGTGTAGCTTTATTTTTTCCCCAACCAGTAGTATGCTTTTAGTATTTCTTCTTCTTCTTCTTCTTCTTCTTCTTCTTCTTCTTCTTCTTCTTCTTCTTCTTCTTCTTCTTCTTCTTCTTCTTCTTCTTCTTCTTCT
>NC_022012.1:47497030-47514065 GCF_000317375.1 Microtus ochrogaster | reverse complement strand
TCTTCTTCTTCTTCTTCTTCTTCTTCTTCTTCTTCTTCTTCTTCTTCTTCTTCTTCTTCTTCTTCTTCTTCTTCTTCTTCTTCTTCTTCGATTTACTACATTGAAAAGCAGAGTTCCCTGCTTTTTTTATTTCCTTGTCATTTTATGTGTATGGCTGTTTGCTTTCATGTATGTCCTTTGTTCTGTATTTCTGGTGCTGGAGGGAGCCAAAAGAGGGTGTCAGATCACCTGGATCTGGAGCTACAGAAAGTTGTGAGCTGCCATGTGGGTGTTGAGAATTGAACCCAGGTCCTCTGGAAGAGTGGCTATTGCTCTGTTAACTGCTGAGCCTTCTCTCCAGCACCCCCTGCTTTGTTCTTAATTTTAGGGGGGAAACTGGAAGATTCGCACTTCTGCTAAGGCTAATGTTAAGTCTAACCTTCATTTTTTTAAGAGATGTTACAATTTTTTATTTATAGTTTATAAGTAACTTGTTTTTATTACTTACCTTTGTATATATATATATATGTATATATATATATATATATGGAAGTGATAGGTTATTAATTTATCTATTGAATGTTAAAACAAACATAGTAGTGGTAAAGAATTATTTATTGGTTGAATGATTACTTCATTGATTGATTGAGATAGGGTCTCAATGTATCCCAGGCTACCTTCAAATGTCCTGTGTGTGTAGCTTAGGTGGTCTCCACTTCCCAAATGCTGATATCATTGGCATTTACCACCACCTCTGACTTTAGTTGACTTCTTCTTGAAAATATTAAAAAAAAATTTGTTTGTGCTTGTGTTGTTAATGTTGTGTATATGTGTAGTGTACATGTGCATGCGTGCCCGTACATGTGTCTCTGTTTCGTGGAGGCGCGAGGTTCAGTTTGCTGTCTTTCCTGAATTACCATACTCCATCTTTGTCTTTTGAGACAGTCTCTCGCTCTGAACCTGCTGCTCATCACTCTGGCTAGTCTGGCAGCCTACCTAATGACGGGCAGGGTTCTACCTGTCTTCAGTTTATCTCCATCCTCCCCCAAAGGGCTGAGGTTGCAGACACATACTACAGTGCCTCCGAAGAGCTGAACTTAGATCCTTATGCATACATGGCAGGCACTTTACCAGCCGAGTCATCTCCCCAGCTCTGACACCTTCAAAAATACTATTTATATTGAAACAGTTTTGCAGAATGTAGCAGAGAAAAATAAGAGAAAGGAGAACTTCTTAGTTTCAAGGAGCATTGAAGGTTTGAAAGGGTAATACCTCTTGAATGAAATCATTTTGTGGGTGGTTCTTTCATTTCAAGAAACATAATCTCCTTTCATTGAGGATGTGTACATTGGGCATAGTGGAATCCATCAGAGTCTTACTTGTATTGGAGACATTAAAAAATAGTTTGATTTGTCTAAAAGTAATTTGAACTGTTAGATTCAGAAAGAGCTGGTTGAGAATATAGAAGATAAAAATTGACCACATATTAAGTTTTGAGGTGAGTAGCTTTGTGTGTTTTGAAAAATTTCTCTATTAATAAAGGAAAAACAACTTCATCTACTCTTATTATTTCCCTGTTGCTACTCTAGTGTTGGAGTAATGTAATAATCAGTTTGAAATTAGAAAAACAAAAGGTGTCTCTTAGATGAGAAATAATGTTAAACACTCAAAAGTCAAATTGAAAATGCTGTCTATTATTTCTGTTTTCAAAATTGAGATTTTTTTTAGTTTAACCATTTTTATTTATTTTTTTTATTAAAAAGAATCAATCCAGAAAAACTTATTGATGTTCAGAAAAAGCTAGAGTCATTTTTAGCCCAAGATCAAGATTTAAAAGAAAGAGCTCAAAGGGTAAGTCAACTTTGAATCCAGTGTTTTTTTTTAGAATGAGTTTATATAATCAGTGTTGCATGGTCATAGATAAAAGGTTTAAACAGTGAAATTTTTACTTCTTTAATCCTAAAATTAATTCTTAATTTTAAAAAGTATTTCTTAAAATTTGCCTTAATTAAAAATATTTCTTAAATTTACCTGTGTTTAATTTTATTAGAGACACAGGGAAAGTTCTAAGATGATTTTTAAGTTTGAAGCAGCCTGGTGTCTAGTATACTTGATAAACTTAACTTATTTTTTCAATGAAATTATTATAAGTTCTGATTGCTTTTTCTGGTGGAGAGATTAATATTGTCTTTACTAAGCTGAATTTCTTGGTGGCATAGAATTTTAGCAAATTATCTCCAGTAATGAAATTTGAACCTATTAATATAACTTAATATTCTTGAATAGCTTTTCTGAACTAAAAAAGTCTCAGTAAGAAATTGCCTACACTGACATTTTATTATGATGTACATCTGACATTTTGAAATGTGTGCACATTCTGGAATGGTCAAGTAAGACTAATCAATCTTCAGATCAGTTATTTGTGAGGAGAAATGTTAGGGATTAAAAACCACATGATGCTGAAAACGCTGATAGTGTTGTGATTTACTACATGACTGGCAGGTTATTTGTTTATTGGTTCAGGAGATAGAAAATGCTGAAAAGATGTAGTTTCACTGGTTTAAGCATGTAGAATATTAGCCATCTAGAAATAGATTAGCATGCTGAAATAGATGATGTGTCTTATTGGTGTCACACATGGTTGAGCAGAATGGCTCTTTGCCCAGCACCATCATGCTATCTGGTTTCAGAAAAATGACTTTCTAGCTTTTGATTAATCTTGATGGAACAAAACCTATAAGCACGTGGTATTATTTCTTGTGAGTGACTGCAGAGGAGATACCTTTGAACCAGCACCATTCATTGTTAATGCCTTTGGAGACAGAAAATGGTTTGTTGGAAGATTAGTTGGATAGAAAAGATTGGTTTGAATGTAGAGACACAGAAGAAAATATGAAGTTTAAGAAATATGGACAGAAGGATTAAATATACTTTATAAAATTTTTGTATGTGTATTGTATGTATTCTTTGTGTGCATGTGTCTGTGTAGGTATGCATACATGTGTATGGACATATGTGTGGAGGCCAGAGGTCAGTTATGGATGTCTTCTTCAATCATTCTCTAACCTTATTAGTTAGTAAAAAGTCTCTTACTGTACCTAGGCTTGGACTAACTGGGCTGCATGTTGCAGGGATCCTGCATGTTCCTGGCTTCCCAGTGCTGGGATTACAGGCACATTCTGCATGCCAGCTTTTTAATGTGGATGCCGGGCATTCAGACTCCAGTTCTCAAGCTTCTATGGTCAGTTCTTTATTGACTGTGCCATCTCCCTAGCCCTTCACAAATTATTGTTAAAGTAAAAGTACTTGCTGAGATGGATTTTATTATCTATTTGTTTCACAAACTGATAGGATCAGGATGACATAGCGGTGTCATGAGCATAGCTTTATTTAAAAAAAGTAGAAGTAAAAATTTCCAGGATGATGGTAAATTATTTGAAATCAATATAAAAGGGAAAACTGCCGTTCTGTCAAAATTTGACTCACTTATAGTGAAATTTTATTTTGTTGAAAAAATTATTTTTTGACTATTACAGTAGTATTATCAACAAAAAACATTTATATGCATCTGCTATATTTCAGAAGATATTTTGGGTGTTCTATATGGATTTCTCATTATCATAACACTTAGTTGTTACTGTTGTATTTTTGATAGATGAGAAAATTTCAATTTAGAAAAATGCTGACTTTTGCTCAGTTAATACCATGTAATCAGTACAGATACTCTATCTGTATTATTCTATTGCCTGTGTTATTTCATTGCACTTCATTATAATTAAGTAGTGCTAATTAATATTCAGTAGCTTTTTGGGAAGTTGAGGATTTTCTCATTTGAGGTAAAATTTTATGTAGCCCTGGTTGGCCTTGAATTCCCAATGTCTGTCTCTACCTCCCAAGTGATGGAATTGCAGGCAGTGCACCACCATGCACAGCTACGTAATATTTTGTATTGTGTTGGAATAAAATGCAAAATCTTTCCTAATATTATAGTTGTAGCGGTTTATTTTTCTGTGTATGTAAATTAGAGTTGGTTGATCTAGTTTGTATTTTTTCACTACTTGTCAAGAGCCAATTTCCCCCCAAAATTATTACAGGAACCATCGCCCTGGGGAGTCTGCAGAGAACCCCACACCCCCAATTGTATTGAGAACTGTTCTATTGACAGAGCCTACCCCACACCCAGTTATCTGTTAATAGAGAGCTATCTGTTTGCAGAACCCGCCCCACATTCCAAACTATCTAGAAAACTAGGTGTGTCAACCTGTGAACTCCTGGCCTACGTGACCTGACCAAACGTAACCTCCTGGCCTACGTGACCAGCATGAGCCGCAAGAGTCCAGACCCCTGCAGCCCCCCCCAAACTCCTCATCCTATATACGCTGTAACCCTGTCTCTAATAAACGGAGGCTTTGACAAGAACCCCGCTTGGCTTCCTTCCTCTCTCTCGCCCATTATCTTTCAGATAGTACCTCTCCGGGACCCTGGAATTACTGAACTGCCAGGCGGGTTACAACCCCTAGACTGATTAACCTGCCGAGGCGGACAACAACTACTACTGCATTCTCTCTTAGTTTTCTATTGGTTTAGGCTAATTCTTAATTTTTTATTTTACAGTGCTTTGTCTCCTACATACGTTCGGTATATCTTATGAAGGATAAAGAAGTATTTAATGTGAGCAAGTTACCTATTACTGAATATGCACTGTAAGTATTGATAGCAGCTGTAACAAAGCTGGAGGGGATTGCTCCTAGGGTTTCCTCTAAGAGTCTGCTCTTCACCTCAGAACAGTCTGTTGAAAATCTGCAGAGAAGTATAGTAGATTAACTCTTGGAAGTTAACCAGTATTTTAGTTCTCATTGTCAGGAGGTTCATATTTATAAGTTTTGTTTATTTTTTCAGTCTTTATCTCTTATGGACACTTTCCGTTACTGTTGCAAGATGTTGCAAGATTTAGTGACTCAGGTTGCTGAATGTATGGAAGGACTAACTGGTTTTGTTGGAATAGTTGTGAGATCACAAAAAACGAAAATAACCTTTTAACTTTTAAACTCCCTCTTTGTTGGAGTCCTATCTATGGGAAATGCATTGACCAAATCTTTTAAGTACCCTTGAGCTTTATTATAGCTAGCTTAATGTTTATCTTAGGTTTCCAAGATAAAACATGCTTTAGGCAAAGTCTGAATGCTTGGCTTGTTTTCTAGGAATTTGAATGCCTTTACTTCTAAATTGAGTTTAACAAAGAAAATTTAAAAAATATTTTATTTGAGGATTTCATACATGAGAATATTTATATCCTTTCCATTTTCTCATAACAAAAAATTTGACTTAGGTAAGCTGCTGTTTTCTATTCTGTTAGATTCTACATTTAATATTATATGATCTGTGAGTTGTAAACCCCCTTTATTAGATAGCATTACTATTTTAGTATTAAATGGGAAAAATCCTGTGCCACGGAAAACATGCTTTTGTTTCCTTATGCTTATTTACTAGTTCCTAGTTTCATCATTTTTAAATATGATGCAAAGATTTGGGTTTTTAGCTACTGTTGTATTTTATGTGTAGTTCAGCGTGTTTTTTCTGGTTGCTGCAATATTCACAAATGATGGGCATAGGTTTTGAATACTGCAGGGTCATATATATATATAGCAGCTGTCTTGTTGCATCAAACTAGTAAATGTCCTGTTTGTTGTTGAGGACTTGCTTTTGGTGATGTTTATACAAGGCAAATAGTTATGTTAAGTTTGAGTTATCATTATAGTTTGACTTTGCTCCTAGTTTATGTTGATACTCAGATGTATAATTTTCTTGAGGTGTAGGTTTTCCTTTAGAAGCCTTTGATAACTAAAGCATTTGCCATGTTTATAAGATAGAAGTTTAAAAATATACTAGGGAAATACTTTGAGTGGCCAATGTATGGAGGTCATTTCATTCATTGATAGAATTGCATGTGCATATATACTCTTGTCTTCAAGGAATTCAGGTTTTAGTTTCTGAAAACCATGTCCCTGTACTGCATTATTAGAAATCCTCTGTATATATATAAACTCATTGTCTCACCCTTCATATCATGACGGCAGCAATGATAGAAATGACTGCCACAGTTGCCTATTATTTTCACTGTATTGGATGTTTATTAACTTTATCACAACTCTATTAGGTAGGAATTCTCAATCATTACATTTTTCAGATATGAAAACTTTCTTGAGAATTGAATATTCTTTAGATTATACAACTACTAAATGACAGAGCTATGCATTTTGAACCTTAGCTCTGTTTCTGAGTTTGTGGTTTTCAATAATGAACTTTGCAGTTTCTATTATGAATTATATAGGGGAAAATAGTAGATAAAGCTGCCATTTAATTATTTGTTTATTTGGAGGCTTTGTTTCACTATGGAGCCTTGGCAGACCTGGAACTGTCCTCTAACTCACAGAGATATGTCTGCCTCAGCTTCCTGAGTACTGGGTTTAATAAGAGTAAAGGGGTATGCTACCACGCCTAGCTTAACCTTTGCTTTTTAAAAGTTGTGTTTCTATCCACATACTATCACTATAATGAAATAATTACCTTTGTTCTCTTCATTCCTGAAGGTCTCTTGGTCTTGCTGTTGCTCCACGGATAAGATTTCTTCAAAAGATGGAGAAGCAGCCCAACACAGGAGTGGTAAGGAATCAAGTCACTGAAACAATTGAGCCCAGGGTTCCCTCCCTCAGCAATGACGAAGTAGAAGAATTTCGAGCTTATTTCAGTGAGAAAATGTCCATCCTTCACAAAAGTGGAAAGCAACTAGAAGAGACAGAATCCAGGTTGGCCAGTGGTGAGAGTGAAGAACAGAGCGAAGACACAGAAGATGAAGAAATGGAAGAGCAGCTGGGAAAAGCAGGAGAGCCTCGTACTGAATCCGTTCTCAAAATTGAAGAGGCACAGGAGGATGCCAAGGAAGGTCCTGTGCAGTTCTTAGTGAGGGATGATGATGAGGAAGATGGGCCCGATGCTGATTTCCTCACAGTGAAGCGGCGTGATGTGTTTGGGTTGGATCTTAAAGAGAATCAAGCATTGTCGGTAAGTTTACTCCAAATGGAGTCTTCTCTTGCCTCTCTACTCTGTGCTGATTGTAGTCTTTGCAAAGTCATGAGAAGAACAACTAAGAGGAGCTTAGGGTGAGTGTCTGCGTTGTGTACTCTTCATTTCTGTTTGTGTTTAAATACAGGAAAAGTGTCAAAGAATTCTCATACTCTTCCTAACTTCAAAGCTTGAGGTTGTCAGTCTTTTTTAATGGTTTTTACTGCCATGTTTTGAAAGTGATTGTAGTAAAGATTGTGACATGAAGGGCAGTGAGGGTTATTGTCACATTGTGATAATCCTTCACTATGAGTCACCATCCAGTCTCTCGATGGACCACGTTAGTATGAACAGCAGTTGTAATTACGTGCACTTTAAAAAAATTATTTCTTCATATGTAAGTCCATTTTTTTTTTTTGTTTGGTTTTTCGAGACAGGGTTTCTCTGTGGCTTTGGAGCCTGTCCTGGAACTAGCTCTGTAGACCAGGCTGGTCTTGAACTCACAGAGATCCGCCTGCCTCTGCCTCCCGAGTGCTGGGATTAAAGGCGTGCGCCACCACCGCCCGGCTGTAAGTCCATTTTTATTTCGATCAGATTCACCCCTTCATTGCTTCATGTCTATGCATGTATAATTATGGCCTCTCTCGATGATATATCTGTGTCTCTGTGTGTGTGTGTGAATCTTTCTGTCTATTTATATCTACATCTGTAACACGAATAATAAAAGCCCAGGGATAGATTGGGGTTCAACCTGAAGATTAGAAAAGCAAAGCAGCCAAACCACTAGAGAGTTTTTACCTCTATGAAATCTTCAGACTGAAAGAGAGCGAGTTCCTGTCTCATCCCGCCTTATATTCCTCTCTAGTGCTAGTATTAAAGGCGTGCACCACCACCTCCAGGCCTCTATGACTTAACTAGTGTGGCTGCTGGAATTAACGGTTTGTGTCACCTCTGCCTGGCCTGTATGGCTGACTAGTGTAGTTGTTTTGTGTTCTGATCTTCAGGCAAGCTTTATTAAAATACAAATGAAATATCACTACATGCACCTGTGTCTGTATCTATCTCCATATCATCTGTTTTCTCCTTCTTATATATAACCGACCAAATCATTTTGGAGTTTCCTGCATGCTTGTGGGTGTAGATCTGTCCTCTAGAGCAAAGGCTACCTACCTGGGACCTTACCACTGAAGGAAGCTGTTTTCTCTCTCCAAGAGCTGTTGGCTATTAGTATTTCATCTTTCTGAATATGAAATGAATTGATTTGTTTAAAGATTACCTATTTTATGCGCACGAGTGTTTTGCCTGCATGTGTGTTAGCATTTCATGTATGTGGTATTGTGGAAGCCAGAAGAACTTGGAACTGGAGTCAGGGATGGTCGTTAGCCATTAGTTGGTTGCTGGGAACTGAACATGGGTTATCTGTGAGGGTAACAAGTGTTCTTAGCCACTGATTCTCTAGTCCCATGAAATTATCTACCTACCTACCTATCATCTACCTGTCTTTTTATTTTATGTGCATTAGTGTTTTGCCTGCATGCATGTCTATATCAGGGCATTAGATCCCTTGGAACTCGAGTTGCAGACAGTTGTGAGCTACCATTGAACCTGGGTCCCTTGGAAGACCATCCAGTGCTCATAATCACTGAGTCATCTCCCCAGTCCATAAAACTTATTTTTAATGAGATACTTGATTTTGAGAACCAAGTTAGTATCTTAAGTAGAAATTTCTCATTACTTTTGGTGAGCTCCTGAAAGAATTGAGTGAAAAATTCAGCCTGACTCTTACTCATCGTAGAGTGTTTCTAAAAATCGCAAGTTACAGCTAGTACCTCATTTTGAACCATGAAACTTTGGAAAGTGTTTCCTAAAGTAACTAGAGATACAAAGTGGCTGATAGCCTTATTGAGACTGACTATCGAGAGGGATGGTTTATAAAAAAGCATGTCATTTATTTCCTGAATACCCTGTGAAGTAGGTGCTGATTATATAGTGTGGAGCAAAATCCCATACTGACCTATTCTTTAAATTAAGCTATTTAAAGTCTGTGATTACTTCAAGTAAATGAAATAAGAATAAGGCGTTGGATTTTATTCTAATCTATTAAGACAGTGTGATGATTGATGTTGATTGTCAGCTTGACTGGATTGAAAGTCATCAGAAAGATTTGTAC
This sequence comes from Microtus ochrogaster, assembly GCF_000317375.1. Classification (NCBI taxonomy): domain Eukaryota; kingdom Metazoa; phylum Chordata; class Mammalia; order Rodentia; family Cricetidae; genus Microtus; species Microtus ochrogaster. The sequence goes on along the minus strand of NC_022012.1, from coordinate 47,504,854 downwards.
AGCACACTGTCTATAAAACACCTTTCTAAAAAGGTAAATTTATGTAATAGATAGTAAAAAAATCTCTTACGAACTACATCTTGGCTTGAAAAAAAAGGTTTTAATAATTCTAACAATCTAGAGTGAAACTGTTCATCATTAAAACATTGCTTCTTCCCCTTTGTATTAAGTTACTGCATTCTGTTCCTAACCTCTGATTTAACTTTTGTAGTTTTCATGATGACTTGTAGATAGAACCATAGAGTTTGTAGGATCATGTGTGTGCTTGACTGTAGTCACCAGTCCCTTGTTCCTTTTAGTTGCTGAGCTCTACTTCATAGTGTGAGGATTTGCAAGATGTTTATCAGTGGGCATTGTTCACAATTTTTTGGAATTATGACAAAAGCTATGTTTGCACAACCTTTTTTCCTTTCTTTGGAATGTATGTAAACTAGTGGGGTAGACACACATCAGGACGTAAGGCAAGTAAGTGTGTTTTTCTTGGAGAGAAGCTCTACAGTTACTTACAAGATGGGTTTGTTTGAACATTTGTGAGTCTTTAAAACTCAATATTGCTTGTTTTTAAATTCAGCTACATAGCCAAGTCTATTAAATTTTTATGGTGTTCCCCTTGTGATGACTAATGGTGGATGTCCTCTCACCCCATATTTGCTGCCTTTATGTTTTGTGTGATAAAACATCTATCTTTGGCTTGTTAAGAAATTGTATTGCTTATTTGACTGGGTTGTTTATGTATTTTATATACATATCCCTCATTAGATGTGTTTTGCTAGTATTTTCTTTCAGTTATGTCTTACAAAGAGCAGAAGTGTTCAAGTTTGAAGTGTTTATTATCTTTTATAATTTATAAGTATCATATCTGTTAAGTTTGTGGTCAATAGAATGTTATGAAACTCTTGTACTATATTTTCTTTCAGAACTCTTAGAGATTTAGCCTTTTATTAAGAACTAAAATTTATTTCAACTTAGTTTTTGTGAATGGATCTAAGTCAGGGGCCAACTTAAACTTTTTGGTTCTTGTTTATCGGTATTCAATAGATTCCTTACCTTTCTTAGGAAAGATGATGCCTTTTTTCCATTGAATTACCTTGACTCCTTGTTGAAATCAGTTGAAAGACACTGGGTGTGTGTATGTGTTGTGATTTCTTCTGTGTTTTATTTTGACTAATGACATCTGTCATGATTGTAGTAGCTTTATGGTAAACCTGAAGTCAAATTACTTTCTGTTTTTCAATTTGGTATCCTTTTCTCCACTATACATTGTAGATGGATGTTTTTTGTCATGCCTGGTCCCACAGCCATTCAGTCTCAAACACACAGAGGCTTATGTTAATTATAAACTGTCTGGCCTATTGTTCAGGCTACCTATTGTTACTAGCTACCTCTTACAACTTAAATTGACCCATAATTCTTACCTATGTTTAGCCACGTAGCTTGGTACCTTTTCTCAGTAAGGCATTCTCTCTTGCTTCCTTTGCCTCTGGATGACTACTGTGTGTCTCCCTTTTCTCTTCTCAGAATTCTCCTAGTCTGGTTGCCCCACCTATACTTTCTGCCTGGCTATTGACTAATCAGTATTGCACCAATACGAGTGACAAATCTTTACAGTGTACAAGAGCATTCATCCATAACAATACATGTTGGCTTTTTTGGTGCCATTACATTTTCATAGGTTTTAAAATTAGCTATTTGATTTGTACACAAAGCCTGTGGTGTCTTCATTAACACTGCATTGAGGTTTTAAATCTGTTTGGAGCCAATTGACACCTCAATTCCGAGTCTTTTGATTCTATTAATATGATAATCTTCACTTATTTTTTTTTAGGTTTCCTTATTTTGTTAAATTAGTCTTTTATTATTTGGTATTTTTTCTGTACTATTTTACATGAAACTTAAAAAATTTCAGTTTGTAATTTTTTTCTGGCCACTATACAGAAATACAATTTGGTTTTGTGTATCAGTTATTTTAAACTGACCTATTCTAGTGACATTATTTTCCTTGGTACTTCTTTGAAGTCTTCTTTGTAATCACCTTTATTTGTGAACACCAAAATAATAACAATAATTTTTACCTTCTGTACATCTTTTGTTTCATTTTCTTGCCTGATTGTAATTGATTAGGCCCTTAAGAATGGGAGAGTTAAGGATAGATACCAAAATGTTGTTCTTGATCTTAGATGAGAGAAACATTCAGATTTTACCCTGGTATCTGATGTTTGCTTCCAATTGTTTTGTTTTATGGGAAAGTTCCATTTGATTCCTAGTCTAGTAATAATTTTTTTTTTACCATAAATGGATGACAGATTTTGTCATGTTTTTTTTTTGTAATTATTAAGGTGATCACTCTCGTCTGTTGATAACAATATATTGACTGATTTCTACCCTAGTATTAACTTAGTTTATACCTGTGGAAAAGCCTTTACATAAGCATGGTTCTTTTCCTTGTTAGAGTGCTGGATTCTAGTTAATAATAGATATTTTGTTAGGGACCTTTGTTTCTGTTGTCACAAAGAAAATTTATTTTCTTTCTTGACCTGTCTAAATACTATATATTTTAAAGGTTTTGTTTTATTTTGTCAAATAATCCAACAGAATAGTCATGTTGATCATGGTCACGCTCTCCCTGTCATTGTCATTGTCTACCGCTATTGAATAGTAACAGATTGTTTGAATTCCTTTTTAGGTTTACTTGTAGAAAATTGGCATTTTGAAGCTGTATAAGAATTATTATTATTATTATTATTTTTTTTTTTTTTTGGTTTTTCGAGACAGGGTTTCTCTGTGGTTTTGGAGCCTGTCCTGGAACTAGCTCTTGTAGACCAGGCTGGTCTCAAACTCACAGAGATCCGCCTGCCTCTGCCTCCCAAGTGCTGGGATTAAAGGCATGCGCCACCACTGCCTGGCGAATTATTTGGTTGAAAGATATTATTGAATTTTTGTAACCAGGAGCATAAATGATTTACTATTAATAATTTGAAATGATAGAGCAGGCACAGCTTTGTGATTTAGATAATAGGTAATAGTTTATGGTTTCTAATTATGATCTAAAATTCTGCTTCTATCATACTGTAAAATGCAAGCTTTTCATCGCCAGATATGGCCCCCTCTTTACTCTGGGCCAGAATAGTATACATACATGCACATGCTTCTGTGAGCACATGGGTGTGTGGGTCCCATGGCGGCCAGAAGAGGCCATTGGTTCCTGAAGGCGTACGTCACAAACAATGCCACACCAGTTTGGAATTATGATTAATAGGGTGGTATTTATTTAAAGGGGAAAAAACTTACAGATCACCGTCCCAGCCCTCTGCGCAACCAGGAAGGGAGTCTTGTTGCCGGTGGAGCAGGAAGTGAAGTGGCCGCTTTTTTAAAGGGAGAGAGACCACGCCCCAATGGGCTGGTATCTCAGCGGCTATAGGCTGGAGGAGCGGGAGGACCTCCCTCAACAGGTTCCCCTGGAACTGGAATAACAGGTGGTTTTGAGTTACACTGTGAGTGCTGGGTCTAAGCTTGGAGCCTCTGGAAGAACAAGTCTTAACTGCTGACACATCTCTCTAGTCCTAAAACACTAACATTTTAAGCTATGATTTTGAAGTATTATGCCATCTTTATCAGACATGACAAGCACGTTGGGGCCATTGATGTGGCACTAATCAAGGCAAATTTTTTCTATTCCTTCATGTTGCCTAATATTATATACAAATCAGGGTTGAAATTAATGATTCTTCAGCTGAAATAGAACTAGTTGACTTTCCCAACCTCCTTTACTTTGTCCTTGAATTTTTAAAATGAGCATTTTTGGGGTTCATGTTAATATGTTTTTGATTCTTTATCATCTTTTGAAGGCAGTGGGTTTTGATTGTGTCTTAAGCTGTGCAGTTTTAATCAACTTTTCATTTTATCTGTTACAATTTTTAAAGATTTTACTTCTGTATTCCAGTCATTACTTAGTGGAAATTGCCTTTTTTTTTTTTTTTGTTTCTGGGATATAGAATAGGAAATAATATTATTGCTTAAATGTCTAAGTGATCATATTCCCCGTGGGGATTGAGTGCTTCTGTAGACGGTTACTTTTGTTCAAGTCTGATTGTAGATACCATACCAGACATGTTAGAGATTGCTTTCATGACTTATAGTCTAAACTTTTCAATTTTTTTTCTTCTGTCTCCTTGGGGAAAAAAGGTATATTTGCCAAACTAATTTAAGTTTGGAGACAGTGGAAATAGATAGGAATGCAGAAAACATGGAATTTGTCTAGTGATCATATCACTGATACTGTAACAATAGTTATTTGGCATTGTATGCCAAATACCTTTGTTATAAACTCTCATTTTTAATGATGTATTTTTTTTTCTTTGAAATGGGGTCTTGTTGTATAGACTTGATTTGAAGTCCTGAGCTCAAGGAATCACCCTGTTTCAACCATAACTACCACATCTAGCAAGTTCTCTTTTTAAACCATGACAAGTAGATGTTGTTATCTAAATTTTCACAGAGGCAGGAATAAAAATCAAAACAAAAGGAAAACTTGTAAATGAGACTTGGAAGGTCACAGGGGAAGAGAGTGTCCCGTAGTCGTGGCTGCAGGCTGATGGGCTCTTACTGACTGAAGAGTCAGCTGGAGTTGCTGAGCACTGAGCTTCTTGAATCCTGCTCTTCTGCCCCAGGATCCAGGTCACAAATGTACACTGCTGCTCTTGGCATCTACGGAGATTCTGGGGTTTTGAACTTAGGTTCCCATACCTGTTGGTACTTTACCCGCTGAGCCGCTTCACTAGCCTTCTCTGCGGTGCCTTTCACCAGATATACACCAGTGCTAGTTTGAGGCCATTTTCTTTCCTTTTTTAAAAAATGACTTTTACTTTTACTATTATTATTTTTTTTATTTTATGTGCATTAGTATTTTACCTGCATGTATGAGAGAGATACTGTGAGAGTATCAGATCTCCTGGAGAAGGATTTATAGGCAATTGTGAAATGCCATGTGGGTGCTGGGAATTGAACCTATGTAGGCGTTTTTAAGGAGGTCCACAAGAACCCAGGAAAAAAGATAAAAGTATTTATTTATTTGTTTGTTTGTTTGTTTATTTATTTTGGGAAAAAGCTCACATTAGCGTCGCTATCCTCTGTGGTTACTGGAAGCTGCAAACCGAACTCTGACTACCAGCCAAGAGAGAGCTTGCATGTTTTCTGTCTGCACTTAGAGTACCTCAAACCACACCCTAATGGGCCAGCACACAAATGGCTATTGGCTGAATGAATTCCCACAATAAACCTAGGTCCTCCGGAAGAACAACCAGTGTTCCTAAGCACTGGGTTGTCTCTCCAGCTCTCTGAGGTCATTTACTTAAATGATCTCTCGTGTCTTTTGTACAAATTTAGTACAAATTCAGGTCCATGAGTATTCAAGATCTTTGATAATGTGTGTTTCATTAAAAAAATCTATATTATCAATTTACAAGGGCTTTAAAATACCATACATAAATGTATATCAAATGTTAAACTTAAATAAAGCTTTTGGTTTGGTGAAATATTAGGATGGGGAAAGTGCTGTAATAGGAATGTATTTGTTTTCTGTAGTACACTATTACAAATACTGACATTGAAATATGAACTTATTATTTTACTTTTCCTAAGTCAGAAGTGTTAAATCCACTCAGCTAAAAGCAAAGAATAAGCAGCACTGAGCTTCTTTCTGTGGGGAAGGGGTGAGCCATTGTCGTGTCCTTTTCAGCCATCAGAGGTTTCACAGGCATGCCCAGAGACTCACGTTCCAGATGATGCTAAATTCTCTTAACATCACAGAGTTCTAAGCTTTATTTTAGTCATTGCTGTATAGTTCTTCTTTAATGAGCAGAGTCATTCACTAAAATATGTTGAAAAAATTATTAGGGGTAGAAAATTGAATAAACAAAATAATTAATTCACTAAGCGTGTGTTATACTTCTAGCTATGTAACAAACCCTAATTTTTATATGGACTGCCTCCCGCAGTATGTGTTTAATTAAACAAATGGTACAAATACAAGATATGAATGAAAAGTTTTCAAACATTTTCCATTTCATTTTATTATGGCATATGATATAATCTCATAGAACTTGGTTAATCTTTTCCATTCTCTTTTTATAATAAGGGGATGGGCTGAGCAGCTTTCAAAGAGTTAGCCACCAATCTCTGTTCAACTTCATTGAGTACTAAAAGCAGGGATGCTTTTCAGGAAGACTGTTTTAAATCTATTGTGAAAATAATTCTGTTCTGTACACACCTTTCTCTTTCTTTTGGAGAGCAAGCAATAGTCTGGAGGTAGCCCCCCCCCTCTCTCTGGTCTGAGACAGTTTATTTTGATGGATAGTAACTGTTAGAACTGGAATATTTTTTGGTCCTCTGATTCTAATCTTTCTAAATATTTGTTAATGTCAACTTTAAAAATGTTTTGGCCTCAAAATACCTTGTAGTAAATTTCTTGCTTGATGAGCCTACCTCTGTATTGTTGTGTTGCTCTCAGTGGTTTGTTTCTGATGAGAGCTCCTTGGAAAAACCATGGCCCATGAATTGTAGGATTGTAGAGAAAGGGCTTAGCAGACTTGTCTTTGTAAAGCATTTCAGCAGCTCTAGTGGGACTGTTCCTGCTTCAAGTTAGGGACCTTTGACTTCTGCTTTTTGGGGTAGATATAAGATGGAGGAAACAGTGTTGCAGAAGTAATAAAACACTGATAGCATGGAGATCTATACATGTAGATTCCCTGCAATATATATTTGGTAAAAGCATAATGTAGAAGCCATGATAAATATACTATGAATAAGAAATAAAGTTAATACTTCATTAAGTAAATGTAGATGACATTTTCAACAATAATATATTAAGAATCAAAGTTTGAGTTTGTACTTTTTATTAAAAGTGATCATTATTGATACTTATTATTCACTGGAACTTCTGAGTTGCCTTTCTGGCAGTTGGAATAGAACAATAGTCCTTTTGGATCAAACTTGCTGTTCTTGATCTTCTTAAATTATTAAAAAATGAAGGTCTACACATATCAAGCTGAAAATTATTAGCAAGTCCTAGCTGTCAGTGCTTTTGACATTCCCAGTAGTATACATGGGTAACGGTTCATTTACTCAGTCTGAGCAATTTATTGACTCTAACTATTGAGAGCAGTAATGTTGCAGCCTACCAGGTCTGAGTCAGAGGTAACCTTTCCAAACTCTAATGATTTGCCATAATCACCTTATAGAAGACATTATAAAGCTCTACTGGAGAACAAATACCTTGTCCTTATTTTAACATTAGATATATTCTTCCGAAGTTAAAGAAAAGAACATTTTGTGCAGTAAAAAACATTTCACTGTTGACTTTTATTACAAGTGCTGTAACAATAGGAAAAGTTTTCACCTAGTACCTACTACAGTCAATCTTAATTTGTCCACTTCAGGGGGTTTTAATGGTGTGAAATGTGTGGGCATCTTAATTCTCCAATAATCTTTTAAAGAAATTATTTTAATGGGAGTCTTTCTTGATCTCCCTAGAAAAATGCTCAAATATGTCAAAATGAAAGTTAATTATTAGTGACCTCTTACTTCTTAACTAATTTCAAATAAACTAAAATAGTTTGATTGGTTGATGTATTACTCCAAGATAATTTTCTAGATACGCATTAAACATGGATTAAGAATAATGAAGAGTTAAATTTGGTGTCACAGAATTGTACGCTTGGATCTTAGAGACAACAGTGGAAAGAGTCATAGTTACTGGATAATTTAAGATTTCAAAAAATGCTAAGGCCTTAGGGACAAAAGGCCATGAGTTGTTTTTTTTTTTTTTTT
>NC_022012.1:47481375-47496630 GCF_000317375.1 Microtus ochrogaster | reverse complement strand
TGTTCTGCTTTTAACAGATACTTTCAGTGCGTTTTTGGTGGTAGAATGAAAAAAAAAACACAGGAATTTTAGAAACAGTGTTTGTTTTCTTCTAAACCTGTATTTTTTTTTAAAAAAAAATTGCTGAAAAGGAATTCATACACCTTTATTAGATCTTGATCAGCTTTTCTTTTTGAACAGTCTGCCCATGTAGCCTAAGCTGGCCTCGAACTCAAGGTCCTCATGCCTCAACATCAGGAGTGCTGGGATTACATATATATATCACCATGCCTGACAAGTTGCTAAACTGTTAACTTCATTTTAAATATAATTGTTATCATTTGAAATTTTCATACATATATTTTGGTCATATTCACTCCCCACTCTCCCTCCAACTCCTTCCACATCCACTCCTACCTCTTTACTGACTTATTTTCCTCTCCTTTTAAAAAAATAAACACATCAATAGCTGGGCATGCCTTTAATCCTAGCATGGGAGGTAGAGGCAGGTGGAGCTATGTGAGTTTGAGGCCAGCCTTGTCTACAGAGTGAATTCTAGGACAGCCAGGGCTGTTATAAAGAGAAACCCTGTCTCAAAAAAGCAATAAATAACATCTGTCCGTCCGTCCATCCATCCATCCATCCATCCATCCATCCATCCATCCATCCATCCATCCATCCATGTCTCTTTATATGTATACACACATACAAATACATACACACACACACCAAGTTCAATTTGTGCTCTCCGTATACTCCTGGGTGTGGGCCATTCATTTGAGCATGGTTGATCTATCAAGGGTCACACCCTTAAAGAAAACTGACTCTGTTTCTCCAGGAAGCTATCAATTCTCCATAGCTGTCTAGTAGAGGTGGAGGCTTCTGAGCTCTGTCTCCATGCTAGATTGTTGATTGACATGATCTTGTTCAGGCAACATAAGTACTGTCACTTTTTTTTTTTTTTTTTTTGTGGTTTTTCGAGACAGGGTTTCTCTGTGGTTTTGGAGCCTGTCCTGGAACTAGCTCTTGTAGACCAGGCTGGTCTCGAACTCACAGAGATCCGCCTGCCTCTGCCTCCCGAGTGCTGGGATTAAAGGCGTGCGCCACCACCGCCCGGCAGTACTGTCACTTTTTAAGTGTGGTAATCTTGTGATGGCCACAAGACACTATTTTACTTCAGTGCTCCCTAGCCCGTGACTCTTAATTCCTCCTTTCTCCCTTCCACTGTATTTCCTGAGCTTTGGGGAAGGGGGTTATATAGATGTCACTTTTGTGGTTGAACATTTCCCTCCTATTGAGTGGACCTTGAGTCCAATTAGCTAGGTGTTTGTTACCACTAGGATAGGGTTGCCACTTTGTATCTTTAGGGCTGTCTTTCTATACTGGTCATTGTTGTAGTTTATTGATATCACAGTTGGATAGGACTATTGATTGCTTTACTCCCTTGGCAGCTTACATAGTACATTTTGGTATTATGAAAGCAGACTGAAGAAAGGAGACTTTCTAGTTTGTGAATCTATTATTTTTTTTCTACTGTCTAAAAGATGCTTCTAAAATAATTGAGTTATCAGGTAAGACAGCTGCAATCTTCCATACCCTGTATCCAAAGTGTGCAGTTTTTTCAGGCTTGCCTTTCAGCAGCTGAAGATAAGTGTCCATTGCCGAACAAATAAAAGTTATTTTCATATGTGTAGAATATGTATTTCTGCCTTCATGTTACATAATAAATATTTTGTTGTTTTCTTGGAGAATATTTGCTGATGGTTCACAGTGAGGTTCCCTTTTCCTTCCTTTTTTAGAGAACTGACATTGTTTAAAGTGTTCCTGCAGTACTGTCAGAAGGCTCCACTGGTGTTTTTCCTCCTTGTAGATAGAATAATTCCCATCGGCAGAATATCTTTGATTCATGCCTCAAAGTCATTCTAGTCACCAAACAACTGGTACATATGAATCTCTTTTTCTTCAGCTTGTTGATTGTTTTTCTTTTTTTTTAAAGCTTTGTTTTGTTTTAAAAGTTGACATATAGTAGTTGTAGTCGTATTTATTTTTGAACAGAATTCTCTGTACTGCATGCCTGTATCCAGAGCACAAGTTTAGTGGCCTAGGTTTCACTGTGACGTGCAGAGTACTCAATGAGTTCATAGATATGAAGGAAGATCTGTATTTCTTTCTCTCTGCTTTCATGGCATCCAGATTAGGATGGGCACTGTTGAAGTGGTACTGGGAGGTTATGCTATCTGAGGAAAAGTGCTACTGCTTTCTTCATTTCCTAGGCTTCTTAAACTCTCACTTGGGCTTTCTTCTGTTTACTCTCCCTAGTGTCAGGAGAATTCATAGTGCATAAACGTTTTTTCAAACTCTAAAAAGATACCTCTAAAAAATCAAGTTATCACATAAGAAATCTATGGTCATAGAGATGTCGGGAATGACTTAACATCTGAAAGTTATTATGTATTAAGGATGTACTATATCACCAAGTACCATGTTCTTTCATGTTGACTGTTTTAAGCATCTTTTAAATGGGCTAGGAAACTGTGTTTTAAAACTTTTTTATACTTGTGCCATGCTGTACGATAACCAAAGTCATTTGCTAAAGGAGAAGAAAATTTTGTAACTAAACCAGGGTATTATGTGTATTTTTGTTGAGGTGTTGAAGAGAAAAAAATTTGAATTTGCTCAAAATGTAGGGGTAAAAGCAATTACTGTTTCAAGTAAACATTCTATACCTAGGAATACAAGAAACAGTTCAGGTTTGATATTTGACAAAATAACTATTATTCAAAGAGAAAATGTTATGCTTTCATAAGTTTTAAGTTATTTGTAGAAAATATAAGTTAAAAAGGTTAACCACCTTGTGTTGGCTAGTCTTTATCAACTTGATAGAAGCTAGAGTCATCTGGGAAGATGGGACCTCAGTTGAAAGAGTGCTTCAGTTAGAATGGCTGTAGGCAGACCTGTGGGAGCATTTTTTTTTTTTTTGTACGTTATTGTGGGAGGGACTAGCAATTGTGGGCAGTGCTACACTTGGACAGGTAGTCTGCTGTATGTAAGAAAGCAGGCTAAGCAAGCCCTGGAGAGCAAGCCAGCAAAGCAACATTTCCTTCATGGTCTCTATTTCAGTTCCTGCCTTGAGTTTGCGCTAGTCCCCTTGATTATGGATGGTGATGTGGAAGTGTAGCCCAATGAAGCCTTTCTTCTCCAAGTGGCTTTTGGTCAGAGTGTTTTTATCACAGCAATAGAACATATCCCAAGCATGGAACTTTCATTTTATTGGCTGTCTGCAAAGAAAAAAAATTCAAAATTCTTGGGCAAGTAGATCATGTTTTGTTTCAAAAGCAGAACATTAAAAATCCTTTCATAAATTTTAGAATGTAAGCCTTTATATTTTATTATATTTATATAACCTAGATTCATGTTCTCTGTATATAACTGTCTTAGATCAGTAGCAAAACAAAATTAGCTCTCATTAAATAAAAAGTTTCCTCCCATGTTAAGTGTGGTGTGCCACACCTGTAGACTCAGTGCTCAGGAATTATACACAGTTGTTAGGCACCATTTGGGTGCTGGGAGTAAAACCCAGGTCATCTGCACGAGTAGCAAGTGCTCTCAACCACTGAACCAATTTCCTTGTCCTCCCTTGGGTATGCATTAGTCATAGAATATTCAGTTGCAGTAAGATTAGGCAGCTCCCCTCATATTAAGGTGGACAAGGCAACCCAAGGAATCGGGTCCCAAGAGCTGGAGATAGCTGCTGCTATCTGTTAAGAGTCCCACAGGACGACTGACCTACAAAACTGTACCATATATGCAGAGGGCCTAGGTCAGTCCCATGTAGGCTCCCTGGCTGTCGGTTCAGTCTCTGCGAACCCCTATGCACCCAGGTTAGTTGATTCTGTGGGTTTTCTTGTGGTCTCCTTATCCCTCTGGCTCCTACAGTTCCTCCTCTCCTCTCCAGGTGGATTCCCTGGAGTGTGGGTCTCTACATCTACTCCCCCATCAGTTGCTGGACAGTGCCTCTGGCAGTTGGGCTAGGCATCAACCTAGAGTATACCCCGCCCCCCCTTCTCTCTCTCTCTTTCCCTCTTTCTGTTGTATTTGTTTCTGTTTTGGTTCTCCCTCTGGGCTATTCAGCTTCTGGGTCCTGGTATTCCAGGCAGTGTCAGTGGTGGGCTACTTCTTTTGGCATGGGTCTCACAGGTTGGAGTAGTCATTGGCCACTCCCGCAATTTCTGTGCCATCTTTACCCTGTCACATCTTGTAGGCAGGACAAATTGTAGGTCAAAGTTGTGTGGCTTGGTGTCCCAGTTCCTCGACTTGCCTGGTTACAGGAGATGGCCAGTTCAGACTACATATCCCCTATTGTTTGAGTCTTAGCTGAGGTCACCCTTGTAGATTTCTGTGAGTTTCCATTGCACTACCTCACCTCAAGATGCCTCCCTTTCCAGTCTTCTCTTGCAGTACTCTCCCCCCACCTCTCCTGTTCCCATCCCCACCCACTACCAGTCCACCTGTGAAATCTATTTTCTCTTCTCAAGGAGATCTAAGCATCTCCCCTTGAGCCTTCCTTGTTACTTCGCTCTCTGGGTCTGTGGATTATACCATGGTTATCCTTTGCACTATAACTAATATCCACTTACGAGTGATGTTTGTCTTTCTGGGTCTGGGTTACCTCACCCAGGATGATTTTTTCCCCCTAGTTCCATCCATTTGCCTGCAAATTTTATGACGCCTTTGTCTTTAACAGCTGAGTTATACCCCATTGTGTAAATATACCACATTTTCTTTATCCGTTCTTTGGCTGAGGGACATCTAGGTTGTTTCCAGTCTTTGGCTATTATGAATAAGGCTGCTCTGAGCATAGCTGAGCAAGTGTCCATGTGGTATGATGGAGCATCCCTTAGTATCTACCCAAGCTGTGTAATTACCTTCTCTTGTATACTTTCCACAAGATTCTTTTGGCTTCACCTCGCAATTGCTGGGATTATGGAAATGTGGCACCAGGTCCACGTTACATGAGATTTTCATGGACCTTCAAATTAAACAATACACTGAAATAAAGTTACAATATAGATCTGAAACACAGACAGAGGAATATATCGAAATGATATTCTGTCAGCTCTTCAAGATGAGGTAGCATCTCTACTCTGAGGCCATTAGTGTAATAATAACCTATTATTTGCTTAAAACTATGGTGATGACACAACAGTTATAGGGCTGAATTAAAAAAAACAGGCTGCTTTGAGTTGTACTCAATCCTCACCTTCTCCATCTTTTAGATTATTAATTATAAGCAAAATTAATCATAAGATTTATATTATAAAGAAGAAAATACTGTTTCCTATGCCCTAGTTTTAGATCAAGTATAGATTTTTTTTGGTAACATTAGGAGATGACAATATGCTATTAAATTTCAAGTAAATTAGGTAACCCCTCTTTAAATTTGGCCAAGGAAAGTGTTTGTGGTCTTAGTTTCACTTCTGCTGCTGAAATGAAATAAAATATTTTGACTGCAGCTTGAGACATTTGACAATCTCATATTAGATCCAAGACTTATTTTTGTATTTAATATGTGTCAGTTTACTTCTGCATTGTAAAAGTATTAACTAATGAACTATGTTTGATGTTTATTCATGAGGTTTTTATATTAGTACTACAAAATGATTTTGATCTGTTTATAAATAAATGTGATTTGCTTTTTATTAATCCAAAGTTTCAATTAGTGATTTAATTGCCTACAGTATGCTTTATATATGATTTGGTGAAGTGAGAAGCTATTAACTATTGTGGGAGATAGATGTAGGTATTGATGTAAAAAGCCCCAAGTTGTTGAATTTTTGACATTTTAAGGTACTTTAAAATTGGTATTTGTATGTTGAAGTATTGAACCATAATAGGCTCCTGCAAAACTAAGTTACTGTGGTCATCACAGCTGAATTCCAGACTTTAGTCAATCTCTATTGAAACTGACTGATTCTACGTTACTTTTATTTGTTTTTAAAATTTGACTATGGCTTATAGTATAGCTTTCGTTAGCCTGAAACTCAGTATGTAGACCAGGCTAACGTCAACTCACAGATAACTGCCCCTGTCTATCAAGTGCTAGGATTACAGATGTGTGTCACTATGCCTGGTTATTCTTAATAATACTTTAAGAGATGATTTTTGAATTTGGTGTTTTCCCCAATTCATACCTATCTTTACATTTATTGTTCTAATTGCGCTTGTCTTTCATTGTGGTTTATGCTGTCTTTCTTCTCCTCTGTAATAAACTTAGAAAAACAGAACTATTGCTTCCCTCAGAACCCTACCATTTTCTTTAGGAATTATTAATAATGTGAGCACAAACTCATTTTTTTCTATATTATTAATTTTACATGTTCTCAATTCTTCCTACCTAACATCTGTTTCTGAGACTATAATAGTATAGGATTAAAATTTTTTTTTTAGTCAAGTAGGTGTTCATTCATTTGTTATTTATTTGTTTGTTTGTTTATTTATTTATTTTTAAGTTCTGGGTATCAGATCTAGGGCCTTGAGCATGCTAGGTAAGCACTTTTACCACTGAGTTATACCCTGATTCTGTATTCATCTTTTTAAAAGTGGTTCTTTACACTTGAGATTTTGAAGACTATGATTTGAAATCCATTTTAAGCTGATTTTTATCTCTCTTCAAAAAATCACATTGACTATTAATATATATTTGCATCTACTGTGGAGAATGTGTTTATTTTTCCATTGTGATTATTTAAGTTTAGATCAAACTTGTATTATGATAATAAGGATATGAGTTTTGTGACTTTAAGAATTAGAAAACACTGTGGATGAAATCATACTCTAATGAATGTCAAGGTTCTTGATTAAAATTAATAAGTTAGTAAAATATAGGCCATGTCATACTGGGCAGGAACATCTATTTTCCTGAAGTTCCGTCTTCACCAGTACCTGAACTTGGTTAACACTCACCAGGGATTGGTAGAGAGTAATTAACTAGTTAGATTGGTGTCTAATGATCATGATTTAAGCGTTGATAAGCTTCTGATTGACTTTAAGGATATGGAAAACTCTGATGCATTTGAGAGTCTATCTATTTAAAAGAAACTATCTTCTCATTTTACCTACCAATTCCAGTTCCCACTTCCTACCCTCCTCCCACTCACTCCCTCTCCGTTTCCCCATCCACTTTTCAGAGAGGGTAAGGTTTCCCATGGGGGAGTAAACAAAGTCTAGCACATTTCTTTGAGATAGGACCAAGGCCCTCCCCACTGTATCTAGGCTGAGCAAGGTATCCCTAAATCTTTAGCTATTGACTTGTTCACATTGGGGTGGCAGTTATTTCAATGCTGACATTGGAGAGTGAGTCAAAGACCGTCTGCTGCCAGGAGATAATTCATCTGTGAAGTTATCTTACTGTTTATTGGAAGTCAGGGTAACGATTACTGTTCTGTACTGCCAATGCATTTTGAGAAAAAGCATTATAAAAGTGTGTATGTGCTGAGAAAATTTATTTTCCTCAGTAAAGTGGAAGTCAGGTTTCATGTTCCTTTGGGTTCAGGCAGTAAAATTTGTCTGCTTTCATTTCGGGCAGATCTGTTTAGGCACCTGAAACTTGATAGCATATATAGACTGTAGGGCACTGACGACTATGTAAAGTAACCTCTCTAGGATGGAGGAAACATTTCTTAGACTGCCTCCCTGGGATACATGTGTAGCAGGGGCACCTATGGTGGTTTTAGAAGGAAATACCAGAGGAATGTGCAGAGAAGCCCTGCTGTTTTGCAGCTGCACACTTCAGACTCTCTTAGCTTCCTCACACAGGCCATCTTGTTTTATGCTTTAGGTTGGATCATGCTGTCATGTCTGTTTGGAACACACTCCGATTAGCTTCTGGTGTCCTTAATAACTCATTGCTCATGAGAGTGAAGGTCTTTTTGTCTGGAGAGCTAACTTAGAATCCCTAGCATGTGCTGATTTACTTCTCTCTAGCTAAATAGAGCTAAGAAGTGACATTGTAATAAAACTTTGAGTTTAATCTGCTGTAACATGGTTTGCTGAAAAATATTAAGAAAATCTGGTTTCACACAGATTTGTTGTTGGAAAGGGTAGAATGTCTTAGATCTTAGATAATTATGCATATTTGTTCTTTTAAAATATTTATTTGTGTTTTATATGTTTATTTGCCTGTCCATATATTTATGAGTGCTTGGTGCTTGGGGAGGTCAGAAGGCATTGCACGCACATTTTCGTGTATAATATACCAGAGCTCACCCCAGTGACAATTTAAGGAAGATTAGTTGCAGGGCCGATCGTTAAACCTTATCAGTGAACCTTTTGCTTTGTGTTAGTAAAATCCATTGGTTTTCTACTTCCAGGTGACAGTTTGCCCATATATTCTTGTTTATTTCGTGTTTATAAAAATATTTGTTCTATGAATTATTCTGATATTCCAGATATTAAATGCATTTCATTTAAAGTTCAAAACCACACTTGTTATTATTATTACCAATGTCTCACTGGTAAGAAAACTAGAAAAGCATCTTTGGAGCATAGTAACCAGAGCCTAGATATTCAAAAAATGTGGGATACACACATAACCCCCCCCCCACACACACACACGGGGGAGGATTACTCAGCTGTAAAAGTGAAACCATGAAATTTGTAGGAAAATAAATGGATCTCGAAACTTTATATTAAATGAGGTGACTCAGAAAGATAAAATTGCACGTTCTCTCTCATGTTGATCGTAACTTTTAATATTTGTTATGTAAGTAAACAATATGAAACTAGATAGGAAGCCAGCAAAACTAGGGGTGCTGAGAAGGGGATGCGGTGGGGGTGGGGTGGAGGTAGTGCACAAAGGGATACATGCCATAAGGAGGATGGAGGAACAAGAGGGAAAAGTGAAAAACAAAATTTTGTTTGAAAAACGCCATAATGAAACCTAATATTTTTATGTTAATAAAAACAAAACCTTAACAAAAACTCTATAAGTATTTATATGCCATACATCAAAATTTTCTAATATGACATATTATCTTTAAAAATATTTATTGAGAAGGTTCTTGCTGTATAGCTCATACTGTCCTGAAACTCACTACTTAGCTCAGGCCAACCTCAAACTTGTGTTCTTCCTGTCATAGCCTCCTTTGTGCTGTAATTACAGGTAGAGGCCACCACTGTGCCTGCATCTGTGCATTTTTCTGAAGTCATCAACTTTAGTATTGGCAAATACATTCTGATAGCTGTTTGCTTTGAAGTAACAGACTATATTTTTGAAGAAATGATTACAAAAACCTAAAGCTGAAAAACTATTGTTAAAGCCACCTAGTCAAAAACAAACAAACAAAAAACCAGGCACCGTTGGACAGAATGGGTGAATGACATGTTATGGAGAGACAGGATGTGCAGCATGCAGAACTGTGGAACATTTCATTCCAGTAAGAAGCTGGCAGAAGGGCACTGGTTAAGGAACTTGCTTGTCTTAGATGATTCCCTTTTAAGTGTGGAAAGAAAGAGGATTTTGTTCTGGCTTAGATGTTGTGAGGCATTAGGGAATGGTTTCTCTTACTGGTTATTTTAGTTAGCCTAATAGTTGAAAGTCAAAATTAGCTAGGAAGGAGGATGTTTGGTCATTTTTGTCTTTAAAATGATGTTGGTGCTTTTTTCATTTTTATGGTTTTGTCTTGATCCACTGTGTTTTGCAGTTTGGTGCATATTAGTGTCCTGCTTAGGCAGCTCTGCCTCCCCAACTTCACAGTGCATTGAAATAGCCCCTTCACAACTGATTTTATCTTTTCATTATGGTTTGCCTGTCGGCTCCTTCAGGGAATATGGTGCCCAGTCTCACGATTACCTTTTCTCAAGATAAATATTGTACTTCAGAAAAGTATAATTAATAAATAAAACAGAAGGATGTTATGCCTATTTGCAGTTTGAACACAAAGAATATTAAAAACAAACACTTGGTAGTTGGTTAAATAACCTTTCAAAATTGGTCCATGTTTTAATCTTTGTAATTTACAACTATTATTTGGAACAGGGTGTTTACATATTTAAAGATCATCCACGTAGGTTCTAAATCCAATGGCAAATTTCTAGTAAGGGAGAGACAGAGACAGAAGACAGAGAAGGGAACGAAGTGAGGCAGTGTGATCGTAGGGACAGAGATGGAAGTGATATGCCTGGAGCCAGCCAGAGCTGAAGGAGGGAAAGCACAGATTCTCCTCCAGCCGTTGGTGGGCAGTGTGTGCACATATGGTCTTCAGACCTGCTAACAAGGCATAAAGACGACCTGAGCAGTGAAAGAAGATAGAAAGTTCATTGTTTTTCTAGTCCTAATTCTGTCACAGATTCCTTGTTTTGTGTGATGGATAAATGCATAAAATATATTCGAAATTGAAAGTGTAAAATTAAACTGGGCGGTGGTGATACTCGCCTTTTGTCACAGTACTTGGGAGGCAGAGGCAGGCGGATCTCTGTGAGTTTGAGGCCAGCCTGGTCTACAAGAGCTAGTTCCAGGACAGGTTTCAAAGCTACAGAGAAACCCTGTCTTGGGGGTGTGTGTGTGTGTGTGTAAAATCATGTGAAACGCCATAGCTCCCATTCCAAATGCCTACTCAAACTGTAGAGAAATTCATTGAGTTCTCTGCGTAGACTTTGGGTCAAGTTATTTTTGGTTTTTGGTATTTTTGTTTGTTTGTGAGCTTTGTTGTATAATAAAATTTATATAATTAAAAAGGTATGAAATATGTGCAGATTTGTTATGGAAGTCTCAGAAGTCTATTTGTGCTGAAGTTAAGATTTAATGAGGCACATTCTAAGGTTTATATGTGTGATGTTAAAGTGACACTGGTCTCTTTCATATAGGAAGTATGTGTGGGCGGACCATGTCTGATGATCGCAGTCTGTTGCAGGTGTTGTCATTTGTGCCAATATACCCACAGTTTTACCCATTATTGCTTAAAAAAAAGCCTAGAAATAGCAGTATGCTAAAATAGTAGTATTATTCTGAATATGTTTTTGTTTTTTTTAAAGATTTATTTATTAAGTATACAACATTCTGCCTCCATGTATGCCCACACATCAGAAGAGGGCGCCAGATCTCATTACAGATGGTTGTAAGCCACCATGTGGTTGCTGGGAATTGAACTCAGGACCTCTGGAAGAGCAGTCAGTGCTCTTAACCACTGAGCCATCTCTCCAGCCCCCCTGAATATGTTTTTGAATTTGCACACTTGCAAATACCTATCTTGATATTTTGGTGGGGACATACTGCTCTCTTTGGCAGCACATATACTAAAATTGGTGGCCAGGGGTCTGTGGACCACATTTTGAGAACCAGTGGCTCAGAGGATTTGATCTAGTTACAAAATTAAGATAGAACTTTTAGTCTTTCTGTTGGGGTACCCCTTATAGTAAATACAGCTACTTCTCACTGCCTACCCGTATAATATAGCATAGTGCCTTATGTGAGTTCAATACATGTTGAATTACTTACAACTTGTATTATGAATCTTATGAAACTTCTATCTTCATGTGAGGTAATACTTTTAAGTTTCCCTCCCTCCCTCCCCCTCCCTTCCTTTGCTAAAACTTGAAAGTTCATTAATGATTATATCGGTTGTATAACATGATTAATAAAAACCCAGAGACAGAAATTTGGGTTCAACCTTAAGGTCAGAAAAGCATAATAGCCAGCCACTAGATCTTACCTCTACCTCAGTCCGAAATGGCGACCCTGCCTCCAGGAATCTCAGAGTGAGACTGTGTGTGAGAGCTGTTTTCTCCCGTCTTACACTTCTCACTAGTGCTGGGATTAAAGGTGTGCACCAGTATTGCGTGGTTCCTATGGCAACCTAGTGTGACTACTGGGATTAAAGGCTGATCAGTGAAGCTGTTTTACTCTCTGAACTTCAGGCAAGCTTTATTTATTAAAATAAAGATGAAATATCACTACAGGGTTGTTTTGTAAAACCTTATCAAGCATAGGAGTGCTGAACTTCGTAATGCTTATTCCTGGGCTGCCGAGAGGACTAAGTGCCTAAAAGCACATACAGCTCTCCCAGAGGACCCATGTCAGGTAGCTCACAATCATTTCTAACTCCAGCACCCAGGGATATTTGCCCTCTACAGGCACCCACACACAATTAGTAGTATGAATAATAATAATAATAATAATAATAATAATACCTCAAAAAATCACATTAAGTTGTTTCGTAATGTGTTATTATGTTGAGAAGATAAACCCAACTCTGGAACTTACGTTAGGCAGAGAGAATATCAAAAGAAGATATTTTGTTTATACTTGACAAGGTAGAAAGTACTGATTCTCAGATAAATGTAAAACTTGGTTGTGAAACTTTTGAAGATGTAAGGCTGTGCAGAACATTTAGTAGATGATTGCTATAAATGTGTTCTCATAGCAAACTATAACATTTAGTAGATGATTGCTATAAATGTGTTCTCATAGCAAACTATAACATTTAGTAGATGATTGCTATAAGTGTGTTCTCATAGCAAACTATAACGACAGAGGCAAACTTAGTAAACCCTCTGATATGTAAGAAATTACAGACAGTATTTAATAGTTACCTAGTTTCAGTTACCTTTGCTCAATGGACCAAATAGGAATTTCCAGAAATAAACACATTATAACTTTAATTAGCTTTTACTAGAACATGTGATTAGTCATCATTGTTATTTTCTTACTATGTCTGATTCATAAATTAAACTCTGTCACAGTCATGTGCATTTATGTGTATATATGAAAATTTTCAGACTCCACATACCAGTAACTCTAGGCATCCATTGAGGAGGGGTCTGTCTAGGAATGTGTTAAGGAAAGGAAAAACCACTAATACGAGCTTCCCCTACCCACCTCCTGTGCTTGAAGCTATTTGAGAACCAGAAAAAATGAAAAGACAAAAAGGCTTTGTTTTTGTTGTTGTGAGTGGTGTGGAGGTAGTCAATCCATGATGTATTCTGATGTGATAGACTTTGGCTTGGCTTGATTTACCTCGAGGTGACAGTCATTTCTTCGTTGGTGTTTGAGAATCCTGGATCATATGGGTATTCTCCTGTATAGGTACTATTCACACTGTGAGTTTTTCATCTTTATTAATCACACCTAACACAGGTTACACCAGAGAACATTGTTTTATGTTTATCCTTTCTCTGAATATATACTTCCTTTAGTGTTTGTTATCCTGCGTTCTACTTCCTCAGAAAAGAAGATCTTGTGCCTTTTAAAATAGCTGATATTGTGGAAAAATACACAGATTCTAAATATGTCGTTTCATACTTTGGAGTGCTGAGTTTGGATTTGGGTATTCAGTCCCTTCTCCACAGGACATTACCTCTATGCTGACTGATACATAACTTGATAGGGTTAGAAGGGACAATAGTTTATATTTTTTAAATACAATTATATTTAATTACCTTTGGTAATTAAAACTTTTTGGTTAGTCTGCTCGCCCTGCACCCTCTAAGTAGCAGGTAGCTTTGAGGGATGACAGTGTAGTGAAACCTTTAGAAACCCATTTGGAATTGCACATTGGCTCATTTCAGTAGTTGGTATTGCCAGGTACAGCCAACTTAGAAAGAAGTTATGTAAATGTCTTTAGATCATTGACAGTATGACCTTTGTAACTATGAGGGTAAGTTGTCACAGGAAATAGAATGGAAATGGAAGTTATTAATCTTAAATTTATTTTCTTTGTGTTCTGAAGACTTTTGAATGTGAAAGACTGTGTTGACAGATTTATGTAGACCTTGCCTTACAAGGAATCATGGTATAGTTCACAGGACAGAATACGTAGAAACAAATGAATAAGATATTGTCTGTTTAATCCAGGAATTAAAAACCAATTTACTGAAGAGTAGGAGAATTTCATGTTAAGCTTTGGTATCTTGTGCTGTCTATTCAGTTAACGCTAGTCATTTCTTTCTGTAGCTTATAGTAGAAAGGAGTGTGTTGGATTTCTCACTTTTCTTCCTAGATACTATTTAAAATTTAGATATGTAACAGTATTATTGTACAAAAATTGTGACCTTAGAATTATATTTATCCTATATTTTGTTTTCTCACTTTCTTTGTGTGTTTGAAGCTTTAGTATATTTTCCTTTTATATTTTAAAACATAAATGCAAGATAGCTATGGATTTTAAGTGAGTTTTCTTTTCTCCCTTTCTAGGCCTGACCTTCCTCTGAAAGTACCACATTAGAATCTAACTTACTATAGCTTGACTTTGTCTGTTCAAGGACTTTCTAGTCATTGAGTTTCGACTCTTTTTGGTTTCTTTTGCTCAACACAGTCTTAAAATTCATGTTGCTGGGCATGTCATTAATTACTTCATTTTTCAATTTTTTAACATTTATTTTGTGTATGTGTATGCATGCACTTATGCTATTGTATGTGTTTAGAGGTCGGGGGACAACTTGTGGGAATCAGTTCTCTTCCTCCACCACATGAATTGGGGGATTGAGCTTAGATTGTCAGGCTTGGTGGCAAGCACCTTTATATTCTGAGCTATCTCGCTTAACTTTTATTCTTTTTACTGCTCATTTGTATTTTATTATGTGAATCTAAATCAACTTATTCACTCACAGTTGAATATTTGGGTTGTTCTAATATTTTGGCTAGTTGTTGCATGACTTCTTGGGGACCAGGGAACATATATTTATTTTCTTTAGTCAGGGTACTGATGGAAGACCAAAGACACCACCCTACCCTTGACTAACTTGGTGAATGGGTAGGCCTATTGTGCTTGCTTGTAGGAACATCTATAGCTTAAATCAGTTGCACCACCAGGATTTCCATCACAGTGTGGGTAATGACTGGTGAAAGGTAGACTCCTAGAGCCCCTGCTCAGCTTGAAGAAATCAGTCTCCTCTTTTCCAGCCACTGTTCAGTGCTTATATTCTCTCAGAGGGGGCCTTGCCAGTCTTGTAGCTTTCTGAGCTTCTTCAGTAGTTGCTTATATAGTGAAGGCATGTTATATTCTTCAATATTGGGTATTGAGAGAGTGGACAGATATAGTTGATTCGTTTCCAGTCCATTTCTAGTTGTGCCCTCTCTACAGATGAATTGGGACAGAAAAAGCTGAACAAATGAGAAATTCCTTAATTCCTGATTAACCACTTTAAAGGAGAAAACTAGATGAGGAGGTTAGAGGACAGCTGTTGATGATAGTCCATCTCTCCTGCCGTGCGGGTATCCAGCTGTTGATGATAGTCCATCTCTCCTGCCGTGCGGGTATCCAGCTGTTGATAGTTCATCTC
>NC_022012.1:47453969-47481170 GCF_000317375.1 Microtus ochrogaster | reverse complement strand
TCTCTCCTGCCGTGCGGGTATCCAGCTTTTGATGATAGTCCATCTCTCCTGCCGTGCGGGTATCCAGCTTTTGATGATAGTCCATCTCTCCTGCCATGCAGGTATCCAGCTCAGGCTGGCAGGCTTGATGGCAAAGTGCTTTTAATCTTTTGTCTATTTTCATTGACCTTACTTTGTTTTTTTTCCCCTGATTGTTTTTGTTTTTTAATTTATTTTTTATTTTTATTGAGCTATATATTTTTCTCTGCTCCCCCATTCCTCCTCCTCTCCTTCTGTTCTCTTTCATGGTCCCCATGCTCCCAATTTACTCAGGAGATCTTGTCTTTTACTACTTTCCATGTAGATTAGATTCATGTATGTCTCTCTTAGGGTCCTCATTATTGTCTAGGTTTTCTGGGATTGTGAATTTTGAGCTAGTTTTGTTTTGCTTTATGTCTGAAAGCCACTTATGAATAAGTACATATGATATTTGTCTTTCTGCATCTGGATTATCTCACTCAATGTGATGTTTTCTAGATCCATCCATTTGCCCTCAAATTTCAAGATGCCATTGTCCCCCCCCCCCCCCCCGTTGTGTGGTACTCCATTATGTAAACGGACCACATTTTCCTTATCTATTCTTCAGTCCAGGGGCATTTAGGGTATTTCCAAGGTTCTGGCTATGACAAACAATGTTGCTATGAACATAGTTGAACACATGTCCTTGTGATAGGATTGAGCATCCTTTGAATATATACCCAAAAGTAGTATTGCTGGGTCTTGAGGTAGGTTGTTTTCTAATGTTCTGCGAAATTGCCATACTGATATCCAAAGGAGCTGTACCAGCTTGCACTCCCACCAGCAATGCAGGAGTGTTTTCATTACCCCACATCGTCTTCAGCATAAGTTGTCATCAGAGTTTTTGCTCTTGGCCATTCTTACAGGTGTAAGATGGAATCTCAATAGACTTCAAACTAAAATCAACCAAAAGAGACAAAGAAGGACATTTCATATTAGTCACAGGAAAAATTCATCAAGAGGAAATCTCAATACTGAACATCTATGCCCCAAATACAAGGGCACCCTCATGTATAAAAGAAACACTATTAAAACTTAAATCATACACTAAACCCCACACGCTAATAGTGTGGAGACTTCAACACTCCCCTCACCATTGGACAGGTCAGTCAAACAAAAAAAAATGAACAGAGAAAAAAGGGAACTAACAGATGTTATGACTCAAATGGACTTAACAGACATCTATAGAATATTCCATCCAAACAAAAAAGGATATACCTTCTTAGCAGCTCATGGAACCTTCTCAAAAATTGACCACATACTCGGTAACAAAACAAACCTCAACAAATACAAAATAATTGGAATAACCCCATATATCTTATCAGATCACCATGGTTTAAAACTAGAAATCAACAGCAATACTAATTCCAGAAGGCCCACAAACACATGGAAATTAAACAATGCTCACCTGAGTCATCCATGGGTCAAGGAAGAAATAAAGAGAGAAATTAAAGATTTCCTAAAATTCAATGAAAATGACCACACAACATACCCAAATTTATGAGGAAAGTTCATAGCACTAAACACCTACATAAAGAAGCTGGAAAAATCCCACACTAGTGAATTAACAGAACATTTGAAAACCTTGATTTATCCACAAATTACTTCTACTCAAGGTATGACACTTCTCTTGAGACTGGTTCTGATGCATCATTACTTCCCTTTAGTAAGTTTCCAAAACTTCAGTATTGATGGGATTTCATTTTCTGAAGCAAGCAGATCCCCCCCCCCAATAAAACAAAAATTAATGGAGCCATTTATATTGGGTAGAAAGATACATATGTATATATTTAGACATATGTTCTCTTTAGTAAAAATCTACTCCATCTGTTCACATAGGTTTTGAATGACAGTCTGTAATTGGACAGTTGCCCCATGAATGCATCTTTTTAAGTTTGACCAAAACCAATTTTGTATGTGCAAAATATATTCAATTGTTTTCAGTCCTTCAGTTTAGATATAAATACAGCATTTAAATAGGATCATGCCTTCACCTGTTATAATACAGCATAGCAGACAATACATCATTGTTCCCAGGAGTAATAACCAGATGAGTCTGTGGACTTGATAGTCAGAGATCTGTGCTCTCTCAGCTTCTCAAGCAATGCTTTCTCAATTTCCTTGTTTCTTTGTTTTTCTAATAGATTTTTTTTTCTTGCCACAGCCCTTTTCCCAGTATATTAGACTTGATTCAGTATTGCAAGTTTTCTGCTACCTTTGTTACTCAGGGTCTGCTGGATGAGTAGTATTTATCAGGAGCATTATTTTAGAACATTGCAACCAGCAAGAATTTTTGTTTTAATCATTGCCGTTTTCACATATCAAAGGCACACATTATGTATGTCTTCTTGAGTTCACATAAGATATAATTAATATTTACATTTGTGTGAGTGTGTGTGTGTGTGTGTGTGTGTGTGTGTGTGTGTGTATGTGTGTGTGTAGACCACAAGCCTACGCTATCACTCGGAGCCTGATTCTTGAGACAGGGTCTCTTACTGAACTTTTGCTCACTGATTCTGGTGAACTTGCTTTCATCAGCTGTCGCAGGGATCATCCTGCCTGTGCTTCCCAAGTGCTGGGTTACAGACCCACAGTGGCTTAGAAACATCTTTTATTTAATTTGACAATCTCATACACATGTACAATGTTCTTTGATTTTACCTTTTACCAACTGTTCCTGGAGACTCTCGAACCTCTTTTCCTGCCTTCATGACGTCCCCCCCACCCCCAAGTTCACTGGGTCCAATGAGTGCTGTTGGAGTGCTGATTATTCCTGTTGGCTTGGTCTGGTGTGGATTCCTGAGCACTGTGACCATCGTGTCTGTAGAAGGCAGTATTTCACAGCACCCCCACCATCCCCTAGCACTCTGTCCACCCTCCTTCTGTGATATCCTGAACCTGGGGTGGTAATGATGGTGGTATAAAGGCTTTGTTTAGGACTAAGTACTCAACACCCAGACTCAGCACCTTGATCAGTTTAGTCTCTTTTAACTGTTGTTCGCTGTGGAGAGAAGCTCCTTTGGCCAAGATTGCATGCAGCACTAATTGATGGGTATAAACACAAATATTTAGAACAGTTTGACCACATGTCTATTTAGGAAGTCTACAGTGGTAAATTCCCTTATAGGACCCAGGATCTCATAAACCAACTCACACCCCCCCCCCCCCAACACAAAGAGAAAGAAAATCAGATTCTGGAGATCTGAACTATGATCCTCAGCACTTTACTGATTGAGCTGTCTCACTGGCTGCCTCATTTAAAAAATGATGTGCAAATTTCATATTACTTTTAGCAGAAAACTTGACTTAAACAATCTTTATAAACATTACCCTTTAGTAAGCTAAGGGAACAAGTGCTCAGGTGTGGAAGTAGCCGTCTTTGTCCACTGTCTCTGGTCCCTCTGTCCACTTAGTGAGGGTTATGTGAGCTCTTATTCCTCTGACGTTTAGGTCTTATACCTTAGGCCTTTGTAGAACATTACACTCGTGGTGGCTTTGTTTTGAAGGTAGTTTATGGTGGCTCTGTTTTCATTTTTGCTTGGTTTTAAGATTTGTGACTAAAATATAAATGGACCATAAATATCTGTCCATTATAGTTAACTTGAGGGTATTACATATTATATTAGTCCAAATATACAGAAGAAATTAGGATTGAGCTAGAGAACTATTCAAAGATATATTAGTTTCATATTGTGCTTTATATTATCATCACAAACTTAGCATTAATAACATGTTTAGAGCCTGATAAATGTCTCAGCAGTTAAAACCATTTGCAGTCAAACCTGATGAGCTGAGTTTCATCCTTGTGACCTACAAGGTGGAAGGAGAAAACTGCTCCTACAAGTAGTGGTCATTTGACCTCTGCATATGCATCCTGATGGGTGGTGCACATACATGCACCACACGTGTGCCCCCCCACTACCCCCCTCCCCCCTTTAATGCAGGCAGACACCTATACATGCATACAGTCTCCCTCTCGTTCTCTGTCCCTCTCTCCCTTTCTCTCCCTCCCTTCCCCCCTCACACCCACACAATAAATAGATGAATAAAATGGAGTAATTAAAAACAGCATGTTTAACATTTCATGTTTTCTGTGGCCAGACATTCGAGCATGGGTTAACTGGATCTTCACTCACGATCTTTTGACGAATTTGCTATCAAGCATTTGCCAGCTTACTTTTTCTTTTTGGGGCTCAATTGGCATAGAATGGACTTTTGGTGCTCTTTGGCATCAGTATAACTGAGCATTTTACTGGCCGGTGGCTGCAGGCTACATATTGTGGACTGAATGTCCATATTAGGATATAGCAAGAAAGCCTCTGTCTATAAAGAACATTGAGGATCTTCACAAGGAATTGCATTTCTCATAACCTTACTCTCATAATTCTTATAATTTTGTTGTGTGAGCCTAGCTTTAACAGCTGAGACGTTTCTCCATCCCAGTCTCATATTTATTACCCTAGATATGTGCAAATTAACTTTCTGTTGTTTTAACATCCCTGTATGTAATAGTCTTTTTATTGTTCCAAGATACTACCTTTAGCTGCTAAAGATTGGCTTTTGACATATGAGTTACTCCAACATGGCTGATGATATTAAGTCTGTAGGGGATTCTATATCTCTCACATGCTAGTCAAATAGAGTTCTATGTGGCATAATACAACCACAAGAATATACATATCACTTTAGTTACATAATTAGTGATGTCTTGTAATTATTGACATACTGCATTAAAGAGAATAAAGTTATTAGCTGTATTCACATGTAAGGTAAGGTGATTGCACAAGCTTACTAATAAAAGGCAAAGTTATTGGGGCGTCACCTTTGGCTCTTTTTGTTATAGACAAGATATAAATAAACCTCTAGTGATTAAAGTGGCATATTTCATTGCGTATGAATTGTTTTTATGCCAGGACCAAGCTGTACAATATATTGAAGCATGCTTCTATTTTAACTGGACTTTACACAAGCTGATGAGGAGATCTCCTGACATTGTACCTGTCCTCTAATGGGAGACCTATTCCTATGGCAGTCGGTCCTGCCTCAGCCTGATGTGTCATGCTTTGTCCAAGCCCATGGGAGGCCTGCCACTTTGTGAGTGGAGACTGAGGAGGAGTGGATGTGAAGGGGTAGATGGGAAGTGGGGGGACTGAGAGGAGAGGAGAGGAGGGAGGCGAAACTATGGCCAGTATGTAAAATAAGTGAAAAAGTGTTAATTAAGAAAAGAATAGTAAAAAAAAAAAAAAAGAAAAGAATAGTAATAAGTAAAATTATTTCACTATGAATATTGTAAAACCCTTCCTTAAGTAATAAATATTATATAACTTACTATAATTTTTTTGCAAAACTATTAATTATATTGTAGTTACTTTTGCTGAAAGTAGCAAGCATAATATAGACATCAAAGATATATTTCTAGTTTAAATATAAGTTTCATTTAAAGAATAGTTTTGGAAGAAGATAGTTTCCATATTTACTTGTTCTTAGCAATGTTATATTTTTAGATTTCACAATAACATAATTTTTTGTTTTTTAGACTTGTTTGCGAAGGCACTACGTTTTCTTTCCATGGAATAGTTTCATCTCTTTGATTTCCTCATGTTTAATGCTAGTCTCCCAATTAAAAAATGACTAAATTCTATGTTAGTTGCATTCCTGACTTGTTCTTATATGGAAAGATCTTCATGTTTGTTGATGTTCTTTAACTATAGAAATGACTATTTTATCCTAATGTTTCTTATGTGTAAGCGTGCTGCTGTATTCCTGTTTTTCTTTTATGGAAGTGACTGCATATTTTGCTTTAATGGTCCACAACCAGCTTGCTCATTAATTTTCCTATGGCCGTTGCCTGTAGACTTTGCCTAATATACCAGACACTATTTGTGGAATAGGCAAGAAAATCAATAACTAAGGCTTTAAGACAAATCTAGTTATTTTCCAGGGTTTGTTAAATCATTACACACTGCTACTATGCCTTCGCACTGCTACTATGCTTTTGAAATAAGCTTAATTTTTGCCATGGTGTACCAGCAAACTCCTGTAATTGGTATCATTTACATTCAACAAATAAGCTATCTTTACTTTCAGTTAGCTGTTGTTTTTTCTGAATATCCCTTTTAAAATAGAGTTGTATGTCTCAGAAAGTTGCACTTGAAGGAGGATATTAGTATTTCATAGTTTTTTTTGTGAAATAATAGATGTGTGAGCTCATTACCTGCATTGATTTATAAGTACATTTATGTTATAATCAGCACAGTGATAATTTGGTAGTCTTAGATATTACTCTGTTGTTTGTGCTCTTCAAAAATCTATCCACTAAGTGCATTGTAGCATATTTTAAAAATACAAATGGTAATATCTAAATTGTAACAGTAAAATAGTAGTCATAAATATAACCATTTATTATTTATAAATAGATTTTATAATTCATAAAATTGACTTAAAATGCATAATATATGCTTTTAAAAACAGCCAACAATCAAAATTGTATGCATTTTTTGTGATAATGAATAAATTTAAGAGCACATATTTCTCTGTACTTAAAAAAATAAAGTAAGTCAATTTTTTTCCTTAGTTTGTTATATTTAAAATTAGCAAATTGAAATTCTTTTAAAATATCCATGCACATGCTGATTGCCTAAATCTCATTTGATTATATGATTATATTATCATGGATGTGTTTGTATAATCTCGAGTTACTTTCTACTCATCCATATGTAATATCAAAATTAAATTGTCCTTTAAAATGTGTGTGTTCCCATCTCTATCTGTCCTGTTCCTGATTCTGTTGCTGTAATTAAATAACTATGAACTAAAGATACTTGGGGCAAGAAAGTTTATTTGGCTTAAGTTTCTGGGTTGTGGTCTGTCACTGAGAGATGTAGGGGCAGGAACTCTGGAGGTTTGAAGCTTACTGATCAATCACTCTGGCTAGCTCACAGGCTCATGTTTAGCCAGCTTTCTTCTATAACCTGGACCAAGTGTCAGGGTGGCTGTGTCATTCTATCACAGTGATGTGACACTCAATCACAGAACTGCCTCCTTCTCTGTGAACCTTTATTTCTTCAATTTATTTAGTTATAATTTCATAATTAACTTTTACTATTGGCTGTGTTTAAAGAGCAGCTCACAGGAATTTTAACCCCTTATCAATCATCACTCTCATTAATCCTGGTGGAGAAGACTCTCTGCCTGGACACCACTGCTTCTCCAGAGCTGATGAGAATCACCAAGAGGAGCGAGGAGAGTTGGGGTCAGAGCTGTGGAACAAGGCTTAGCAACAACACTGCAGGGCCAAGGTGCTTCTGATTAGTGGCAATTGCCAATTAGAAAGGTGTAAATACACCAATCGTGACCAAAGCAATGATGCAACACAGGCCACTGAACAGCAGTTGAGATGACATGTTATATATAGTATTTCAACCAGCAAATGCATCACACTAAACAACTGCTAGAATAGAGTCCACAGGGAAATGGGGTTCTGTCATCAGGATGTGTAGAGTTCAGAGCTTGTGTTGCCTTCATTTTTTTTTTTTTAATGCCATGATTCAAACTCTAGCCTCAAGCATTCTATTTACATTCCTAGGCACTCTGGCTTTGTTTCCAGTACAATTTATTTAGTTATAATTTCATAATTAACTTTTACTATTGGCTGTGTTTAAAGAGCAGCTCACAGGAATTTTAACCCCTTATCAATCATCACTCTCAGTAGGAAGATCTCCTATTAAGCTTTGGGAAACCAAAACACAGGCAGAAGGCGGGGATGGAGATTTGAGTTCATGAGCACTGGCCAGAACTTGTGGCACCGTGTAAGACATCATGACATTTTATTCCTCTAGTCAGCCTAGAAGAAAAGAAGCTAAAATTGAAATTCTATTGGAGAGGCAACCAAGGCAGAAAAACAACAAATTCAAAACTGCTCCAGAGTTTGATATGTTTGGACTCCTCTTTAGTTCCTCTTTCTTACTTCCTCTTTACTTCCTCCTCTTTACTTCCACACACACACTCACATGCACACATACATACACACACACACTCACATGCACACATACACACACACACACACTCACATGCACACACAGAGTACTGGGGGGTTGAACCTGGAGTCTTGCACATACTAGAAAGATGCTCTACCACTGAGCTAAACTCCTAACCCTTTTGATACTTTTTAAATTTTAAACTATTTTGAATGTTTTTTTCACAGAACAAGGTTTGATTTTTATTATCTTATAAAGTTCAATATTAGTTGGGCAGTAGTGGCGCATGCCTTAAATATCAGCACTCAGGAGTCAGAAGTAGGATCTCAGGAAGATCTCTGTGAGATCGAGGATAGCCTGGTCTATAGAGTGAGTTCCAGGACAGCCAAAACTACAGAGAGAAACCCTGTCTCAAAAAAAAAAAAAACAAACAAAAAAGCATAATATTTACTTAGCTTTCTGACCTGTATTTGTGCCTTCGACAAAGGTTTTCTGCTCCTCAATAAAAAACAAAAAAGGAGCATTCTCTAGATCCTGTCATGAACACATTTACCACAGGTGGAATCATCCTATACCCTGCTAGCGTTGTTGTTTAGGAAATGTCATGAGGAATTTAGGTCTCAGAGCACAAACTCCTCAAAGTCTGCTTGGACACACACCACATATGGATTTTGGTGCTTTCCCAAGCTTCTTGGAATAAAGATCAACAATTCTGTTACCAGGAGTTCCAGATAGCCATTTTCATTCGTCTGTATTTTAGAGAGACTGATTATGGTTTGTCAAATGCTGGGCCTTGTGAGCATCTCTAGACATTGCTATTGGAGTAGGAATAGCCCCTTTTACACTTTAAAATTTTTTAAGACAGAGTGTGGATAAGTTACGCAGGCTGGCCTTGTGCTTTTGATACTCCTACTTCAGCCTCCCAAATACACGAAGGCCTGGGCCACCATGGCCAGCCGTGAAAACACTTTTATATTCTGGGGAATCTAGTATAGGGCCTGCCATGGTAGTAGAGAGTAAAGATTGTTTTAGTGAAGGAAAAGTTAATGTGGAGCTTAAAAATGAAATCATGCCAGGAGGTGGTGGCGCACGCCTTTAGACCCAGCACTCGGGGGGCAGAGGCAGGTGGATCTCTGTGAGTTTGAGACCAGCCTGGTCTACAAAGTGAGCTCCAGGACAGGCTCCTAAGCTACACAGAGAAACCCTGTCTCAAAAACACAAAAACAAAACAAAAATTAAATTATAAGAATGTAAAAGAAGAGCGCTGCTGCTATCGCCCCCTACCCCACCCCCAGCAAGAGTTATTGGGCAATTGGGATCAGCTTTTCCACTCACAGTGTAATAACCTGGCACTCATGATGCCTGTGTCTAGTTACAAAGCTCCAAATACCACTCTAATGCTTTAACTATTTTAGTATGATTACATCCAGACTAAACTGGTTTCTGTAACAATTTAAGTGAATTAAAGAAAATAGCCTAGTAATGGGTAATTATAGGGCTATGAAAATTCACCTTATATGTTTTAGAATGAAAAGGTAAACAACCATTTAAGAGTGTAAGAGGTAGAGGAAGATGAAGTTAGTTGATCGTGACACACGATCTTAAAATCAGGACATGGGATGAAAACAGGATTAGCTCTAGAGAACAGATTAGGATTTTATCTTAACTATTGGAAGCAGTGAAATATTTAAGGAATTATATAGGCTGAACCTCTATAAAGAATGTTTTTTAAATCAGGAAATTTATGGTTAATTTTTAACAGGAAATCGATGAGAAGATAGAGAAAAATAAGGTGAAGTAATTTGAGTAAAATTTTGGTGTTGGAATGTGACTGACAGAAAAGGGAAATATAAATTGTACTGGTAATATATTGGAAGTTACTTTTATTAAAACATTTAAGTTAAGATAATAGAAATGCTTACATGAGAATTTAATAGGTTAGGCAGTGCCACACCTAGGCAGGTGGTCCTAGGCTTGTAAGAAAGCAGTCTGAGTAAGCCAGTCAGTAAGCAGCCTGCCTCTTAGTCTTTGCTTCAGTTCCTGCTCAGGCTCCCAAGTTGGTTTTGGTTAGTGTTTTACCACACCAATAGAAAACATACTAGGCTACCTGCTGAAATTAGTACTGAAAAGAATAGCACTGAAACTGGAGATATACCTCAGTGGGTAAAGTGCCTGCTCTGCACCCACAAGGTCCTGATTTTGGACCTCCTAGAATCCACATAGAAGCCATGTATATAGTGTGTGGGGGGGGTGTCTACCTATAAATTTCAGTGCAGGATGGAAGGGGGGCTAGGCAGATCTTGGGGCTTTCTGGCTATGCTCCAAAGAGGTGAGCTCCAAGTTCACCGAGAGACCCTGCCTCATAGAAATAAGATGGAGAGTGACAGTGATATAAGTCAACCTCTCACCTCCAGATGGGAATTTGCTGGCGAGCTCACCCTCATCCCTACATATACATGCATGTGCAGATATGTACACATGCACACACCTACCCATTCACACCCTCTCTTAAAACCAATTTTGAAAAATGCCACCAATGAACTTAAATGGTGTTTAAGTTCACATAGTAGTACACATGTCTTAGTGTTTTCCTGTAAGTTTAAAGATCTCTCCTTTTTGTAAGATAAGATCTTGCATTTGGGCACTTACTGTGCTTGTGATTCAATAGTTAATGTTCAGTAATTATTATATCATTATCAGTTAGGCTCTTAGAAACCCAAGAGACCACTAAGCTTGCACTGTTGGATCTCAACTGTGTGCTCTGATAGAGCGATAATTTGGATCTTCCCTGCCCTCCAAAAGTAAATGTGGTAAAGGCTTGATTCTTAGAGTATTGCTCTCAGTAGGTAGTGGTTCCTTTAAGTAAAGAGGTAGGGGTTAGTGTGAATTTCTTTGCTTTAGGTCATTGAGGTCATGACATTGAAGGGAGTAATGCCACCCAGACCCTTTCCTCTTTATCTTTTAGCTTCTTGATCATGGAAAGAATGGCCTTGCCCTCATTAAGTGTTTTGTCTTGTCCAAAGCATTCAGGCCAGCATCTTGGACTGAAAATTTTTATAAAATTGTGTGCCCAAATAGACTTTTTCTCTGTGTTGGTTATCTCACTTGAAATCTAACGGACACAGATGCCTTGTGTTGTGTAGTCAGTAGTACACTTTGAGTGAGTGAATGTTAGCGGCAAGTCAGCAGCTAGGGTAATAGAAGCCTCTTCTCAGCAATATTGGCACTTCTGTTGCTTTTTTCAGCGGCTTTCTTAAAATGTTTTGTTTAATAAAGGGAATCTTTTTTTTTTTTGAGAGGGAAGAAAATAGAGCAAGCATTGCCCCTTTTAGAAACCAAGAGACCATTCAGTGGCAAAAACAAATACCCCCACTTTTTAACCCCATAAAGTCAGTGGTTTCATGAGCCATACCAGTGTCACTGGAGTGCACTGCTTCTCTTTCTGACTTCATTCCATTCTGTCTGTTCTTGGCATTAGGAATGTGTGCTCTGATGTTCTCTTTCTGTTCATAAGGACTGGATTCTTGTATTTACTAAGAGTATTTTTAAATATTCAGAGAAGTTGCAGATATATTATTAGATACAAATATACCCGTTACCTGATAAACCATCTACAATATTTCCTTTATCATGTTGCCATCTATTGAACACACTTTTGAGTACATT
Source organism: Microtus ochrogaster (assembly GCF_000317375.1). NCBI lineage: Eukaryota > Metazoa > Chordata > Mammalia > Rodentia > Cricetidae > Microtus > Microtus ochrogaster. The sequence goes on along the minus strand of NC_022012.1, from coordinate 47,469,471 downwards.
CCCAATGTCATTGCATTTTTCCATATGTTTCAGACTGCATAGTATTAGCTGGTTTTCAATATTTGTTGACAGTATCTTTTGAAGAATAAATTCTCATACCATACAAGGAAATGACAAATTAGAATTACAAACATTTGATAGTTTTTCTCAAATATATCCTTATGTAGCTCAAACTTTTATCAAAGTAGTAGGAAATACCATCACCCTGGAAAGTTTGTTCATACTACTTCCTAATACTTTTAGTTTATTAATTATGGTTATATGTATGTTGATACAATAATTATATCAGTTGATCTTTCTGAGTTTTTCTATCATTGCAAGAAAGTTGATTGCAGAAAATAGGGCAATCCAGAAATCTCTCACCATAAAGCTACAAAGATTTACTAGAAGTTAATAATGAAGTTGCAGATTCTAGTGATAGTTGGAAGAGGCCTCTGGCAAAGCGTTGTGAGGAAAAGTGTGTGGGAATTCTGAGTAGGCTGAAGGAAGCGGGACTTAATTACTTCCCGTGTTTGTAGTGCTTTTACACTCACCTTATCTGTGTAAAGAAGTTGCCATTGCTTTAGTGTCTTTCAGTTTAGTTTTTCTTCCATCTCATCGCTCCCTGAAGTAAGATAGGAAATGAGGATGCTAATATTTACAGAGAAGATACATATTTATTTTAGAGGTAGTGGTAGAGAGTGGGAGGAGTAAGCACAGTAGGTAAAGCCTTCATGCCACCAGTTATAAATGTCCATAGAGTTACAGGAAGGGCTGGAGAATAGTGTTTGTCCCTAAGAAAAAATAATTTGAAAAATCTTTTTTGGTACCAAAAAATCTTGTTTGGTAGATTGTAGTATAAATCTTAATATCTATCTGATAAATCTTCTCATAAGCCATATATGAATTAAATGTTAGTAACTTACTAAACATAAATTGACTTTTTGTGAGAGAAGTAATATAATTAAATACTATAGATTGCACAAATCAAGAATAAGAAATATAAAGTGTTATTAGCAATACATATATAACAGAAGCATTAGTGTCAACGTACTTGTACTTAAATCATAATTTTATTGTATGCATTATCTGACTTACATTAACTTAGCTAGGATTCTTTTGCTGTGATAAGCACCATAACCATAAACAACATGGGGAAGAAACATGTAGTCCAGGGAAGGCAGGGCAGGAACTCAAGGCAGGAGCCTAGAAGCAGAACTGTTGCAGAGGCCATGGAGGAACATTGCTTGCTGGCTTTCGCATGGCTTGCCCATCCTGCTTTCTTATAGCACCCAGTGTCATCAGTCCAGTGGTGGCATCACCCAGTGACCTTGACCCTCACACTTCAATTTTGAATCAACAAAGTGTGCCACAGACTTGTCTATAGGTCAGTCTTAGGAAGGCATTTTCTCAATTGAAAGACTCTTCTCAGATGATTGTAGATTGTGTGAAGTTATCATAAAACTATCCAAGATAATAAAACATGAAAAAATATCTAAAAATATATTAATAATGTATTTTAAACTGTCTTAATAAGTTGGTTGTTTTTAATTTAGGGTATTTAATTTTAATTTATTCAACATTGACGGTATCTACTTAAGTATATTATCATAATGTCATAGTTGTGCATCTTCCCCAAACCTGATGATTCTTATTTTATTCCTCTTTTTTCCTTTGCTGAGTGCTTCACTGTAGTACAGAAGTGAAAGCTAAGAAGCCCACAGTCTAGTATACTGTGAAGTAATCCTGTATCAAATTGACATGAACTTATTACACAGCATGTTTACTTTTATTTATTGCTTAACCTTCGCACAATCTGTGAGGAAGTAATAGGATATTAGTATCCTCAATTTATAGAGGATAGTTAATCTTCACATGGTTCATAATTGCAGAGTTTACCACAAATTTTCTTGACTACTATGTCAAAGACTCATTTAAATTATTTTTAGTGTTTTAAACTCTATGAATGTGTGTGTATGTACAATTATGTGCTGGTGCCCTCGGAGTTCAAAGGCTTCAGTCCTGTGGAGCTGAAGTTAGAGTCAGTTGTGAGCCTCCTTACATGGGTGTTGGAACTGAACTCTGGCCCTGTAGAAGAGCAGATTCATTCTTAACTGCTGAGCAAACTCAAGTCTTACGTCAAAGACTTCTTTTTCTGTCTATTCCTGTAATGGGAGCTGCACTGCATTAGTCAAGTACTGGCCTTAGTTCATGGAGAATTACCCAACATTTTCAAAAGCATCATTTATTTACTGTTACTCATCACAGAAGCCATGCCGTGGTCTCTCACATTCCTTTCCTCAGTGACTCACTCAGTGTCCACTAGTATAAGTAAGCAGTAGTGTTGAATTTTTAGTATGATGCTATGGTGGTCTGTTAAAGTACTATTAATTCATTTTGTCTTTGGACTCAATTTGTCGTAGGATATTTTCCTGCATTCATAGCATAAATTATTTTTTAAATCTATGCACATTGGTGTTTTACCTGCATATGTTTCTGTATGAGGGTTGTTTGATTCCTTTGAACTGGAATTACAGACAGTTGTGAGCTGCCATGTGGGTGTTGGGATTTGAACCCAGGTCCTCTGGAAGAGCAGCCAGTGCTCTTTACTGCTGAGCCATCTCTCCAGCCCCTAGAATAAATTCTTATAGCTGATAGAAGAATATTGAATTGTAAACACTGTATTAGTAATTTTGTTCTAAGTTTATATATTTCTAGTCTAGACATTTAAATTTGAATTTGTTAATTTAGTAATATTTTATGCTTTACCTAGGAAACAGCGTCATCTTATGACTGTTTCTTGCTTTATCCTGATGTTTCTGGTGCTTCAGCATTTTTTTCTTTTTCGAGACAGGGTTTTTCTGTAGCTTTGGTGCCTGTCCTGGAACTAGCTCATGTAGACCAGGCTGGCCTTGAACTCCCAGTGCTGTGATTAAAGGCATGCGCCACCACCGCCCGGCTACTTCAGCATTTTAAATAGCACAGTTTTAGCAATAGAGCAAAATAAAGGGTTTCGCCTAGTGCCTGTCTTGTTCACATGTAAAGCCCCGTTAGTCTTGAGGGAGCTGTTAGTTAAAATGCCAGTAGTTCAGTTTCTGGGCAGTGTTTTAGGTGCTTGTGATTACCAATGAGAATAAAATGTATAGTCATGTTTGGAAAATTTATTGCTATATTGCAACCACTTTTCTAAGTCTTTTTTTTTCTTCCTTAAGCAGAAAAAGGAACCTTCTAAATCCAGTGTCAAGAAAAAATTAACCAAAGTTGCAGAAGCAAAAAAAGTAATGAAGAGAAATTTTAAAGTGAATAAGAAAATAACATTTACTGATGAAGGGGAGGTAAGATTCTGTAAATGTGTTACTTCTCAACTGTGTCTTAGGGATTATGGAGCTGGCTTTCCTGCTGACTGGCCATTTATTATTTGAGAAAAAAAATATCTCCGGAGCACGCTGGCCACTTCTTTTCCCTCTTCTTGTAGGCCTTTTATCAGCTGTGCGATGTGGGCAAGGGTTTTCGTATGCAGTAAACTGAAGTCCTTCCTGATGATACCAGCAGTGAGATGCTGTTAAATTCCATTCTTTATGGGGCAGATTTTCTCATCAATATTCATCAGAGTGTTTCCTGGGAACAAGCACAAGAATACTAACACAGCTACTTAGATGCTCTCATCTTAGCATGACTGTAAACTGCCCGATTTGCACTTCCCTCAGATGTGCTGTGTGTGCATGTTCATCGCAGGACTGGCCATGGAGGGAATTCTCTGCCTTCTACCTAGATTTCAGATGTAGGTGCCTCTGTCTCGTATTTCCTTTATCTGTGCCAGATTCTAAATGTATACATCTATGTTATTCTCAAAGAGATCATCATTTTAAGAATTACTGTTTTGTTTTCAAATGGTCAAGTAAACCTAGGACATCAAGTAAATTGCCCAAAGGATGAAAACTAATTCCTGGCATAGCAAGGTCTTTAGAATTTCATTTCATGACCCCATTCTCACCAGCACAAGTTTCCTGACCATTCTAAAATATCACACAGTACTGTTAAAATCTCATTGCTTTTCGCCTTCTTCCTTTCTGGAAATATTATTATTATTGTTGTTGCTGCTGCTGTTGTTGTTGTTATTATTATAACCTCACAGTCTTATTTGATGATTTTAACTTTCTTTTGTACGTATCTACAGAGAAAGGTATTTTGTTTGCTGTTGGATTCCTAGCATGGGGCATAGAACTTAACATGTATTAAACTCAGAATAATTTTTAGTAATCTGTTACTACAGTAAAATATAATCTTTTCATATTGATTAAAGAACCACACCATATATTTCATCATTATGGAAATGTTGCTGAAATAGCCTCTATCTACGGGGTTTATTTTCCTTTTTCATTTTGAATTTAAAGAATTTGTTGTTATTTGGGGCAGAGGAATGAGCTGAAAAAGAACAAGTAGCAGTGTGGTTCAGAGTTGCCAGAAGCAGAAGATGAAGCCAATAGAAATGAAGCAAAATATTCGTCATAAAACCACTGTAGAGAACTATGTACCCAAGAAGTGAGCTAAAGGAGAGTGCAGTCATGTCTAAAGCCCCTATAAAATTAGTGCTCTTACCCTAATGAGCTTTCTGTGCTACAGAGTTCAGCTGCACAGATTACAGTAATTAACTCCAAGATGATTATAAATCTCTTAATTGTACAATGTTGTAATGTATACTTGTTACTAAGAGGAACTGTTTGTGGCTATGCATGATACTGAAACTTCTGAGCCTCTAAAAGATGGGCTGTGATTTGTTTAGCCCACAGAAAGGTATATTAATTTCCCTCTGTGAGTCAACTTGGATGAGATATCTGGGTATTGGTGTTATCTCTTCACCATGGATCCCTTTCACAACGTTGGAGCCCAGTGATTACTGACATAGTTTGTCATGCAGTTCCTTTGCCACCGTCATTGGCTGCCAAAAGAATAAGATTATGGAAATCTTACCTTGAAGAACGGTGTCAGTACCAAGGATGTATGAGTGGCTGTGAGATGTTTATCTGAGAATTTATGTTTGTCTGACAATTATTTAGCATACTTTCAAGTTAGAAGTATAGGTTTTAGATGCTCTGGCAGCCAGTTTTTAATTTAAAACTATTAAGTTAAGGGAATGACTTTGTCTGAATTGTTTAGAGCTTGTACTTTATAGTGTGAGACAAAGGAAATTATTGAGTTGCCTCTTTTTTTTCTTTTTTTTAGATCTAGAAGGGGCACAAGTGTCCAGAGCATAATAAATTTACTTAGCATGACACACTAAACTAGTGAAAAATTCCGAACACTCAGCCAAGTCTCCTTTTGGATCCATTTGCTTGTCACTTTGTTCTTATCCATAAATTACTGTGTGGAATTATGAGCAGTCTCTGAAACCCAAGCCAGGTTTCTCCTTTAGAGTTAGTTATTCCACTCTGTAATATTACTTGATATATGCATGACTCATTGGTGAGTTTTAATTATCACATATTGTTATGGTCTCTGAGGATGATTGAGAAAACTATGTAACAGGTACTCATATGATGTGGGCGTGATTTCTTTTTAATCTGTTGCTTTCATTGGTTAATTAATAAAAAAAACTGCCTAGGCCCATTTGATAGGCCAACCCTTAGGTGGGTGGAGTAAACAGAACAAAATGCTGGGAAAAAGAAAGCTGAGTCAGTGAGTCGCCATGATTCTCCCACTCCAGACAGACACAGGTTAAGATCTTCCCTGGTAAGCCACCTCGTGGGCTACATAGATTATTAGAAATGGGTTAGATCAATATGTAAGAGCTAGCCAATAAGAGCCTAAAACTAGTGGGCCAGGCAATGTTTAAAAGAATACAGATTCCATGTAATTATTTCGGGTATAAAGCTAGCCATGCGGGCGGCTGGGTGCCAGGAACTTTGGGTAAAACTAACTGGGAGCCAAGCGGCAGAAAGCAGCCCCACCGCTCCTCTTATTACAACACTCATAAGGATATTAGATTTACTAAAAGAAACAGGAATGTAGAACAACGCATTTTGATGAGCTGTGTTAGAGGCTTATACTAGGTACCTGGGTGTAGCTCAAAAGAGATACAGTGTCACCCAGTTTTCTGCTCTGTGCGATGGTTTTGAGCTTAGTTGCAGGAGGACAGAGAATTAACAGCTGTTTTTGGGAAGTGTTTTTATTCTTTAATCACTTTGTTCGAATACTTGTGTGAAATCGTTTTTAATCATGTGCTCACAGTATAATGGCAGTATTGCTTGGGCTGTGAAGGCTTTTTCTATGGCATCTTTCTTTAATTATGAAGTTGATGAGAAAGTTTAAGAAATAACGCATTTAGGGTGGGCCATATGCCTCATTTTAAATGGATACTCAGAAGCAGTTTGTTTCTGTAGACATCCTGTCCATTGTATCCTATTCTTAACTTTTCCTGTCTTTAGCTGGTTCAGCAGTGGCCACAGATTCAGAAATCTGCTTCAAAAGATGTGGAGGAAGAAGATGATACTGGTGGTATCAACTTAGACAAAGCAAAGGAAAGGCTTCAGGAAGAGGACAAATTCGACAAAGAAGAATATAGGAAGAAAATTAAAGCAAAGCATCGGGTAAGCTTCATTTTGAATTACAGCTGAGTCCCTAATATGTCTAGCTTCTCTTTCATTGAAGTGCATTGTTAGCATGGCTTTGGTCATTGTTCTCACCGACGCTTTCTTTGTGGCTGATTAGGCCCTGTATTTGTTCCCTTTGTTCTTCTGGAGACTGTAATACTGAGTTGCCACTGAAATCAGCTTTTGTTTATGTGACTCAGATAGTATTACTGTGTTTTAAAGGTACAGTTTGTGTGCTAATTAGTAATGTCCTTATCAATCATGGGCCACATAGTTGAGGGTGGTTACTTAAGGTTGTATTGTATGGTTATGTTCTAGCCCTCCTGGTTTGTGAATGTACTGTATGATGTGCGACAACAATGAAATCATCGACGCTTGACTGTATAATTGAAATTCTTAGTTTGAGATAATTGGTGTTTCACATGTAATTGTAGGAAGTACGACAGAGACATCCCATGTTCTCCATTTCTAGGATTTCATTATTCCCAGAACATTTTAATAAGTGAAACCAGATACAGCCCTTTGGGATTGTTGTTTTGCATTTAAGATTATTTCCTAAAAATTCACCAAATTGGTGTATATAAAGGCATTTTCTTTGAAAGATGTTTAAAAGATTTATATTTATTTTATGTGTGTATTTGCTTGAATGTATGTATGTACACCACATGTATGAGTAGTTACTGAATTGGCCAGAAGGGGGCATCAGATACCCTGGAGCCCTGGAGCTAAGTTACTGTTGTGAGTTGCCAATTGGGTGCTGGAAACCAAATCTGTGTCCTTTGAAGGAGTACCAAATTGAACCATTTCCAGCCCTCTTTATTATCTTTTTCATACTGAGTATTTCTCTATTGTTTTGATGGACTTGGGCTTGTTTCATTAATCACTCACCGAAGGACATTGGTATTGTTTCCAGACTTAGTTTATTAGCTAAATTTCTTTTCATACTGATTGCTTGATTGTATATTTCTATATATATAAGGTTCTGGTGACTTAAAGTTCAGTTCTCTGTTATTTTTGTGGGGGGAAATAGGTATTACTTTTCTGTCATACAATGTAATTCCCCCAAAGTGGGATTAACCACTAGATTAATGAGTCAATTAATGAGATAAAGCATATGTTAATTTTAAAGTATCTTTTTGAAGCATGCCTCTAAAGCAGTGAATGACTTCAGAATGGTACAATATAGTATTTGAGAATCCTTGGCATATTATTAAATTTTATATTCAAAACCTCTTATACCTTTGGATAGGAATATTACTGATATAACCTTGAAAAGGATTCTTGTAGATTTTTTTGCTTCTTTTTTATACCTTGTAACTATTTAATGGTCTAGATCATATTCTCCTCTTATAAAGATTAAGATTTTTAAAGACTTAATGCATCTTTACGGTATCATTTGACAGAACCAAAGAGAAAGTGTATATTGAAGATTATGGCTTCAAATATGGAAATGAGTATTGCTGAAGCATTTTAGGCTGTGGGACACAAATAGAAGTGTAATGATTGAGGTTGGGTATTTGTGTTATTGAGAGAAATAAATATTTCTTGGATTGCTTCCTTTAGTACAGTATGGGAATTGAAATTTGACATTATTTGTTAAGATCTTTAGAAGTGCTAAGAGTATCAACAGCTTCTTTGCCCTAGTTTAGTTTACAGTCTGCTCTGAGTGTTTATGTAGGGGTTAGATTGAGTATAAAGAATGTTTTACACTTTAGTACTTGGAAATTATAATTAATTATAAAAGAAATGTGAAGAATTTATATAAAACAAGATTTTCCTTCTCTTTTCTCCCACATATGACAACTGTCTATAGAATGTCAACGCTAAAACTTTTAGAGAGTAAATTTAAACTGGACTATTTATCCATGTGTTCACATTTTAGAATGTGCAGGTAGAACACTGAGAATACATGATGCTCCGCCCTCAGGGAAACGGTTTGAGTGATAGTTAGCTGTGAACACGTTTGCATTGAACAAAATGTCTTTTTCCATTTTTTTTTCTTTTTCAATGAGTGATATAACCACACGGTCTTGAAATCAGATGATGAAAATGACCAAATACCCTGCCCTCACTGTTCTTCTATCCTGGTAGCTGCTTACCTTAGTTACCTTTGTCTTGTTGAGACAAGGGCTCACCAGTTCTGCAGGCTGACCTACAACTTGCTGTGTAGTCCAGTGTTGCCTTCAGCTCCTTATTCCTCTGCGTCAGCCTCTTGAGTACAGACACTGCTGCATTGCATCGGCAGGCAGGCTGCTGTACCTTTCAGTGCACCTCTATTAAGCAAGGTATTAGATAGTCAAATATATGTTTTAAATATTTTTATTCATTTTTATTAAATATGAGAATGTTAAACACTAAAGGTTGAGTAAAATTTGAAAAGAAAAACCACCATGAATATGGGGTATGACTGGATAAAATTTTATGTGGGAGGAAGAAACACCATGAAACTGATCACATGCTTCTGCATTTGGCTTATTTATAAATAGATGTCACTTGTGAGCTTCATGAGTTCCTGAATTTTTAAATGCATGTTTAAAATATTTCAGGATGATATAATTTCATGTTAAAAAAATTCCTTAAGTGAGTTTAGTCTAAATGATTTAGTAGTGCTTCTTATTAGGAATTAATGGCTGCTTTTGGGGTCTGAGAGGAGGCTCGACAGTTTAGAACACTTGCTGCTCTTTCAGAGAAACGAGTTTGATTCCCAGAACCAAGAACCCTCTTGGTGGCTCACAATCATCTGTAACTCTTCCAAAAATACCTGCTGCCTCTGCTTGCACAAAGCATGCACATGACGACACTCACATTCAGCCAAAAACCTCACATTTTAAATAAACAAACACACAAACAAATAAATTTAAGAAAATGTATAGTGCATGTTTTGAATGTCCTCAACCATTGTTCCAGTTATTCATTCTCTGTTCTAATACACCTGTCTTTGACTCATGCTTTTGTCTACTAACCACTGGAAGCTATAAAATTCCGTCTGTGACAGAGGTATTGATCCTTTAAAAAAAGGGGTTTAGAATACTGAGATATAAAGGTCTTTTCATTTAATTCTTTTGTAACTTAAGTTTTGTTATATTTTTATATTTTAATTTGTATTTAAAAATTAAAAAGAAAGGCTACTTTGTGTGTATTTATATATACATATATATACACACACACACATACATGTGTGAACCATGTGTACAGTGCTGGTGGAGGCCAGAAACCTGCATTGGATTTTCTGGAACTGGAGTTTCAGATGTTTGTGAGCCTTTGTGTTGGTGCTGGTAACTGAATTGAGGTTCTTTGGAAAATCATCAGTTGCCCTTAACAACTGAACTATCTCTCCAGTCCCCAATTGTATTTTGATATGAATAATTCTACATATTTAGAGGCACAGTGTGATGTTTTGTTGTATGTATGCATTGTAGAATGATTAACTTTGGCTAATATATCAATCCCTTCAACTTATTATTCTTTGTGGTATAAACATTTAGAATCCTTACTTATAGAACTTTATTTTTTTTTGCCATAGCCACCACTCTATGCAAAAAATTCCTAGAACTTATTATGTCTGAATGAAATTTTGTGTCTTTTGACTAAGAGACTTCCCTTGCTATGTTTTATGTTTCTGTCTTATGTTTTATGTTTAGTTTTTTTTATTCCACACCAGTGATACTGTTTTTCTGTGCATGCCTAACTCACTCATCCTAATGTCTACAGATTGTCTACATCATAATGTCTACAGATAGATTGTCACAAATGGCATACTGTCCTGCTTCTTGAAGGTTGAATAGTTTTCTATTCTTTACACACATTAAAAAATCCATTCATTCATTGATGTCACATTATATGAGTATCAAGATTTTAATTTTTTATTATGGGTAAAAGACTTGTAGAATGATGGTATCATTGAGAGTAGAGTAGCACTGCTTCTGTGTAGAAGCATAAGTGACACCAGCCTTTTTGTGCCTTCTGTAACTGTTTAGGTTATATTTTATTTTATTTTATTTTATTTTATGAGCCTTCACTGAAATTTTAAACACTGTTTCATTTCTGAGACTTACTGGTAGCTGTGGTCAACAGCTATAGAACATCTTGAAATGTTCATCAGAATAAAGATATAGCAAATGTTATACTCTGACACAGAGACAAGGATTTTGTGATACCAGCCAAAGTTGTTCTTACTGTAATGGGCTGGACATTTGCTCTATGCTCTGATGCCATTTTAGCTCTGCAAAATTACTTGTGTTTTCCTTGATCTCTGCTGTTACAGCTGGTGATATAGAGAAATGACCTCAAAGAAGGCCTCGTTTTCATGGAGTTCTCTGTGAAAGCTTTATTCATTTTAGATTGTGATTTAAAGAGGATGGTCATGTCAGGAAATGGTTCTGGTGCAAGTCTGACTCTCTTTCCACTTAGTTATGGACATTAGACAAATAGGGAAGAATTAAAGGGACATTTTAGAAAATCTGATTTGTTGTTGATACAGAAATGATTTGATATAGAATCTGAGTGGCTTCATTTTAAACCATATGTAATAAGACAAGTAGAGAGGCTGTAATAAACCATCTTAGAAATTGTACCAAGATTAGTAACAGTAGCAAGCGGCAGTTCCTTAACTGGGCTCTGTATTAATGCTATCTATCTATCTATCTATCTATCTATCTATCTATCTATCTATCTATCTATCTATCTATCTATCTATGCTCACAGTTAACTTCTGAAATACGAGGGCCAGCCTCCTTCTAGAGTATAAAATTAAGACATAGAAGGGTCAAGTAATGTGTACAGGTTTCTACTTCTTAACAAATGGAGCCTTTATTAAGGTCCCTGCTACTCTCTTTGCCTCGAACTGTTTAGCTCAAACCATGACACATTGTCTTACACAGCAGGGCAGTTCTGAAGCAAAATAAAAATGTAGTAAGTGATAGAAGTGGGCCTTGGTTTTGGAAAAGCAATGGTGACAAATGCTAGAAGCCATATTTCCAAAGAGGTATAATTAATCTCAAATAAATTCAAAGACAAAATAGACATTGTAGTTAGTCACACAGTTTAGGGCCCCAGGTTAGTACTTTTTCCTAAATGATCATTGCATAACAATGTATGTACTAGTATTAGGGTCTAGTTTTCAGTGACTGTTGCCAATTAAAAGTCTAGGCAATACTGGAGACTACAAGCCTGCTGACATAGTTATAAAAACTTTTTCTAAGGTTAGAAATTTCATCATGAGAGCAAGGGACCACTAAGCATTTGGTATTTAACAGGCATGAGTGAGGCTTATTTACATAAGAAAATTCTCTTTTAGTTCATCAGTTCTGAGTGTTTGAGGTACTTTTTTGTCTTCCATTTTTATTTGCTGTTTTATAAAGTAAAAGTATTATAAATGCGCTGCGGTAGTTGTGTGATAGCTGGAGACTGGAGTTGAGGAGCAGAGAGCAGAGGTTTCTATTTTGCTCATTTCTCTATATCCAGAACCCACCGTAAGGGCTGGCTCATAGCAGCTCAGTAAAGCTTTAAGCCTTTAACCATGAAGGGAGTGCTTTGTATGCATGCTCTTGTTCCTATTATTCCAGACTTCTGTGTAGAGCCCTGTCCTCTTCATGTTGTGTAGACAAAGAGCCATGGAATATGTATACACTCAAGAACCTTGGTTCTGGGGTCCCGAGAGGGGCACAGATTTATAGGGTTTTTTGTTCTTAGAGAACAGGTTATCTTCGTAAAGTTTCCTAACCACTCCTGAACATTCTTTCTTTCTTAAATTGAAAATAGATTCTTCTCTCATACAGTACATCCGACCACAGTTTCCCCTCTCTCCACTCCTCCTAACTCTCCACCACCTTTTTTCTTCCCCAGATCCACCCCCCGCCCTGCTTCCTCCACAGAAAAGAACAGGCCAAGAGATGACAGCTACTGAGGACAGGACAATATACAGTAAGACAAGGTAGCCCAATAGGGGAAAAAGAGATACACCCACTCCCACTGTTAGGAGTCTCGCAAAAACACCAAGCTAACAGCCGTAATATACACAGAGGACCTGGTGTAGAACCACGCAAGCTCCTTGCTTGCCCCTTCAGTCTCTGTGAGTCCACATGTGTCCAGCTTAGATGATTCAGTGGGGGGGGGGCTTGATGGAGATTTATACTCTGTCTAAATCTTGATTTAGACTCTGTCCGCAAGCTGTCTAGTTGTGGGTCTCTGTACCCACTCCAAGTGTGGCCAGAGGAAGTCATTCTGATGATGACTGGACTAGGCACTGATAGCCAAGTCTCTGGGCCCTCAAGGCATGTAGGTCATGGCTCTCTCTCATTCTGTGGGTCTCAAGTAAAACAAACATTAGTTGGCCACACCCACAAATTCTGTGACACTCTTGCCCCAGCACATCTTCCAGACAGGACATACTGTAGGTGGAGGATTTTGTGGCTGTATTAGTGTCCAGGTTTTTCTTTTTGTAGCCTGCAGAGTACCTTCTCATGCCAAAAAGATTAGAGTGTAGGGATGAAGGCTCTATGCAGGGACCAGCTCGACCTCTCTATGTCCGTGGCAGTGACCCCACCCTGCAGACACTGTTTTAGTGTCAGCCTGGGTTGTTTAGGGATCTCCATGGGACCTCCTTGGCTAACAACTTAACCCAATGTAACCAAGTTCCACACTGGAAACTTGCCTGTTCCAAAGATGGCCAGTTTAGATCTAGCTTCCAGTACTAGGAGTCCTCACTAGGGTCACATAGATTCCTGGACGTTTCCACTGCACTGGCTTTAACCCCTCACCCTCCAATGCTCCCCGGTTCCAGCTATCTCTTTGTACACTTTTCCCTGCCCACTTGATCCCTCCTGCTCTTGTCACCACCCCACCCACAGTCCACCTGCAGAATATGTTTCCGCTTTCCAGGGAGAGCCATGATTCCCCCCCCCCCCCAGCCCTCTATCTACCTATCCTCTTTGGATTTGTGGGTTATAACTTTATTATCATTTACCTAACCACTAATATCCATTTGTAAGTGAATTCTATACCATATTTTGTCTTTCTGGGTCTGTGTTACCTCACTCAGGATAATTTCTTTTTCTGGTTCCCACCCCTGCAAATTTCATGTCTTTTTTTAAACCTCTGAGAAACACTCCCTTGTGTAAATATACCTCCTCTCTTTCCTTCCCTTTCCCTCTCCTCCCCTCCCCTCCCCTTTCCCCCCTTCCTTTCCTTTTTTGTTTTTTTCCAGACAGGGTTTCTCTTTAACAGCCCTAGCTGTCCTAGAACTTGCTCTTTAGACCAGCTGGCCTTGCACTCACAGAGATCTGCCTGATGGTGGGCCGTGGTGGCCTTTAATCCCAACACTCTGGAGGCAGAGGTAGGAGGATCTCTGTGAGTTCAAGGCCAGCCTCCTCTAGGAGAGCTAGTTCCAGGACAGGCTCTAAAGCTACAGTGAAACAAAATAAAAAAGATCTCAAAGTAGTTTTGATTTGCATTTCCCTGATGGCTAAGGAGGCTGAACATTTTCTTAAGTGTTTCTCAGCCATTTGAGATTCCTCTATTGAGAATTCTGTTTAGATCTGTGTCCCAGTTTTTTTTAATTGTATTGTTTGGTTTTTTAATGTCTAGTTTCTTGAGTTTTTTTTTTTTATATATTTTAGATATTAGCCCTCTATTGGATGTGGAGTTGGTTAAAATCTTTCCCCATTCTTCAGGTTGCTGTTTGGTCCTATTGACAGTGTCCTTTGCCTTATAGAAGCTTTTCAGTTTCTTGAAGTCTCATTTATTGTTGATTTTGGTGCCTGAGTTATTGGTGTTCTGATCATAAAGTGTGCTCATGTGTTGAACATACTTTCACTGAGCTGGGTTCTCCCTCACCCCCTCGAAAAAGAGGTGACTGCAATGGTGAGGTGACAGTAGATACCCCTTCTGGTCCCGTGCGGTAGCTGGGAGCTCTGTTCTGCACCAAACTGTCAGGGTTGACTGATATCCATTCAGATGGTTTGTGCTTTCTTCATGTGCTGGAAAACGAGATTCATTTCTAAATCTCAAAATCCCTGTATATGACCAGAGAGTGAAACAAGCATGATGCCTTGCCCTGACTGCTGACCGAATCCATGTTTCATGGTTCCTGCTTTTTATGCAAGGTGAGGGCCCAGAGTTTCTGAGATGTCAAAGAGGGATAGTAGTTATCAAGTGAGTATTTTGTACCTTGAATTGTGATTTTCTGTTTTCTTCTTCTTGTGAATTTTACTTTTATTATTGAATTTCATGCCTTCCTTTTACTTAATCACTTGTAGCATGGCAGAACTAAAGATAAAATTCTTTTTTCATGGTATAAAATGGTTTTTGGTATCAGTATGTTCTCAAAAACGACATTAAAAGGTAATTTATTAAACTATATAACCTACATTAAATTAAGGGAGACCTCAGTTATTGAATATAATACAGTTGAGTATCATTTGTACCTAGTCTAGCCGTTTGTCTTTGGTGTCATCACAGGAAAGAGAACAGGCACTTCTCGTGTCCATTTCCCAGTCCTGGATTACTGTCATTCTAATTCCTGTCCTGCTCTTCAGTTTGAAGCCCATTTCCTTTTTCTAGAATGCTGATAGCTTTTTATGATAGAGGAGCTCCAGGCAGGAGACTAGCAGAATGTGAGTGATACAAAGGATGCAAAGTTTTCTAATAAGTTATTTTAAATTGTTTTTTCTTTGTTTTGCCCACATATTGAAGGATAATTATTCTTTAGTGTGTACCTCACACCCCCTCACATGCTCTCTCATGTCTTGGCCTTATGACTTCACTTTCATTTCTATGGATCTCTTTTCTATCTGATGTCAGTAGAGGAAAATGTCAAAAGAAATACTGGGTTTGCATGTACATTGAATTTTATTTATTTATTTATTTATTTATTTATTTTTTGGTTTTTTTTCGAGACAGGGTTTCTCTGTGGCTTTGGAGCCTGTCCTGGAACT
>NC_022012.1:47451925-47453869 GCF_000317375.1 Microtus ochrogaster | reverse complement strand
CCAGGCTGGTCTCGAACTCACAGAGATCCGCCTGCCTCTGCCTCCCGAGTGCTGGGATTAAAGGCGTGCGCCACCATCGCCCGGATTTTTGTTTGTTTGTTTGTTTTTTTTGTTTTGTACATTGAATTTTAATGGCTCACAAGCCTAACCTTTTTCCAATTATTATATTATCCGTGCCTGTATGTGCTCACACAAGTGCATTATGGGGTGGGGAGCACACACCCATGGCCTGTTTGCTGAGATCAGAGGACAGCTTTGTGGGGTAGATTCTCTACTTCCAACTTTCTCTGTATTCTGGGAATTGAACTCAGGCCACCAAGCTTATATAGTAAGTACTTTTGTGTTCCCCACCCTGACCTTTAAAATACCATTTAGAGGTTGGTGAGATGGTCAGCAGCTAAGAACAAACCTGCTCTCGTAGAGCTAAGAACACAAACCTGCTCTCGTAGAGGACTCGAGTTCTGTCTTCAGTGCCTCGTATCAGGTGATACACTGTCATCTGAAATTCTAGGTCCAAGGATTAGATCTCTTCTTCTGGGTTCTTTCTGTAGGCTCCTTGACTACGTGCACCTACCCTCCAGCCCAACACATTCATATACACATAATTAAAAGCAAACCAAATACTAATAAAATAGAATAAAATCTAGGAAAAGTAATGGAATAATTTTTGAGATTTGCTGACAGTACATATTTTTCTGTTATAGATACTATAGCTTGATCAAAGGCCCAATGATCAGGGTTTTTCTCATGCAAACATATCAATGCAACTTTGAAGTTCATTTTCAGGTTCTTTATTTTTGAGGCTGGATTTCTCTATGTAGTCCTGGCTGTCCTGGAACTTGCTCTGTTTGCTCTGTAGACCAGACTCGAACTCAGAGATCTTCCTGCTTCTGCCTCCCAAGTGCTGAGATTAAAGGTGTATGCCACCACCACCTGGTCCATTTTTTTCAGATAGGGAAAGGCAGATTATTGAATAATTAAGATAAAAATTTGTGTGATCATAATTGTAAATTATTTGTTTCTTTTGAATATAGGGTCTGACAAGAATTAAGTACATAAAATATTGTCAGGAGAAAATAATATTGAAATAAAAATACTTGATTATTAATAAAACAGTACCATTTGTACATAATGGTAAGAGAAGACATGGTATATGACCCTACAAGGAATAACAGTGAAGGAGTGTTGAACAGTAAAGTGCCAGAATTGACACAGGTTTTCACAGATGCAGGAGAGTCTTAGGCACATCACTCACTGTATTTATGCCTTAAGTCAAGTGACCTAATTATATTGATTGCCCATCTTTTCACCTATAAAATTAGGAGGGAATTTAGCTCACAAGTCCTGATGCACTCTTTAAAAGTGACATATGCAAATTGCCTAGCACATTCTTATAATTTAGAGTTACTACTTTTGTCAAGAAAATAATGGTAATAATAACATGCAAATAGACAGACATTTTTATGAAAATTTAATAGTTTTTATTCACGTAGTTATTGAATGTCTAATGTAGCTATAGGTTTAAGTTAAGCAGAAAAACTTAAACCATTTCAAATATTATTGAATATTATAGAGTATATTGTTATTTTAATGTTCTTTAGGTTAGAAATACTTTTTGGATAGCTAATAATATTATATTGTGTTATTTAGGGAGGAAAAAAGACAAAATTACAAATATATATATCTACAAGCTAAGACATCTTGCAAACTAGAAAATTAGCAGGAATTTTTGAATTTTTTCTTTAATATTCCTTCATTCTGTTGTATTTTAGTCTGATGCTGGTCAAAGAATTAGTGACTGGTACTAACTGTATAAAAGTTTTGGTATAAGATGTTTAGAAACTGTATCTGGCCGGGCGGTGGTGGCGCACGCCTTTAATCCCAGCACTCGGGAGGCAGAGGCAGGCGGATCTCTGTGAGTTCGAGACCAGCCTGGTCTACAGA
>NC_022012.1:47447966-47451825 GCF_000317375.1 Microtus ochrogaster | reverse complement strand
AGGTAATTGTTTTTGGTGTGGTTTAAATATAATACTCTATTTGATACTAATACCTACCCTATATGATATGTCTCAAAACTGGAAGAATAGGAAGTCCAGGTCCAAAGAGGTTAAGCAATTTACCTATGATTTCATAGCTTATATGTAGCAAAGCCAAATTTCCATCCCAAATCTGACTCTAAAACTCATGCCGGGAGCCACCCTGCAGTGCATCTTCTGCCAAGGGTAGGTGGGGCAAAAACACCAGGTTTTCTTCTAATGCTCCAAGCTGTTTAGCCAGGTGACTTGTACACAGGGCATTTGGTGGTTTCACCATATAGGTGCCAAAGAGGCCTGAGGACATGGGGCCTGCCCAAAGTGTCCCTTGGCGGCAATCCTGTTTTTCATCTGATTCCCTCTTTGCGGGGGGGAGACCAGCCTGGTCTACAGAGCTAGTTCCAGGACAGGCTCCAAAGCCACAGAGAAACCCTGTCTCGAAAAACCCCCCCAAAAAAGAAACTGTAATCTGTTTCCCTTTTCTCCCTCTGCAAACCGCTAGAAACCTTATTACTCCTTTTATTCCCACTAGGAAGCAGGTCAGTGACAGCTGTGTGCTTGGGGGGGGGGGCTGGGTTGCTTGTCTGAGATGGCCATGTATAGGATGGCTGGCCTAGACTTCCAGCTGAGCTCACAGACACGAGTCACCGTATGCTGTTCAAGGGTAGAATTTGATATGAACTAGTGCTTCGGTTGGGTGCCCTCAAAAATTGTGTTTTCTTCTAAACTTCTAAAATCATATTTTTAAATTCTTTAAATATTTTTCTTTTTCTTTTTACTAGCACATGTGGGAAAGCTCTATAGACTTGGCACACAGAAACCATTGCTGAGATTAGTCTGTTTATAACTGTGAACTTGTAATAATATGCAAATCAATCTTTCTGAGTTTTTATTTCTTCATCTCACCGCTTTGTTCCTTTGACTTTGATTTCTAGAGCTTCCAAATAATCTAGAATATTCTTTTATAATTGTAGTTATCTTGCTAGTATAGTTATGTGTGTAGGTCAGAGAAGCAAAGGAGCAATTAATTAATTAATCACAGGAACGGTGACACAGTGATCGGCATGAGCCATCTGACACATGCCTAGTAGCCGTGTGATTCTGAGGCTTTTTAGTTTCCCTTAGAAGCTAGTTTCCTCAGTTTTTGTTTTCTATAGATTTCATCTGTTGTACAATTAGAAACTATTTAAACTGCATCTAAAAGCTCCATTACTACCTTTTGGTATTAATTAGTACTTATTATCCATTTAGAACATTGCCTTCCCCAACCCTTTATTATAAAGAATTCTATAAGCCTTGTCAAGATATATATATGGAATTCCATTATCCATTATCAGACTATATCCCTGATAGGGAAGCAATCAATCATGAGTGTATTTTTCTTTCCTTTTGTTCTAGTAGGTGGCATTAGTTGTACATCAGTCATATATTAGACATTGTACTTACAACCTGTATGTAATTATATTATCCAATGTATATTATTATACATTATTATAGTATAATGTATATTATTCAATACATGCTTCAAATTTTTTCCTTTTACTCTGAGCATAAAATTGTAAGTAACTAAAAATTATGTTGTGTGTAATGATGGAATTGATGCATGATTCCTGATGAATGATTCCTATTTACTAATTAAGAATTGTTATGCCAGTTCCATTGTAGGTATTCTGTAAATATTTGTTGAAAAAGAAATGTGAAGTATTGCCCTCAGTTTGCTTTACAAAGTAAAATTGAAGACCGTGTGTGCTGCTTAACACTTAATATCTAGGAGTCATGCCTCTAATTTACTTTCTCTTCCTGTAGGAAAGACGGCTGAAAGAAAGAGAAGCCAGAAGAGAAGCCAACAAAAGACAAACAAAGGTAAGGAGGTGTGTTGTGTGTGTGTGTGTGTGTTTCAGTTAGGATCTTCATATCTTAATTTTGTTTTTGTTTTTCAAAAAATACGTCAGCTAAGGTATTTGACAAAGAGAACTTGCAATCTTTTGTAATATTGAAATTAATTTAAATCCTTACTTTCCATTTCCATTTATTTTTATGTTTGTTTTTATATCAGGGTATTCAGATCTAGTTGGGTTTGAGCCCTTGTGGCCTATTGTTTACTTTCTCATTTATTTATTTTTCTTTATAAAATATTAAAAATGCTAGTTTGCAATCTGGATTGCTTGACTCCTGACCACCTTTTCTATTAAATACAGAAGACAATTGACTTTGAGGGCCAACTCTGGCAGGATTAGCATACCTGTTATTTTTAGACTAAAAAAATATAGCTCATTTGTGCTCAGTTAGATAATTGGATAATAGATTACTGTGAGAACATTGGTTGCTTCACTTCACCTTTGAAAATCTAGATGAAACATTCTATAGGCTTTAGTGTATAGTTTCCCTGGAATATGTATGTAAAGTTATAAGCGCCGTCCATATACAGCTATGTTCTTTAATATGGCATGCTTAACACTGAGGCAGTTTCAGCTCCTGCCTTCTGAGGACATTTAGTAGAAATGATTTCCTAGACCCAGGGCCAAATACTGAATGCTGTTTCTCTTGCTGTATGTGCTTTGTCTGACTAGCCATGATTTTTTTTCTTGGCAGTTAGCAAAGATCTGATTCTCTTGAGTATACCCATAACATAACGTTCTTTGTCCCGCCCCCTCCCATACTGGCCATAACACTTAGATGATCACTCTAGTTGTAGTTTTGAAGTGGGAAGCAGCTACACTATAGTGAAAGAGGAAAAGACTGCATTGGTTCACTATTAAAGAGCATTCTCTGCAAACGTGTCTGAAATGAAAGCTCTAGAATGTGCAGCCTGACTATTCAGGCTTCTGCATATGTTTATCATGCAAGGTTAAAGTGTCATGGCCTGGAAACTGGATCATTGGAACTGTACTGGATAAATACAAGTAAAAAAAGAAAATCTTACCCTTCATGAAAACAGTTGGCATTATGTGTATTTCATGTTCAGTGTTAAAATAAACCCATTTTGTTTTACGAAGAAGCCTCATTTCCACATAGGAAAGAAAGTCATGTTTCTTCCTTTGTTTTTACATTTGTATGTAGAGCCCATCTTTGTATTTGTGGGCTCCCTATCTTAGAGTTTTCTAACTCTAAGTAGACCAGAAGTGTGGTTAACCCTGCATCTGTAATGAACATGGACAGATTTTTTTCATTAGTGTTTTAAAGATTTTATTTTTGTTGATGTGTACTTGTTTGTGGTGGTGTGGAGGGATGTACACTTGCATGCAGGTGTCTGTGGAGGTCAGGTCTCCTGGAGTTGGAGCCACCTGATGTGGGTGCTGAGAACTGAATCGGGTTCCATGGCAGAGTAAAGTCTTATAACCACTGAGCCATCTCTTCAGCCTTTGTCATTGTTTTTACAAAAAAGAATTTCAAAATTACATACAGCTTACGTAGTATTGGGCATTATAACTCTGGCATGATTTAAAGTATAGGAACTTGGACATTTCAGGTTTGGGTATTGAGGGTAGATAAGGTTCTTGTCTTGGAAATAATTTCCCTTGAGTCTTGAGAGAAGACTACTTAGTATGGTTTATTTTATATTTATTGATGCCGTGTGCTTGGAGTTTCATAATCGACTGAATTTTAAGGAATTATTTTCATTTATTAGCCTGCTTCTGGATTCCTTTTCTTTAATCCCTCTATAGATGTTGTCTGTGTTTTGTTTTGATCCTATTTCTGTTGTGGAAGTCGACTTATAGCCTGCTGTTAAGATTTTCTTTTAAAGCTGATCTCAAATGTGAACTTTCTGGTGATAATCCGCCTTTCTTCCTTTTTATGTTTTTCCTGTGGTTTTTTTTTTTTT
>NC_022012.1:47443953-47447866 GCF_000317375.1 Microtus ochrogaster | reverse complement strand
TTTTTTTTTTTTTTTTTTTTTTTTTTTTTTTTTTTTTTTTTTTTTGACAACCAGGAAAGGAGAGGCTTTCTTGTCAGGAGAAGACGTTTTACAGAATGAGGACTGTGCTGAGTGAGCATAAGTAAAGGGGGAAGGCTGGGCCAGTGATGAATTCTTCTGATCAGCCAGGACCCTTAGTAACCACTTACAGTCACTGAATAGTTGAGAAACCCAGAGCCCTCTCCTTTGAGTGGTGTTGCTATAGGACTGAATGGTACTTGATAACCATGTTTCTCACATTCCCCAGTATACTGTGGTAAAATGAAAGTATAGTGAATCTCTCAGAAAATTGATAATATTATTTTGAACAAGTTTTTTCTTTTTCTTTTTGTTTTTCGAGACAGGGTTTCTCTGTGGTTTTGGAACCTGTCCTGGAACTCCCTTTGTAGACCAGGCTGGACTCGAACTCACAGAGATCCGCCTGCCTCTGCCACCACCACCCGGCCTTTGAACAAGTTTTTATCTATAGAAAGAAGAATATGAGAGCGAAATTATCATGATGACTTCCCGAGTACCCAAAAGTTAGTGATTTGGGAGATACAGATTTTAAAAATTACATATATATTTATTTTATTGGTATCTGTGTTCGTGTGTGTGCACACATATGTGAAGGTCAGAGGTCAAGTTGCTGGCGTTCTCTCCTTCTACCACGTGGGTTCTGAACCAGATTGTTAGACTTGTCAAACATCTTTACCCATTGAGCATTTTACTGACCCAAGATAGAGATCTTTTACGTATGACAAGTTTCCTAGTACTGAACAACAGGACTGCATCTGTTTAATCTAACAAAATGATAAATAGTTGTGGTGATCAACAGAGTCCATTGGTTCTGGAGTTATGACAAGCTGTATGGGATATACAGCCCTATCTCATTGTTTAGCTAGGTTTCCTGTTGCTCTGGTGGCTGGTCACATGTGCTAACTGTAATATCTGATGGCTGGGAGGAGTTTTTCATTTATATAAAGAGAAAGACAAGCAGTGTGAAAACTTGAGATGCATCTTCATATTTCTCAGGGCTCTGGTAATTTTAAAAAAGAAGTAGGATTTCTTAAGTACAAGTGTGATGCTGATGAAATAGGAATTGGTGATAAAGGAACAAAAAGAGCCCCTTAGACTAACACTGGAAAGTAACATGTTGAAATTTAAAACAATTCATACATTTTGAGGTTGAAGTTCTATAAGCATTATAAATCTTTCTAGTTTTGTTGCTGGGATGCTTAGTTTACTTGACAATAATGTTTTGTTTTGTTTTTCCCCAAGACATGGTTTCTCTCTAGCTTTGGAGCTTGTCCTGGAACTAGCTCTTGTAGACCAGGCTGGCCTCGAACTCACAGAGATATGGGATTAAAGGCATGCGCCACCACCTCCTGGCTGACAATGGTGGTCTTAAGAATAGTTTACCCAGCAGGTAAAGGCAAATAAAAGCAGGAAATAGAGGAGAAAAAAAGGTTAAATAAAAGGCAGGGGTAGAGAGGAATATTATGGAAGAAATAAAAAAGCAGGAAGAGCTGAGGAGAAAGAAAGGTTTACTAAGAATGAGAAGTGCGTGCAGCAGACTCAGCTCAGACAGAAAGTACATAGGGAGGAGTTTCTCCACACTCGAGCAGAGCTCATCAACTGACAGTAGCGGCCAAGAGATGGGCCTGAGCCCTAACTCAGAGACCAACCTTTGCAGCCTGTATCTTCCTCTGACTCCGAAGCTCCAGCCACCTGCATTTCATTCACAGGGCTGTCACTCTGGCAGCATGATGAATACTTGGGTGTCTTGAAAGTATGAGAAAAGGCCCTCTACCTGTACACATTCAGTGCCTGTGTTTGCTTCCTATATTCCTAACACAGTTGGGAAACACCCTCAGCTTGAACAGTAGCAACCCCAGGGATTATGAGTTTGGGAGTTTGGGCAGGGTGAGTTAACCTGTCTAGCCCACAGACTGCAAAGCTAAATGTGGCCACCAGAGGCCCTTGACATATCAGAGAAACTATTAACATGAAAATAGTCCTACTGGCATTATAATACCTGTCAAATGCAAACACCAACATATGTCATAGAAAAGAGTTGGTCTCTTAGTTCGGTTTCTGCTGCTGTGATGGAAGCTATGACTAAAAGCAACGTGGGAAGGAAAGGGTTTATTGCAGCTTACAGCTGTAGGGCATTTTGAAGGAAGTCGGGGCAGGAACTCAAGTCAGAAACCTGGAGACAAAAACTGATGCAGATGCCATGGAGGAACACTGCTTACTGGTTTACTCCTAATGGTCCGCCTGCTTTTTTTATACAACCCAGGATCACCTACCCAGGGGTTGTCCCACCCAAAATGATCTGGCTCTTCCATATCGTCATTAATCAAGACAATACCCCACAGACTTGCCAAACAGGCCAATATTACAGAGGCATATTCAAATTTACACCCTCCAACCCCCACCATATATATGATTGGCTGGCAGTTTCCAATTTTCAAAGACCCAGAAAAAAAAAAAAACTTCTATAAAGTGTAATCAGTGTGTGTGTGTGGGGGGGTGGATTATGATGCTTCCTTTTTTGGACAAGGTTTTAGAGCATTCACTTAGAAATAAATCACTCATTTTAAGGTACTGTCTATATTAGTAACTGAGTATATTGGAACGAGGTATTTTTGCTTCTCTAAATGACAAAGTAGTTTTACTGTATTAAATGTAAAATTTTTGTTTTAGTTTTTTTTTCTTTCAAGCATAGTCTGCTCAGTCAGTAAATTTCCCAAAGAGATGAATGTAGTTGTGAATGCCTTTAATTCCAGTAGTGTTGGGAGAATCAGGGGTTCAGAGTCATTCTCAGCTACATAATGAATTTGAGACCAACCTGATTACACAAGACCTTGTTTTTTTAAGGTTCCCTAAATAAAATCATAAGAAATATCCAAGCCAACAGTTGTGCAGATTTACTGTAGAAACAAAAGCATGAACAACAAAGCAACATGACTTCTCCAAAATACCATAGCTTTTCAACTTTGTAATTCAAAGGTACTGAAAGAAGTAGTGTTGGTGGAGATTGCAAGTTTCCAAATAAGAATGATCAGTGAGTTACTTCAAAATAGATACAAGCTATTTGAGAGCCAGCCGACATGGAAGGATGACAGTGTGAGTGTGTGCTGGAAGATCTTACAGCCACAATTCTAAATTCCCCTTCAGTTTTTCCATCCAAATCTAAACATACTTTTGCTAATAAATATTTGCTTTCTCACTAAGAAGTTAACTTGTACCTGTAGAAATGTACACGTTTTACACTTCAACTTTGTAGCCATTTAAACTAACCCTTTTTCAATAAAGCACTATTGTTTAATAATAAAAAAAATAGATACAAGCGAATAGATATTCATCAATAGAAGAAAAAGCAGAAAACAAATGGAGCTTCAGCAATAAGAATTAAAATAGTTACAACTATGGAAGGAAAAAAAATCATCAAGGAAATTGGAATGAAAAACCAAAAGAAGTAGGAAATGGGGCCTGGAGAGATGGCTCCTTAAGAGCACTTGTCACAGAGGCCTCAAGTTCAGTTTTCATCCCCTGCATGGCGGTTTACAGACCGTCTGTAACTACAGTTTCAGGGCTATGAGGTCTTCTTCTGACTCCCATAGGCACCAGGCTTAATTTTCAAGAAGACAATGGAAACTGAAAACAAAGCTGGCATGGCTATTCTGATATTTCATAAATTTCAAAGCAAAATTACTCAAAAGTAGTTTATTCAGCAAGATGATATTACATGTGCTCTGAATAGTGAATTGTAATATGAGCGGCGGGCTATGTTCCTGGCACCCGGCCACCCGCACAACTAGCTTTATACCCGAAATAATTACACGGAAACTGTATTCTTTTAAACACTGCCTGGCCCATTAGTTCCAGC
>NC_022012.1:47373453-47443025 GCF_000317375.1 Microtus ochrogaster | reverse complement strand
AAATAAATAAATATTTAAAAAAAAGAATTTATGGGATCTACTACAGGTTTGTGGAAAAGACATTTGGGGATACATTTTTTGCTCTTTGTTACATGTGGGCTATAGAGTGACAAAGCTTTATTGTTTCTTCCTTGTAAGCCATAAAGACTTTTTAGGAGAGCACCATAAACTAGTGCCCCAAAGACTCTAAAGTTAGTAACTAGAGAAATTTCTCCCTGCAAGTAATCATGTCTCTAAGAAAAATTCATTTTTTCTTTCTGACATGGTATTTTGTGCGTTTGTTTATTTATTTCCTATGTTTTTTTCTTTTTGACCTTCTAAGAAATTATAGATAAAAATACTTGGAAACTAAAATTTTATTGCTGTTATTATTATCAACTATAAATGATTCATCTTTGGTGTATTTTCTTGCTTTGGGGAAAAGATATTGACAGGTCTCAGTAATGTTTTATGACGATTTTGTTTTCTTTTCATGTTTTTTGTAATTGGTGTATTTCAGGATTGAAAGGTTTCTTTATTTGAAGAGAACTCTTGAATTTGTTATTTGTATGACATGTTGGTATAGATGTTTTACATCAACTGGAATGTTTTAGCCTTTCAAACACTTTCATCAAGATTATCATACTTGAACAATAAGCTTATGAAATAAATGGAAATATTACAGTTCTTCAACTGTTGAAGTTTGAATCAAGAAGTCTAATTATCTGGCTTGGACTAGATTACATTTAATTGGTGGGATGAAACATCTTAGGACTCAACAAAGGTCTTTTCGGCTTGTTCAGGAGTTTTATCTGTTTTGTCTCTTGAGATTTTTACTTTAACAAATCCTACTTGTATTGCCTTGGGCAGTATCCAGAGTGTTTAGGAAGGAGTAGTTGAATGAGTCCCTGAGTTTATCTCTGTCTTCTTCTAAACCATTGATGATTTACATGTCAAATGGCTCTAGTTCCCTAAACTTTACTTTTCCTTATTAATGCAGAAATGTTGGTAGTCTCTGGTAAAGTGAATGTTTGCCTGTGCAGTGTGCCACGCTTTCTGACTAAGCGTGGAACTAAAGAAATGCATACATGCTTATACCACATCTTGATGGAGGAGGGTCATGTTTATTGGTTAATAAAGAAACTGCCTTGGCCCTTTTGATAGGACAGCAGCTTAGATAGGCAGAGTAGACAGAACAGAATGCTGGGAGAAAGAAGCCGAGTCAGGCAGTCGCCATGATTCTCCCGTCTGACACAGACACAGATTAAGATCTTTCCTGGTAAGTCATATCTCGTGGTGCAACACTCATTAAAAATGGGTTAATCTAGATGTAAAAATTAGCCAATAAGAGGCTAAAGCTAATGGGCCAAACAATGTTCAAAAAAATACAATTTCCATATAATTATTTTGGATAAAGCTAGCCACGCGGAGCTGGGCGGGAAGGCAGCCTACAGCCGCTCCTCACTACAACATCTATCTTATCACATAGCAACACTAGTTACAACCATCAAACATTGGAAGTTACCCAAATTATAGTGTCTTCATACACTGAGATATTACATATCTATCATTGCTGTAGAGGAACAAATTTCACAAATATAAATTGAGCGAAATAAGTCAGAGAGTTAATATATAGTACTCCATTTATGTAAAGTCTTTCTCAAAGCAAAACTAACCTTTGAGTTCATAGTTAGGATTCAGGACTGTTTTGTGGGGGAAGAGGAGTATTGCCACTGAGAAGGCAAGGTAATGTGGAAGGTTTCCATGGAGCTTGGTTCCTGGTCTGGTCAGTTAGTAATGTGCTTGTGAATGCTTACTTTGTGCATGTTCCTAAATGAACATTGTATTTGTTACCTTTCTCATTACTGTAGCACAGTATCTGGCAAGAACAACATAAAGAAGGAGGAGTTTATTTTGGCTCATGGTTTGAGGGTACAGTCCATTGTGGTGAGGAAGGAAGCCATAGCAGCAGGTCCTCGAGGCAGCTGGTCACATTGTATCTTCCTCAGTCAAGAAACTGAAACAAAATGTTCATACTTAGATTGTTTTCTCCCTGGTTATTTAGTCCTGGGCCCTACCTCATTGAGTGCTACCACTCACATTTAGGGTAGGTTTTCTTACTTCATTTAACCTAATCTAGAGAATTTCTTATAGATATCCCCAGAAATTTGTTTCCTTAGTGAAAATCAAGATTAACTACCACACAAATACTTCAAATAAGATTTTATTTTTTTGAAAATGAAGAGATAGATTAGATGTCTGTAAATATTTTTAGCTCAGATGTTTACATTTGGAGATTTTTGGATATAAGATATTATTAATAACTCATAAATAATAAAAAATAATAGCCCCTAAAAAGAAGGCTTAAATGAATACTCTAAAAAAGTTAATAATTTATATTCTTCAAATACATAATATTGAGTAGCCCATGTTCCAAGAAGTGTGATGATTCACCTCCTAAAATTTATACAATTATTTCTCTCATATGGGAAAAGTATACCCTTGTGGTTCTGTAGCTTGGAAAATGCTGCAAAATAGTATATGTATGATCTTAAAGTTCCCTTTATCAATAATCAGAATGACTATCTGCTTTGGACTGGGAATGATTTCTAGTAAATCTAGGATTGTTTTACTTTACCCGTCTTGATTTTGGCCTGTATTCGTCATCTCCCCCTCATTACAGGCACATTTCATTCTCAGCCTCATTGAATTTTTTTAAAGAACACGATTGGTATGGAAGTTGTAAACATGACTGCTAGTCGGCCTTTGCTTCCTAAAGTCTACCTTAAGTTTTCCTTCTCAGTACAGCTGGTAGTAGTTGGTGTTTTGTAGTGCTCCTCTGAGAAAAACAAAGAAGGGAAAATCAAATATTCTCTAAGCAAAGGTGGAAAGATTAGAATGGATGAGAATGCCCATGTTATGAGTTCTTCTGCATTGTGATTTCAGATCATAGGTTATGGTCTCCCTTAATCAGTAATTGCCAGGTTCCTGAGTAGCTCTCAGAAGAGGAAGAGGGTTGGAAGTTCATTTCTGCCAGGAAGCGTTGTATTCCAGGTCATATCTCCTGAACCCTGGTTTCCTCTTCTATAGTAACAGCAATGCAGCCTGCATCGTCAGCCTTCCAGGACTCTCGTGAGGATTATATATCTATAGTGTGAGCTTTGAATCACTTTTTAAAATGTGAATTATTGCTGTCAGCATTATTAAAAAGGTGCTGGATGTCTTTAAGATAAGGTTGTTCTGAGATACCAGGATCAATGAAAGCTGGAACATGCCGTCACTAAATAGCCGGAAGATGCTTCAGCTTCAGCAATCCAGCACCTTCCCTCCCTTTTCTCTCCCATCTCACTATTAGGCAGAAGGTTTATTTGCATGCATTTATGCAGTGTGCATGTATATAATTAAGACACTACAACCATCCCCACTAAGAGCCAGAGATCCAAGTCCAAATTTGCTTATATGTTGCATTATAACCTGTGGTATTATAAAGTCTTGAGATGAGAAGTTCATTTTGGTTCACCTTATGCTTCCATAGGAGATTGTCTATGTGTGAGGGTAAGTGTACCCTCGATTGATGTAGGTGGGTCTTCTATCTATCTGTTGTTTCATTGGTTAATTAATAAAGAAAACTGCTTGGCCTGATAGGTCAGAACATAGATAGGCGGGAAAGACAGAACAGAATGCTGGGAGGAAGAAGGCAGTGAGGCAGACGCTATAGCTCTCCTCTCCAAGTTGGAAGCAGGTTAAGATCCTTCCTGGTAAGCCACCACCTCGTGGTGCTACACAGATTATTAGAAATGGGTTAATCAAGATGTGAGAATTAGCCAGTAAGAGGCTAGAGCTAATGGGCCAAGCAGTGTTTAAAAGAACACAGTTTGTGTGTTGTTATTTTGGGTATAAAGCTAACCCTGCGGGAGCCGGGCAGGACGAAAAGCAGGCCTACTCGCCTCCTCACTAAACTCAATCAGTTCAGACTCAGCATGCCCAGTTCTAGTTGTGGTTCATGGTACTTGATTGCATGCAGGCCAGCACCTCTTGTTCTTGACCTGTAAACCTTCACACAGCATGCAAAACCAATATAAGCAATGAAAAGATAATGCCCAGAGCATTGGAAAATATGAGGACAATCAGAATTTGGCTTCTCCATGTTGAGAATATGTGAATCTTGCATGTTCATTTTAGTATTAGAGGAAAGAGAAAGCCCTGAGAGTAATAACACTGGTAAAAGTACCCTTTCGTGGTTTATACAAAACCGAGGCTAGCCTGATAGATCTAATGGCCTGAGATTCTGGTCTCTGTTTTTAGTGTTAGCAGTAGGTCACCACGGCATTGAATTAATCTCGCAACTGCCATGACTCAGGTGCTCTAGACCAGATAGATGCCTTGCAGTATCCCTTTCAGGTCCACAGCTCTAATTCCTTTCTTATCTGTCAGGTAGAAAGTGTCTTCTATCACTTTTATATTATTTCAGACCATTCTGCATTACATTTGCAGGTGTGTGGGTTTACTCTACACAGCGTCTTCAGCAGTAGTTAGAATGTGGAAGAAAACTACAGTCATCACAGTGTAGAATATTTGTTTGACTTTCTTAGGGTTTTTGGAGAACATGATAATTTGGAGAATATAGACTATCAGATTTTACTGGCAGGCAAAAGGGATAACAGGAAATAAAGCTAAAGAATTTGATGAATAATAGAGACAGTTAGATGCAGAGTTGCGATGGATTCAGAATAATTTATGGGGGATGCCTTGGGGTTTTAGGAAGAATACAATTTAGGGTGGTAGGATAATCCTAACAGGATTCACTATTTTTACTCTTGAAGTGCCTATAATGTGTTACTTCTGATAATGACAGGGCAGAATTAAACCCTTTCTTGAGGTACTAACAGTGAATTGGAAGAAATTTGTCTTTATGAGCCTGACTTATTTCATTTAGCATGATGAGCTTGAGTTTCATTCATGTTTCATTTTTGCATGCAGCATAATTTTATACTTTTATGACTAGATAAAATATCATTATTTATATCCCATTTTCTTTATCTAGTCATTTATTAATGAATACTCGGCTTAATTCTGTAACTTAGCTGCTATAAATAGTACTTAAATAAACATGAATTGCACAATTATCTCTATTGCATGTTGACCTAGATTTCGTGGAGGATCTACCCAGGAATGGTATGGTTTCCTGGAATTTATGAACTATGTCAATGTTAAACAGTGAAAAATACTTTCTCAATTTCCTTCTAGTGAGTGAGATGAATTGGGAAAGCATTTTTTCATTATTTCATGTTCAAATCTGAAAATACTAATATTTAAATGTCAGAGGAATCTTTTAGAATAACACGTTTGATGTTCCTGAATCTTCCTGTTTGACATATTTTATCACATATTTTTATTGAGAAAGTTTTTATTAGCATTTATATTGTGGGTCTGCTACCCTACTGAAGGTCACTTAAAGTATAAACATTGCCCTAAATTTCATTCTGAATAGACTGTGGATCATCAATATGTATATCAAAACTAAGAAGTACTTAAATGTATGTATAGATCATAAAATCTCAGTTGTTTGAAATTCTTTAATTTTGTCAGATTTTTTTATGAAGAAAAGTTTAATAGATATGCTATTTTCTAAAATACTTTTTGTGAAATACGCTAAACCTGTTAAAATATTTTTACAGACATCTTGACAGTTAATATTTTTACCCTCGTTGTTGAGAATTCTGGTAGTGTGGGTATATTATAGGAGAAGGCTGAAGTTCAAGAACTCTTAACATCATTTATGTGTCCCTGCCTAGAAATCTGGTAGTCATTTTCAGTGTTTTCACACTTAGATAATTGATTCAAATTTTTCTAATTCTATTTTAGTAAATCATCCAAGCCAATAAGAACTTATCTAATGGGGTGTCTTACATTTCAATACTGTGATATGGCCATTCAATCTGTGAATGGGTTGAGCTAAATCATAGCTTCTGTAGAGTCCCTGTAACCTGTGGGCCACATGTTGGACACATCTAGCTAGATTCCTTCTTTGAAAACTGTATTCTATTTTACTTACTTTATTTTACTGTGAAAACAGTAATTTCCATAATTACAGGGAACTGTTCATTAGAAGATCTAACTTTGAAAACTAAAATCAGTTGCCAATATGGCATCTCTATTTGTATTTTTAGTGAGAATCTCAATATGTCTAAATTCAACCTTGATATCATCAGTAAACTGAGGTGAAGGTGAGCATGAGGACTTAGGGATCTTTTAATGCAAGGTTAGTTTGGTGTCATTGCCTTCCTTTTGTATAAGTGGGCTAAAACCAAGGGCATGCTTATTTTTTCTATCTATCTGAACAGGTGTGAGTTGACAGCTTTGGGCAAGTAGTAATTCTACATCCTTGGCTCTCTGGGAATATTTTAAATGGAATGCTTTTGCTTGGATCCTAAACACTGACCAATTGCAAGTCAATAAAGGTAATTGCAGGAAGGCAGATCCCTATATTTACATAGGATAGAGGAACAAAAGTTTTGGCAGTGGAAACTGTTTTCACGAATAGCCAGGGGAATGTAATCAGTAAATCTGAAAAGCATATGAAAGATACTACTTACTAAATGATTAAACATCTCTGAACTGTGGGAACTTAATTCCCAAATTTGTAACACAAGGGGAGTGAGCTACAGTAAAAAATTTGCAATAAAAAAACCCAGCCACTTTATTCACAAGACAGTAATTCCAGTATGCCTTGCGTCTTAATTTAAACCTCCAACAAAGCTCTTGGCTCTAAGGAGTCATATTGTGAAACGAGACTGTTCTAATTACTGAATGATTCTTTGATTCGTAGCATGTGACATAGGGTGGTGCCCAGTAAATAGTAAGTATTAATTGTAGCAGGAACATTGCCTGTTAAATTTTCTTGATTTTACTGTGAAAAACAGAAATTTCCAGATTATATGGAACTATGTTTTAAACGGTCATAACTTTGGAGATGTACTCGTGTCATTTGGAGAATGAAGAGTTAAAACTAATTGTGATGAAAGGGGTGAGGGATGGCAGTGCTGTTACTGCACACCAGCAGAAATGACTACAGGCCGTCTCTGCTGGGTAAGCTGAAGCATGCTCCCTACCCCGTAGAAAAGATGTTATACATTGTGGGTAATTTCTGTTGTTATTTAGAGTAACCATATAAACAACACTTTGGTGAATATAAGGGAGTTTAGTGAATAATTATAACAGGACCACTGATTGTGGGTAAACCAGGGCTACATCATCACCTTAGTTGTATCACTCAGAAATGCCATCTATTTAACCTGCTGTGGGGCTTAGAGATCTAGAACACCTAAGCTGCTTCTGTTGGTAGGAAATGAGACTTTGGTATAATATCTTATTATGTTCTATTCATCTCTTTTGCTTTGCAGTACTCTTTTCTATACTTGTCATAGCAGCACAGAGGATGGAAAATACCCCTTTCCTCCCTTTTCTAGAACTTAAGATAAATGGCAACTTCTTTGTTTCATCAACTCCTTCCTTACTAGTCTTGTAAAGTAGAAAAACAAAGAAGTCAAGCATTGGTAGCATGGATATCTCCCCCTTGTTAAATCAAAGAGTTTTAATAGTACTGAGGATCCTAAGTTCACAAGTGGTTGTCACGTGAGTAGTAATTTACCAAAATGACATCTGTTATGGTATTTTAATCTCTTGGGTATTTTGATTCATCCTTTTATACTGTGTATTCTTTGAAACTCATCCTGTCAAATGTTTCTCATGGATATAGAATACCAGTAAAATGTTATATCAACAGCAGATGAATCAGATTGGTGACTAATTGCAGTCAAAATCAGTTTAAATTTATATAAATTATTTATTCATCAGGTAGTTACTTACATTGAATACTCTTTATTATAATTGTGTTCTATTTTCTATAAAATAAGCTATTTCTTCACTGTGTGGCTTTTTCAGATAAAAGCAAATTGGAGTAAGCATGAGATAACATTCCTTAATCCTTTAAAATTACTACTCTAAGAGTTAGTATAGGGGTAGAAAGATAGAAATATAGCATGTAAAATAAATTGAAGCCAGGTAGTGGTGATACATGCCTTTAATCCCGACACTCAGGAGACAGAGGAAGGCAGATCTCTATGTCATTATCATTTCCAGGCCAACCTGGTCTACAGAGTGAGTTCTAGGTCAGGCTCCAAAGCTACAGAGAAACCCTGCCTTGAAAAACCTAAACAAACAAACAAACAAACAAATAAATAACCCAGGAACGTGTTAAGGTAATATTCTCCCTGGCTTGATTTATAAAACAAACTTGTTTTGACGGTAGAAATGTGAGTCCATTTTGCTTCAGTGTGCTAGCTTCTCAATTGACTTCTTTTATTTCTGACACCACAATTCTGTTTTTTTAGAAGAACCTCTGAGTTTATTGTGGTCACTATGTGCTTGTGTGTGTCTGTGAATTTGATGGAATATCAGCAACGTTTTTACAGTTGTCTTTTTAATGGAAATGAAATCTTTTCTTAAATATAAATGCTAATTTTCCTTAGTCCCTTTTCCTTCCCTTTTTTGAAGTCATGTCCTTCCAATTTATTTTCATTCTCCCATTCCTTTTTTTAATTGTTTTTGCTCTCATAGTATATAAAAGTCTTATAAAAACTTGAAAAATGTTCTTATTAAATCTGGGCTGTTTTGATTTACAAGTAAGAGACACTGCTCAGATGGAAGCCTGAAATGGAATTTGCGAGAAAATGCTTATAGGGTAAATGTCATGGGCATAATTCTTTATTATTATTATTATTATTATTATTATTATTATTATTATTATTATTATTATTATTATTATTATTAAAAATTTCTGCCTCCTCCCTGCCTCCGCCTCCCATTTCCCTCCCCCTCCCCCACACTCCTCCCCCTCCCTCTCCAGCCCAAAGAGGAGTCAGGGTTCCCTGCCCTGTGGGAAGTCCAAGGTCCTTCCCCCTCCATCCAGGTCTAAGAAGGTGAGCATCCAAACAGACTAGGTTCCCACAAAGCCAGTACGTGCAGTAGGATCAAAACCAATTGCCATTGTTCTTGGCTTCTTACCAGCCCTCATTGTTCTCCATGTTCAGAGAGTCTGGTTTTATCCCATGCTTTTTTAGACCCAGTCCAGCTGGCCTTGGTGAATTCCCAATAGATCAGCCCCATTGTCTCAGTGTGTGGGTGCACCCCTCGCAGTCCTGACTTCCTTGCTCATGTTCTCCCTCCTTCTGCTCCACCCTGGAACCACAGTCCAGTGCTCCAATGTGGGTCTCTGTCTCTATCTCCTTCGATCGCCAGATGAAGGTTCTATGATGATATGCAAGATATTCACCAGTATGACTATAGGGTAGGGCCATTTCAGGCTCCCTCTCCTCAACTGCCCAAGGAACTAGCTGGGGACATCTCCCTGGACACCTGGAAACCCCTCTAGGGTCAAGTCTCTTGCCAATTCTAAAATTGGCTCCCTTAATTAAGATATATACTTCCCTGCTCCCATATCTACCCTTCCTTTATCCCAACCATTCCTTTCCCCCAAGTTCTCCATCCTCCCCTTCTCACTTTTCTCTCCCCATCTCCCCTTTCTCCCATCCCACCCCATCCCCATTCCTTTGCTTGAGAGGGTGTGGAGAAAGGGGTACACTCATCCATTGCTGGTGGGAATGCAAACTTGTGCAACCACTTTGGAAAGCAGTGTGGTGATTTCTCAGGAAATTCAGGATCAACCTACCCCAGGACCCAGCAATACCACTCTTGGAAATATACCCAAGAGATGCCCTATCATATTACAAAAGCATTTGTTCAACTATGTTCATAGCAGCATTGTTTGTAATAGCCAGAACCTGGAAACAGCCTAGATGCCCTTCAGTGGAAGAATGAATGAAGAAAGTATGGAATATATACATATTAGAGTACTACTCAGCGGTAAAAAACAATGACTTTTTGAATTTTGCATGCAAATGGATGGAAATAGAAAACACTATCCTGAGTGAGGTAAGCCAGACCCAAAAAGATGAACATGGGATGTACTCACTCATAATTGGTTTCTAGCCATAAATAAAGGACATTGAGCCTATAATTCGTGATCCTGGAGAAGCTAAATAAGAAGGTGAACCCAAAGTAAAACATATAG
Organism: Microtus ochrogaster; assembly: GCF_000317375.1. Classification (NCBI taxonomy): domain Eukaryota; kingdom Metazoa; phylum Chordata; class Mammalia; order Rodentia; family Cricetidae; genus Microtus; species Microtus ochrogaster. The sequence continues at coordinate 47,432,914 of NC_022012.1, read as the reverse complement.
TTATCCTCCTGGATATTGTAAGTAGACAAAATTGCCGGGCAAAAAATGGGCATAATTCTTAATTAAATTACCCTAAATACACAATGCTTTATATTTCTTTATGATTCCTTGGAGAGTCGGCAGATTTAGAATTGTTATTCTGTGTTAACAGTTTTGTTTTGCTGCTTAAGTTGGAATAAATATTATTTTTATTAAAGGAGTCTTTATGTTCTGTAAAAACAATTAGGCAATATAAATATGTAAATATAAAACAATGTTTTATAGTCTAGAGGTCAGATTTGAGGAAATTTTGACATTTTGTTCATGAATAGCACGTCTATAAACAATATTGTCTTAGTTTCCTCAAGAACCATAGTTAATAAGGAAGAAAAGGTAGAATTTTTCCTTTTGTTCTCTTCACTGTGCACTCCGATCTCCAGACTCATGGTACTTGATAGTTGATAGTTGTTTTTTTTTTTTTTTTTTTGTTGTTGTTGTTGTTGCTGATAAATCCTATGAACCACAGGATACCCGTTTACAGAGGAGAGTATCACTAAGGTTTGGTTCTTCTTCCCTGTGTATGATTACTTTTGTTCTATCAACTATACTGATGTTCCATCTCAGAAAGCTTTTATTTCCCTGAGTATATTGCCCTTTGAACAACTTTTTTTGTGTTCTGAATCACCCTCCCCATAAAGAATCTTGAATTCCTTTCATAAAACATCTACCTGAAGATGTTAAATGATTGAGCCCCACTCCACCCCAAAAAAATAAAACTCAGATACATTTAATGTATACATTGCCTCTGCATTTTGTTTAATTAAGAACATATTTTAGTTGTTTAGTTCACAATATACCTGTTTTGTAAAAAAAATTTAGATGTCCTTATAGTTTTATCAAAATACAGGCTGTATAACATCAATTCCAAGTAAATCGTGTTCCAAGGTTTTTCACTCTTCATGTTGTCTGGCATTGAGTCTCAATATTTGTTCCCATCTGATAGAGGAAGAAGCTCTTCTGATGATGGCAGAGCAAGCACTGCTGGATGAGTGCAGCAGAATGACTTTAGGAGTCATTTATGCTGTGTTCTTTTAGTAGGACAGTAGTTCTTGGCTTTACCCTAGGTTCCGGGGCTCTGTAGGTAGTCTCAGGTTCTTGGTGACCCAAGCAATATTGGGTGTGGGTCTGTCTTGTGGAGTGGGCCGTAAGTCAAATCAGGCATAGGTTGGTCACTCCCACAAGCTTTGTTCCACTATTGCACTATCACACCTTGCATGCAGGATGTCTCTGTAGAGCAGAGGGTTTGTGGCTGGGTTGGTGTTTATGTTTTTCCTTTCGTAGTGCCTGCAGAGGACCTTCCTGTATTACTCCTAGTACTTAGGGTGAAGGCCCTCCCTATGTAGGTGCCAAATCAACTTCTCCATGCTCAATAAATTGTGTCGGTGTTGTCTTCAGCAGTGTAGCATTACTGGCAGTTTGTGGAGATCAACTTATAGCCTTGGCAACAGCCTAAGTTGTTTGGGGGTTCCTATAGGACCCCTTTGCCCAACAACTCAATTAGATGTAACCCATTCCTGGTACTAGAAGCTTTATTTAGTAATGAATGATGTCTACTTGGGGTTCTGTCACCCTGTCATTTGATGATTTCCTTTAGATTGTGTTCAGATATGACTATATTTTAGGAAGTTTCTACTGTATTGTTTCCATGCTACCACTCAAGTGATGCTTAATTTTAGCTGCCTCTCCCCATGTTCCCTACCTTGCCTTCCCTTCCTTTTCACCCACTTGATCTTGCCTTTCCAGCCCCCCCATCTAGCCATATCATCTGTTCTTTTTTTCCCTTTCTAGGAGATATATCTACTCCCTCCCCTTATTTTCTTACATAAAACTGCTCTTTGGTTTTTATGAATTGTAGCTTGGTTATATTAACTTAACAACCAATATCCACATATAAGCAAATATGTACGTATGTACCATATTTGTCTTTCTGGGTCTGGGTTATCTCACTCAGGATCTTTTTTCCCCCTAGTTGTATTTATCTGTGAATTTCATGATTGCATGTTTTTTAAATAGATGAATGATATTCCATTGTGTAAATGTACAACGTTTTCTTTATCTATTCATCTGCTGTCAGAAATGTAGGCTGTTTCCCGTTTTTGGCTATTACAAATACAGCAGCAGTGAACATGATTGAGTGAGTGTCTCTATGGTGAGACGAAGCATCCTTTGAGCATGTGTCCAAGAGTAGTATAGCCGGATCTTGGAGTAGATCGATTATGATCTACCTCAAAGAACTAACTCTTTTCATTGATTGTTTTGTATTGGTTTTTTTTTTTGTGTTTGTTTCTATTTTATTGATTTCATCTCTGAGTTTGATTAATTCTTGCTGTCTATTCCTTTTGGCTGTGCTTTCTTTTTATTCTAGAGCTTTTAGGGGTGCTGATAACTTACTAGAATGAGGTCTCTCCAACTTTTTTTATATAGGCACTTAGTGCTATGAACTTGCCTCTTAAAACCCCAGTATAAGGTTGAATTAGTTGTGTATTCAGTTTTATTTAATTCTAAAAAGTCTTTAATTTCTGTCATTACCAATTTTTTGTAGTAGGCAAGTTATTCAGTTTCCATGAGTTTGTAAACTTCCTGTTGCTTCTGTTGTTGTTAATATCCAGCTTTAATCCGTGGTGGTCTAAAAGGATACTATTTCTTTCTCTGTTTTTTTCTTTTGGGGTGTGTGTGTGTCCTCATTGCCTGAGATTTTATCTATCTTCATCTCTTGTACTCTGCTGATGAGGCTTGCCTTTGGAGTTGTTTTCACTTTTTGTTTGTGTTTTCATTGAGGGATTTATTCATTTCCTCTTTAAGAACCTCCATCATATCCATAAGAACTATTTTCCTTGTCTTGTACCTCATCTGTGTGTGTTTCTCATTGCCTGCTGTAGTAGGGCTGTTGAGCTCTAGAGGAGATATATTGTCTTGGCTGTTATTGATTGTGCTTTTACTCCAGTGTCTCAGCATCTGAGTTTGAGAAGATTTTAATTCTGGTGCTGATAATCTGGTCTTGTTGGGTGAGTGTTTTGTTCCTTGGTTTCTGTTGCCCTTTCTGGTACTTAGGAGAGGGTGGTAGCTATGAGTTGCTTAGTAGGGAATGCTTCTGGTGTCCTGCCAGGAGTGGCTGCTGACAGGATACCAGAAAAATTCCAGGTAAACTGTATTTCTAGGTATTGTGAGCTGACACTTAGGAATGGGGAATGGGAAATGGCCTTAGGGAGTTCACCAGAGGAATGAAAGCAGGGTTTTTCAGGACTTGCTTAGTCCCCTTGGACTGGGAATAGAGAATGAGGAGAGGCCACAGCAGGCAGCCTGCTAAGGTGCTGGGGATGTACCCTGGGGGTTAGATTTAGAGGATGGTGAGTGAAGATCTGGAACTTTCCTACCTGCTCCCCTAGCCTACTAGCTTCTCAGGCAGGCTTGACCAGAGGGTTCCTAGAGATGGCTGCTGAAGGTGGGGCTGGGACAATGGAATGAGTAAGGAGGAAGGTTGGAGAAGATGTGCATGATTTTCCAGAGATGTGGGGCAGAGAAGGGAACCTGCAGGAGATGGTTGACTATAGAATTAAGAGTGATTCTGGGGAATTTGATTTGTAGGAAATAAATAGGTGAAGGTCTGCAGTTTTTAATCTTGATTTCAGTCTTTGCTGATTGTCTGTTGACACAGCTGTTTTCTAACGCCCTATTGCAAGTGTTTTTAAACTTTGACTTTCTGTACTTTAGGCTTTTGTCTCTGTTGAAAATACAGTCATTATTTTTTTTTAAAGATTTATTTATTTATTATGTATACAGTATTCTTAGTAGTCTGCATGTATGCCTGCAGGCCAGAAGAGGGCACCAAATCTTATTACAGATGGTTGTGAGCCACCACGTGGTTGCTGGGAACTGAACTCACGACCTTTGAAAGAGCAAGCAGTGCTCTTAGCCACTGAGCCATCTCTCCAGCCCCCAGTCATTATTTTAAAGTTCAGATTCTGTTGAAACCAGAGGGACAAGCATTTGAAAGATTGTGGGGTTCTAATCCAATTGGACCCTTGTTAGGGCTGTAAACTCAGAAGGGTCTTCGCAAGATATTCATTGTTCTGGGTTTGTAGTTCTCACCAAATTGGTCTTGCAGCTGCTGCTGAGTGTGCAGATTCAGAGTAGTGCCTGTGCCTTTGCAGTATTCATTCAGAACAAACGAGGAGGTGACCCAGAGAGCAGCTGCAAGAGAGGAGGGTTTCTGTTTCTACAGAAACACAGACTTTAACTGTAATAGCAGCAGTGATTCAGGTCTGCACTATACTCCAAGTTTTTAGGCACTTTGACTTGTCTTGGTCCTGTTGTTTAGCTTCTCACTGCTACCCTCTGCCATAAGGGAGCTATGTTTTACTGTTTATTAGTGGGAATTGAAGGTGAGCATTCAGATGGGAGAGGCCAATGAATTCCTAGATGGTACTTGGTTTTCTCTAATTTTTTATGTGTGATCCATATGTTACTGGCCTTAGGCAACTGTCTTAGCACAACTGAAAGCTGTTACATGTTCTAGATCACATAATGTCCTCAACATTTGTATGGTCTCCAAGTTTTGTTCATAGAGGTAACAGAGCCTCTGTTAAATATTAGATTGGTAATTTATAAGTTACAAATACTTTAACAGTTTCTTAAGACAAATCCAGAGCCCAAGATAGTTTTGGTTTTTTTTTTTCCCCCAGTTTGGCAGAGTTGAGGCCTTATATATGCTAGGCACATGTTCTCCCTGAACTACTCCTCTCATGATGGATTGAATCTAATAATTTACTCAGTCATACTCGTGTTATTTTGTATGACAAAATACCCGGCAAAATCATCAACTTAAGGAAAGATTTATGTTGGCTTAGGGCTTTAGAGTTCCATTTTCACTTGGTCCTGTTGCTTGAGGAGTTGACATGGCATCTCAGGGTGACAGGCTAACAGAGGAGGCTGCCTCATAGTAGCTGGGAAGCAGTGAAAGAAAAGAATGGACCAGGTCTCTACATCCTTTTAAGGAAATGTCCTAGTGGCCTAACTTCTGTCCCTTATGTCCTGTCTCTCAGTAACAGCATTTCAGGCTAGAAAAGCAAGTTGTTATACACGAGAGTATGGAGAACACTCAGATCTAAGCTGTAACAACACTAAATAGGCATAATTATATAGTTTTGGTCTTATCCATTTAGTCATTTGATTAATTCATTGTTAATGGCTCAGTTTTATTTTTTCTTGTTTTTTTGTGGAGTGGTTGGGTGGGAGTATTTCATAGGTACATTTCTGTTATCACCATATTGTATCTGGGAGTTGTTTTTCTCCTCATCAAATGAGTTTTACAGGTTATATACCAGGTAAACTCACAAATTTCACATCTCTTATCTCTCATCAGTGAGAAAAATATATGCTAGTAACTGAATGCGATTTTCTAACTAGTCTGTTTTTAGAGATCTGCTGAGATTCCAGACAAAGATAAAACCAAAGTTTTGAAGACCTAAAGCTAGTTATTTCCTAGCTATATTTCTGGGAGAGCTGATTTTTTTTTCTGTTGTAGAATTGTTCTAATAATGTCCTTGTATTTTTGTTCTATTAGTTAAAATAATATTTGTTTTGTCTACTAACACAGCAAAAATTATTTTTATGACTAGTCTGTATTTTTAGATGGAGTCTTATGTGCTGTTTTTGCTTTCTCTTAGTCACATTGCGGGAACTGTTTAAAACTCCACGCACCTTTGAAGCACTCTTTAAACTCCCAGTGTACCACATGCTTTGTGAACACAAATTGTACAGCAACAAAAGGGTTCTGGGTTTTTATTTTGTCCTCCAGAAAGCCCCATGAATAATTGTGATCCTGTAGCTTGATAGCAGTTTCCCCCTTCCCCTTCAGGTTGGAGTGGCTATTAAACTTTATGACTGCCTTCCCCAGGATGGTTGTCTTTGTACAAGTTTTTGTTATGGACCAGTTTGGTGACTTGGATGCATTACATGTAAATTAGAGACAACTACACACACTGTGACAAGCCTTCTTGGTCTTTCCAATAGGATTATTGTTTGGATTGTGTTAATTCTTTCAGTTCAATAATGTAAGTTGACCCTGTTAAATTAAATTATTTATGTATGAATTTGACATGGTCTAGAGGACAACCTGTGATGATTGATGTTTTTCCTCTAGCTTTTGAGTCCTAGGGATTGAATTTAGGTCACAGGCTTGATGACAAGCACCTTAATCTCTATTGCCAGGCTTAAAGTGTGTTATGTGTTTGTTTGTTTTGTGGTATTTGGAGCTGTTTAATCTTCTGGTAGACTGCCCTTTGAGATCAAACCCCTTTATCTACAAGTGGTGTGGGAGGTCCTTCTGTCTATGTGTTTGCTTTTATTGGTCAATGAATAAAGAAACTACCTTGGCCTGTGATAGGGCAGAACTTAGGTAGGCGGGGAAGACAGGATGGAATGCTGCGAGGAAGAAGGCAGAGAGGAGAGACAATCCCTTGGAGATAGGCATGCTAAAACTTTGCTAGTAGGCTACGACCTCGTGGTGATATACAAATTAATAGAAATGGGTTAAATTAAGATGTAAGAGTTAGCCAATAAGAAGCTAGAGCTAATGGGCCAAGCAATGATTTAAATAATACAGTTTTCTGAGTGTTTATTTCGTGGCTGGGAGGCAGGGACAAACAAGTGGCTTCCCTACTGCATACAAGTGATTGAATTTTTCTGCTCAATGTTTTTACTTCCTGTCAGAGAATTGAATATCAGGTCTGCTTACTGTGAATTATGGGAAGAAAATTGCAGTAGAAGCATTCCATCCTCCATAAGCTAGAGTAAACAATCAGTTCAGAGTCAGGTTGTTGTTCAGTGCCAGTGTTTGTTTTTTGGGGTAAGGTCATGGGTTTGATTCTTAGAACTATATAAATCAAAGCAAAACAAACAAATACCAAGCTACAGTCCAGATTTCTGAAGAATTCTTTGACGCTATCGTTTTGCTTTTCTGTATAATCCTCATTGAATGATGTTCGCTTATTATCTTCACCCTCCATCTGAATCTAAAAGATACTGAATCCCAGGTCTCTCAATTTTAGAGGGGCAGTTACAGGTCCACGAGGGGAACTGGTGAAGCGAATGGACTCTCTGGTCTGGGTGGGGACCATTATTCCAAAGGACCACCCTAGAGTGAGACTTGATAACATTTCATGGGGAGGTCTACAATGTGAGGAGTCGGTCTTCAGTTGTATAATGAGGTAAATTGAACTATAACATTAAAAATTTAGAATTTAAAATTTTATTGTTTTTCATTGATGAACAGTTGGTCAGATTCCTGTTCACCTTTGGTTTCTAATTTTGTTAATATTTTAAGATATTATGGAAAATATATTTTGGTAATACTGTATAAAAATATTCTTACAGGAAAGAATTCAGTGCTACACTTAGTGCTTTTTCAGAGTCAGAAGACTTTGAACAAATCATCTAAAATCTCTGTCTTTAACATTTCCTAATTTGTTTTTTAAATATTTAATATCTAAAATTCTGTTACTCAGTCAGGACTTTATATGTTCATTGATCTTTTTGGTTTCACTATTTCAAATAACAGTTCTCATTAAAATTCTTAAACATTGATATTAATGAGCAGGAGGACCTATGTAATGGTACTCCCCTGTTCTTGCTGCTCAAGGACTCTTTGTTCTAATTTTCATTAAAACTTGTGTGTAATAGCTGGGGTTGCTAATTGTTTGGTGGGAATACCAAAGAAAATTAAAAATTACTTTTCCTCTGTGCATTATGTATGTGAATAATAAGAGCAGTGATCATATTTTAAGCCTTTATTTTCTTCATGTATTAGTAATTGTTAATTAACAGTAAAATTAAAATTAAACTCCTTCCCCAGAGTGGCCTATAATGAAACAAAACTCCCAGTATTATATGTGTATTTTTTTTCTTCTTTTATTAACTTTCAGAGAAGATACAGACTTGAGGATTAAATTTGTAGGTTTCTTTTTAAAACCCCCATCATACCCTTTTCAGGCTTACTTTATCATAGAACTCTGTCAAAAAAACAGACCTCGGCTGTTGTTTTAATTCTGCTAGTAGACAACGTGACAGTGAACTTTCAGTGATCTAAAGTACCCACCCATCCACGTACTTTGTTTTTTGTTTTTTTTTAACCATTTTGTACCCAAGACAATTTAGTATGATCTCTGTCTAGGTACAAAAAAGAATATAAAATGGTACCTTATTCAGGCAGTGAGTACCATGCTGAAGCAATGGAAAGAGTGCTATTATTGCATTACAGTAATAAGGATATGTTCACGAGACTGACAGCAAGGTAACAGTTTTGGAACATCTAAGGAATTTACATATCACATGTAGATGGTACATGGGCTATAACTGCTTAACAAGGTACTAGCAACAGCAGAAGAATCAGTTTCAGCTATGGTCTGTCAGGCAGACCAGTTCCTGAATTAATGGTCTAGCATTGGGCTATAATTTCAGAGCAGAATGTTGATACCACACTAGTGAGTGCGGAATTTGTCTTAAAGGGAATGTCAGAGCTGCTATTCTACCAGTACCCAGACACAAGCCTCTAAAACTCTTGATTTGAGCATTTGAATACATTGTCTTTCAACTTGAGTAGTGTATAATTCCGTCAGTTTCTCATAGCAAAGCCTCCCGTTTAACAATCAGTAATATTTAATATAGATGAGAAAAATTAACTGGTGGTGTTTAAGAAGTGTTCTGGTTTCATTCTGTTATGATAAAAAGCACTTTGACCAATACCACCTTAGAAGAAGGCTTATTTCAGCTTACAGGTTCAATACATGATTGAGGGAAGTCACAATGGGAACTTGAAGCAGAAAGTGTAGAGGAGTTCTACTTGCTAGCTCACTCTCAGGATCATGCAGAGCTAACTTCCTAGTGTGCTTAAGTTGAAAGATGGGGTTAATTAGAAGTTGGTTTATGCACTCATCAACAGACTCAGTTTCTGTGTCTTTAAATGGAACGCAGTAACAGCAGAATCTGCCTCATCCAGGCTTTTCATTCTCATCTCTATGCGTTTGCTTCCCTGCCATGACAGCCTCCATCAAACTTGTGGGAGTCTAATGCCAGGTGGTTCATTGCTTGCATATTTAAAAGGGTCTCCAGGCAACATTAATTCCCATAATCATTTCAATTCCAGCTGCACAATAAAGCTTAAGGTGTGACTACATAGGAGCTCTTTTACAAAGTACATGCGACCATGAAGTTGGATGTGCTCCCTCTCCTATAGCATAAAGGTCAACAGCCATAAAGTACATGTTGTATCTCCTCTAAGGTTGGGTAATGGGCTAGGGAAGGAAGAGTCTGGGATAATAATTCTGGGGGATTTGGGTGAGGTCTGCATCTGTAGCAAAAGGTGCAGTCTGCCTCCACAGATAGCAAAAAGGTCACCAGGTTGCTAACAAAATTCACCCCGTCTTCTGGGCAGGAAAACGTGTATTTTATCTCCTCCATTGAGAAGAACCTTTGTGTCCCAACATGAACTGGACTTGCAGTTATAGGCATGAATTCCTTCCCTATAAGCAGGCCTTATTGTTAGCTCCACAATGTCCATGCTGCTCAGGTCAGGACATCTTACCAAGAGGTTGGGTTTTGTGGTTCATATATTCCACAGCTCAGTAACATCATTGATAAAGACGTCTCCTCCCCAGCATCTGGCACAGCACCTTCCATCTCTTTGAATGCTAGTCAGCAGGGAGGACATTTCTAGCTCATTTCCAGCTTGGTTTTTGTATGTCTTACTACTGAATTATATGGTATCCTCAGCAATGGTCTGGTCCTCTAGTTCTGGTGGACAACCAAGGACTGACAAGACTGTCATGCTTTGTAGGCCTCCCTGATCACAACTCCTATAGTAAGTATTCCACATCTGGACTAGGAAATTTTCTATTTTTGGTAACTCACTGCTTCTAGGAGCTGCATTATCTAGCAAGGTAAATACTGTTCACTTTTTCTTTTGCACTTTTATTTGATTTACAATGTAGTTTTCCACATCTTTTTTTTTTTTTTTTTTGACTTTTCGAGACAGGGTTTCTCCGTGGCTTTTGGTTCCTGTCCTGGAACTAGCTCTTGTAGACCAGGCTGGTCTCGAACTCACAGAGATCCGCCTGCCTCTGCCTCCCGAGTGCTGGGATTAAAGGCGTGCGCCACCACCGCCCGCCCTCCACATCTGTTTCATACACTCTTTACTCTGAATAGTCTTCTCTACCCTTCCCTTCTGAATCCACACTTCTCCTACCCTACTCTCAGTTTAACCTTTTCTAACCTTACTATTCTCCTTTCAGCTTTACTTTTATCTGTGTTATACTGTGCTCCCTCCTGAAGATGCCCTACCCCAAATATCTCCTTCCTAGTTTCCTGACTTCTATAGGTACTCACAAGCAAGAGTCAAAGTTAGGGTTCACATATAAGAGAGAACATGTGGTGTTTACCCTTCTGTTTGTGGATTGTATCACTCTAATTTTTCCAAGTTCCATCGATTTACCTGCAGATTTCATTTATCTTTATAGCTGAATAAAATTTCATTGTGTGTGTTTACCATATTTTACCATTATTCATTTATCAGTTAATAAACATAGAGTGCTTTCATTTTCCAGCTTTTATGAATAAAGCAGCAATGAACATGGATATTCTGGTATCTCTGAATTTATGTAGAGTCCTTTGGGTATATGCCCAAAAGTCGTATAGCTAGGTCATATGGTAGCATTATTTCTAATGTGTTTTAAGAAAGTTCTAGACTGATTTCCAAAGTGGCTGCACTAGTTTATACCCCCACCAACAGTATGTGATGTAAGGGTTCTCCCTTTTCTCTATCCTAGCTAGCATTTGTTGTCATCTTTAGTCTTGATGATCACTGTCTGGCTAGGATGGAATCTTAAAGTAGTTCTAAGCTGCATTTTCCTAAAGATGCTGCACACTTCTAAAAGTGTTCCTTAGTCACTACTTAATTCTGTAGCCATTTTAAAGATTGGATTGTTTTCTTGATGCTTAATTTTTGCATTATCAGTATTTTAGATGTTAGTATTTTGTCACATAGATAGCTGACAATGATTTTCTCCTATTCTAAGGGTTGCTTCCTTACTCAATTGGCAGTTTCTTGATGTGGGATTTTCCTCTGTGTGCTGAGGTTACCATTAATGAGTAAAGAAACTGCTTTAGAGTTATAGCAGGGCAGAACTTAGCTAGATGGGGAAAACTAAACTGAATGCTGGGAGAAAGGAGAAAGAAGGGCAGAGTCAGCGAAGCCATGTAGCCCCGCCGAAGCTGGGTGGAACTTTACATGGCAATAAACATATTAATAGAAATGGGTTAGATTAATACATAAGAATTAGCCATTAAGAAGCTAGAGCTAATGGGCCAAGCAGTGATTTAATTAATAGTTTCTGTGTGATTATTTTGGGGCTAAGTGGCCAGGAACTAACAAGCGGCTCTCTTATCCAACAGTTTCTTTTTCTGTATTGAAGGGTTTTTTTGTTTGTTTTATGAGATCCCATTTTTTTGATTGTTGTTCTTATGTAAATATTCCTATTTAGAATCTACCTGAGCCTATGTATTGTAACATACCCCCTTCTTTAGTACTTTTAGAGTGTCTGGTCTTAAGTGATTTCCATTTGGAGTTTTTCTTCGACGTAAGAGATAAGGATTGAGTTTCATCATTTGCTGTGTTGATAGCTAGATTTTTCAACATCATTTGTTGAATGTGCTGTTCTTTCTCCAAGGTGTATTTTTTTTTTACATATTTTCAAAAATTAGATAGGTGAAGTTGTATGGAATTATTTATATCTGGGCCCTCTATCCTATTACACTAATGTATATGTCTGTTTGTATGCCATTCATGCTGTTTTTATTACTATGGTTCTGTAATATAGGTTGAAGTTAGACATGATCATATTTCTTATAATATTCTGCATTTTGCTAGAAAAAATAACCAAACACTGTCCTACCTAAGTATTTATATAGACTTCCTCATTGATTATGATTTCAGTAAACTTTTAAAATGTAACGTGACCTTATCTGACAATCCCAATATAAATGTGCTTGTTTTTTTACACTGTTACAATCCTTAGAGAACTGGAGAAACCCAGTAACATTAGTAATAAATCATATTTACAAGTGGGACACTGAATGAAGTGAAAAGTAGAAGAAACAAAAGAAAAGTGAGCTTTGCAGTCTGTGCCTTCCTTCAGGGGGATGTGTAGTTTATCTCTGACCTAGTAGATATGCCCTTTTGCTTATTTTCCCAGTCATGCATCTGCTCTAGTTAGCCTTCCTTCTGATTCTTTCCATGTTGAGAGACATATCTACATGAGTTTTCTTTCCATCTTTCTGTCTGCACTCAGCATTCAAAGTTCATCTTAGTCATGCCCTGCCTTTCATGAAAAAAACATCCCCACATGGACTCTGAAATCAAGCTTATGTACTTTGAGAAATGTTTTAATCTTAAACTCTGGTCAGATGGTATAGTCTTTCATTCTTAGCCCCATCAGCTCTCCCTCAGGCCTCCAGAGGATGTTTGACTTTGCTGAATCGTTTTCAGGAGCTTATACAATTGGGATTAGATTGTGGTGAGTGAAATCAGAATGCCTGAACAGATAAAAGTCTCTTTCCATGTGCAAAAATGGATGAAGGAATAACCTTTTTAAATGATCAGAATCTTCCACTATGAACTTTGTCAAGACCCTTTCTGTCTACTTCCTCTTCTTCCTGCTAATTTTGTCTGGTTTGCACTTGTGCAGGTTTTATATGTTCTGTCAGTGACTGTGAGTTCATATGTGTATGAGCCCTGTTGTGTCTGAAGGTAATATTTCCTTGGAGCCATTCACCACCTTTGGCCCTTACAATCTTTCTGCCTCATTTTCCCAAATAGATCCTTGAGCCTTGAGGGAAGGTTTGATAAAGACATCCCATTTGGGACTGAGTACTCTACAGTCTCTCACTCTGCACTCACTGCACACTGCTCAGTTAATTCTATGTTAAATAGCCACCTGCTTCAAGAAGCTCCTCTGATGAGGGTTGAGCATTGATCAGTGGGTATAGCAGTGTGTCACTAGGAGTCAGTTTTCATTCTTAAGTGTTATAAGGAAGTTGAACACATATTTAGCTTCAGACTATAAAAGAATTATATATTTTTGTTGATATTTCTTTTTATAAGATGCAAATAATAAGGCATGCTGACTCATCAGAAATATTACAAGGGATTACAATTTTCATTCCAAGTCTTTTAGTTCTAGTTAACAACCAAGAAAATATCAAAGATTCATTTTAATATAGCAGACACTAAGGCACCAACTATGAATGATGTTTCTGTCCTACCGGTCTTGCTTTCAGATTTAAACTATAGACCAAATATTGTTAGCCTGCTGTCCAGAATACCATCTCTATTTATTCCTTTGTGATGTAATACCTTTGTGGCCTGAAATAAACCTTTTGTGTACAAAAGAAAGTTAGTTACATCAATTTTTCATTTATCTGCAGTAAATTTTTCATTTACTGAGCATGTGTAGAATATTCTTCTATATCATATCACACAAATTTAATCATCCAGAGAAGTGATTCAGAGCAATAATGTACACATTAGTTGTAAATACCCTGGTGATGTGGGAGTGTCATATATCAATCTGTTAATTTCATTGGTTAAGTAATAAAGAAACTGCTTGGCTGGCCCTCATAGGTTAAAACATAGGTGGGAGGAGTAAACAGAACAGAATGCTGGGAGGAAGAGGAAGTGAGCTCAGCCTGACAGCTCTGTTCTCTGGTGCAGGGATGCCATGCTGCCTGCTCCCGGGCAAACACACGCGATGAAGCTCCGACCCAGGATGGACGTAGGCTAGAATCTCCTTGGTAAACCACCTCGTGGGCTACACTAGAAATGGGCTAGTCCAGGTGCGAGAGTTAGCCGAGAAGAGGCTAGATAGAAATGGGCCAAGCAGTGTTTAAATGAATACAGTTTGTGTGTTGTTATTTTGGGCGTAAACTAGCCAGGCGGCCGGGGTGCCGGGGACACAGCCCCACTGTTCCTATCACTACACCCTGAGATGTGTCTGGAGAGAAAGTAAGCAGCTTGTGGCTCTCTCAGAGGACCAGTTCTCAGTTTCCAGGACGCACAAAGGGCGCTTCATCGTCACTGGTCATTCCAGCCCAGTGGATTCAGCACTCTCTTATGACCTTCATGACCACACACAAAATAAAATCTGGGGGAAACGCCTCAAAACACTATGAAAGTGGCTTTTATAGATCTATTCGGTTATGACTTATTTTTTTTAATCATAAGACCATATGCATAAAACTGTAGGTTCCAAGATGTCTTGTTAGTTATATATTTTTATTGTATTGTATTATATTGGCCACACTTGTTTATTTAAAAGAGAAAACATTTTAACAAATATATGACGAATTCAGTCTCAAAAATCTGTCCAGTCCCTTGATAATACTTAGAACTTAAAGTTTTTCCCTATTTTTCCTACATGTTTGAGCTTTTGCATGCCTGCAGGGAGAATTTGATTCAGCTGCATTTCCTGTGGTATGTTTGTGTGTGTGGATTGGTATCTGTCTAGCCACCTATCTTCCTTGTTTAAACATTAAGATAATTAGAATTTGAAGTTACCATCTGATACTAGAGTAAAAAAAATGGAGGCAGGGGTTTATTGTTACAGCAACATCATAGTCTTTACCAGAATAATCACCAAGTTCTCTTTAAAGTTATATCCATGTTATAATTGATATGCACTAAGAGATGTTCAAGCCAATTTGATGGTCTAATATCTTTGTTTGGTTCCTTGTCTAATGAGGATAGATTATTTTGGAGTCCTTGTCTCTTGCCAAATATGTAGTACACATCTAACCCTTTCATAAGGGCGGTGTCATCTGACCTTGACCAGAAGACTTCTAAAATCCAAAGATCTTAGTTTTAGTCTTCTTATTAACTTTGTCCTACAATCCATGGGAATGTGTTTAACCTCACCTCCCCAAGATCTGCATGTATTTCCATACTTAAATGCATGTTTAAAATCTGCATAATAAAAGTGTTACCTAGATATTTTTGTGTGTATTTAGTAAAAGGACAAAAATTAATCAGCTTTTAACATACAACATGGTAGTTTTTACTGCCATATTGCTGGCAACAGATCACTAGACCCTTTTCATCCTACAAAACTATGCCTTGGACCCACTGTCCATATCCTTTATTCCCGTGTTCTAGCATTGTGGTTTGGATATAGTGTTTCCCAAATGCTCATGTGTTGCAAATCCCTAGTGTAGCAATATTCAAAAGTGGGCTTTAGGAAAGTGATTTTGTACCACAATTAATAAAATCCCAGAGACAGATATTGGGGTTCAACCTGGAGGTAAGAAAAGCAAAACAACCAACCACTGGCTCTTACCTCTACCTCAGTCTGAAATGACTATCCTGCCTCTGGGAATCTCAGAATGAGACTGACTGAGAGCTGTCTCCTTCCATCTTATATTCCTCTCTAGTGCTGGGGTAGTGAACCACTACCACTGGTTTGTATGCCAAACTAGTGTGGGTAATGGGATTAAAGGTATCTGACACCACTGCCTGGTTTGTAAGGCTGACCAGTGTGACTGTTTTACTCCCTGTCTTCAGGCAAGCTTTATTTATTAAAATACATATGAAATATCACTATACTTCCCCACTTTGTCTAAAATAAAAAAAGAAGGCTATAACTAATACAAATATAAGAAAAACTATATACAGTAAGTACAATGACTATATACAGTATATACAGACAATCTATCAACAATGTCTAGTCCATTTATTTGCATTTGATAAATTCAGAGAAAATCATATCTATCCTGACTTGGTGATTCCAAAATCTTATATCTAATTTACTGTTTATCATAACTTGCTTTATGCATCAAATAAACAAAGAAAACTCTATTTAGTCTTCAACTCCATTATAGACCCAAGAAGGAAATAATATTAACTGAAGAAGCAAGAAGTGTGAGCAAGTGACTTCCAAAAATGTGAAAAATGACTGAAACAGCTGCCTGTCTAGACAGTCACCCAAAGTTCCTATGCAGTGTTCCATCTTCAGCCTACAGGCCTAGCATATCTGACAGACTTTTCTGTAAAGCAGGATCTTCTGAAGGGCTGTCTCTGCTTGTATTGACAGTGTTCGGCAGTCTCTTTTGTGTTCTGTTTGTACAATTAGGAAAACATACTATTAGCAGTTGAAGCAGAGGCATTTTCTTGCCCAGGGGCTTTTACCACAAAGAAAGTAAACTCCGTGTAGAGTTTCTTCAATGCCCATTATCTTCTCTGAAGTAGATTGGTGCTGGCTGCCAAGTACAAACATGTCTCATTGTCATAAAAAAGAACCTTTGTTATTAAAATGTCTTAAATGCCATATTCTGTAGATCTCTGAAGTATTTGAAGTTGACCTATCTAAAATTATCTTTGTTTGATCTTTAAAATATACCTAATGTGACCACAAGTTCAATTATAATAGGTGACTAATTAGTAACCTTCATTTCCTTGTTATCCTAATAATTTTCAAAGACTAGAAATTTGCATTACATTGTTAAATGAGCTGTGTAGGTAAAATACCTTGAACAAGATTTAAAATGTATGTACAGAATGTTTTAATAAAATTAATCTCAAATATGTATCAATATAGAAAATTTGTATACAATATACAAAAGTCCAGTCCAATGTAAAACACTTAAAACTAGTAGCTGCTTTTTAAAAGTAGATTCAGGAATCTACATTTTTATCTTATCTATATCCTCCCTTTTTTTTCAGAGTAGATTCAATAATCTACTCTTTTATCCTATCATATCTATATCCCCTTTTTTCTTTTCAAAACATAGAACCTTGAATCTAATTTCCTTTTAGCTTTTTTTCCTGACCATTACCAATAATAACTTTAACCACCCTAAACAATGACAATATCTATAACCCATTGAACGACCAAAAACCACCCAACCCACCTCTTGGGAATGTGAGCGTTGTATTCTTAAATTTACTTCCTGCTGTCTGGGGAATGACAGTATTTTTAGGGGTTCCTGAAAAGAAAAATTTAGGATAATTATCAAGACCTGGGGGAGAGGTAACTGTATCATTTTTGTTTTTGTCCATTCTATGCATAATGAGAAAGTGCCACACTTGTTTCAAGTCCTGGCTGGAGTAGTCAGATAGGCTGGATCTTCTCAGCTAGCCACATCAAAATTATTCTGAGAGTTTGTAGTCCAAAGCTGATCTTTGAGTGGTTCTCTCAGCTGAATGGTATCATATGAACCAGTGGAATCATTGTCGTGAGGCCCAGTCTTCTTCCTGAAGACTTCAGAGATTATTGTAGGAAAATTTATTGTTCACTGTCGAAAACTTAACCATTATTCTTATCAAAATGGAAAGTTTGAATTTCAATAGATATATATTTAAAGAAAGGTACTATAGAGATAAAAATAGATATGTTTAGAAGTAGAGTTTTTGAAAGCAGAGTTTTGATAACATTAGTCCCTAGATTTTTATTTTTCTTCTGAACCACACCAGATGGCTCTCTGATATGAAGCAAAAACTCTGGATTTTTTTTTGTAACAACATGCTTGTATTTAGAGAAGGAGAGCCACAGTCAACTCTGAAGTCAGCTTTGATTTTAAGTGAGTTGAGACTACCTTTATATTGAGAAGTAATGAGATATGTATGTTTAATTAGTGAGATTTTACCCTGCAGAGAATATTAGTATCATAAATCTGATTTTTCTTTGCTTGGTGAGGCTTTCTGGATAGCTAGCTTTTCTTCTTTGGGCATCTAGGTGTCCAAGTCTCTTGACTTCTAGAAGGTGGGTATTTCCTATTTTCCTGAAAAGACAAGAACAGAAGCCTGCCCCAACCCTTGTGAGGTTTCCTTACTTGTAGGATTGCCACCTCTGCAGAACTGTCATTTCACTTTATTAAGAGTTTTATCCTTCCAACTAAATCCTGATTAATTTTGATGGTATCCATAGCTTTTCTTCCCCTGTGGAAATAGGAGTGAAACATAGCGCATTTCCTGGTTTCTATTCTGAGCTCAACGATCTTTGAAGGACACTGGCTGATTTAATTCAGAAGTTTTTTTTCTATTGTCCAGTGACTTTCTGCAGCTGGTGTTCCTTTCTCATTAACATTAAGAAAATTCAAGGTTAATAAAACATTACGCAATCTATTTCTGAGGGTATTTATCATCCCTTTTTGTTTATTTAACATATTCACTATAGTTTGATTTGATCTTTCTGTAACTGCCTGACCTCTAGGATTGTTTGGTATACCTATAATATGTTTTATATTATAATAAGCAAAAAAAATTGTTTCATTTTCTTAGAGACGTATGACAGCGCATTATCTGTTTTTACTTGTACAGGTATACCCATGATGGCCATAACTTCTAGTAAATGTGTGATTACTAAATCAGCCTTGTTCAAGTTCAAACTTAAAACAGTTGTCCATTGAAAACCTGTGTAGGTATCAATGGTGTGGTTTACATGTTTTAATCTTCCAAATTCTGCAAAATGGAACACATCCATCTGCCAAATTTCATTTCTTTGAGTATCTTTTGGGTTACTTCTTGCAGGTAATGTTATTTGGTTGTATAAAGAACAAATAGGACATTTCTTTATAATGTCCTTTGCTTTTTTTTTTAAACCTTTGCTATTGACATGATGTTTTCTCTAAAGTTCTGAGGTCTTCAGCACATATCCAATCAATAATTGATAGATTTCTATATTACCTTGTGCTAGAGGATCTGGCAGACCCATGTGGGATCTGATGTATGTTACATATATGCAATGATAACTATTCCTGATTATATCTTGTACTTGAATAAATAATAAAGTCAATTCTATATTATCTGGTATAAATTCAGCATTCTTAATATGCAAAACAACTCTCTGCATATTGTGAATCAGTAACTATGTTGAGAGATTCTTTAATATCCCTTAGTACCATTAGAATATCATATAATTCTGACTTTTGGACAGGATCATAAGGGTTTGTTCTACTTTGCTTAATTTTTCTGATTTGTAACCTGCCTTTCCTGATTTATTTGCATCAATATAGAATGTATAGGCTTCAGTTATTAGTGTGCCCCCATACAATGTGAGGAAGGGTCCAATTAGTCCTTTTTATTGCTCTGTCTCTTGCTTTAGGAATAACTGTTGTTAATCTCTCCCAAAAAATTACTACAAGCTCTTTTCCAGGGTTCACTTTCTTCCCATAATTTGTTAATTTCATCATTAGTGAATGGTACTACAATTTCTGCTGGGTCTATTCCTGCTAATTAACAAAATCTCAATTTTTCTTTCACAATTAACTCATAGATGTTTTCCATATATGTTTTTAATTTTTTGCTAAGTTTCTGTGGTAAAAAGATCCCTTCTAAGCTAATATCTTCCCTCTGCATTAAAATTCTTTGTAGGGGAATGTTTGGAGTGTAGTTTGACCAGAATGCAGTTAAGATTCGGATCCACACGATCCACATGTGCCTCCTATAATTTCTCTTCAGTTAAAGTCAATTCCCTCTCAGCTTCAGCTGATAATTTCCTGGTACTGTTCAAGTCCTTGTCACCGTCTAAGGTTTTGTTTAAATCAGCTCACCAGGTTCTATCCCAATAGTAGTCCGTAGATGGGAAATGTCTTCCAATCTTTGGAAGTCATTAAGAGTCTGCAATTAATCTCTCCTAATCTGCACCTTTTGAGGTCTAATTTTTAATTTTTTTTAGGTCCAATTTTTTTGTAAACCTATCTTATAGCCTAAATACTTAATAGATTTTCATATGTTGAACCATCCCTATATCTCTGGGATGAAGTCAACTTGGTCATGGTGGAAGATTTTTTTTAATGTGTTCTTGGATTAAATTTGCCAGTATTTTATTGAGAATTTTTCATCAATATTCATGAGGGAGACTGGTCTGTAATTTTATTAGTTCTTTCTTTATGTGGTTTGGGTATCAGGATAGCTATAGCTTTTTAAAAAGGTTTTGGCAAATAATCCTTCTGTTACTAATTTGAGGAGTATTAGTTACTCTTTGAAGTTCTGGTAGAATTCTGTGATGAAATCATCCAGCCCTGTGTTTTTTTTCTGGTTGGAAGACTTTTGATGACTGCTTCTATTTTCTTAGGAGTGATAAGTCTGTTTAAATTGTTTATCTGGCCTTGATTTAATTTTGGTATGTGGTACCTATCCAGATAATTGTCCATTTCTTTTAGATTTTCCAATTTTTTGGAGTACAGATTTTTGTAGTATGACCTAATGGTTCTCTGGATTTCCTCTGTGTCTGTTACGTCCTCCCTTTTATTTCTGGTTTTATTAATTTGGATACTCTCTGTCTTTTGGTTAGTTTGGATAAGGGTTTGCCTCTGTTGTTGATTTTCTTGAAGAACCAGCTCTTTGTTTCCTTGATTCTTTATATTGTTTTCATTTTATTGATTTTGGCCCTCAATTTGATTATTGCCTGTTCTCGACTTTTCCTGAGATTTCAGGTGGGATGTTAATTCACTAGTGTGAGATTTTCCCACTTTCTTTATGCAGGCACTTAGTGCTATGAACTTTCCTCTTAGCACTGCTTTCATAGTGTCCCACATGTTTGGGTATGTTGTGCATTCGTTTTCATTGAATTCTAGAAAGTCTTTAATGTCTTTCATTATTCCTTTCTTTATCTAAGGGTGGTTCAGTTGAGCATTGATAAATTTTCATATATTTGTAAGCTCTCTGCAACTAGTGTTGTTGTTGAATTCTAACTTTAAGCCATGGTGATCTGATAAGATACAGGGGGTTATTCTAATTTTTTTTTCTATCTGTTGAGTTTGCTTTGTTACCGAATATTTGATCAATTTTAGAGAAGGTTCCATGAGGTGCTGAGAAGAAAGTATATTTTTTGTGTGTGTTTAGGTGAAATGTTCTATAAATGTCTGTTAAATCCATTTGAGTCATGACATCTGTTCTCTTATTTCTCTGCTAAGTTTCTGTCTGGTTGACCTGTCCATTGTGGAGAGTGAGCCATCTATCCTCCTGCAAGCAACCCTCATCTGCACTGTTGTACTTCCAGCAAAATTACTGGGTTACTGAACTGGACTTGGGTGGAATAGCTATTTGGTCTGTCACAGTGCCCTGTCTGGGGTGAGAAGGCAGGTCTTCTGTTCTCCCCAGAAGTCACATAGCAATAGATATTTTGACTCCTCAGAAATTTGAAAATATGTCAGCTCAGGATTTCAGGTCCTGTTGACCTTTTTAGAATTTTTAACAGTTCTCTTATTTCCTTTCTGTTATGTAAAAACATTACTACTTCAACCATTTGTTGAGGATCCACATTGATTGCCATGCTTTGTGCAGGGCACTTTATATTATTTTCTCATTAGTCTATAGACTCCCTAATTAGACATTAATACGGTTTAAATTCCCAGATAATAAACTCTACTGTAAGGTTGTGATTTACCTGACGTACAGCTGCACAGCTGCAAGGGCAGAGTCAGTGTTTACTAAGTCTCCCAGTGACCGCTGCTTTCCTCTGTGTTCTCCCCATAACGCTCACATTTGTACCGCATCAGTATCAGGTTGTTAATGGGAAGATGCCTGGATAAGGGAGCCAGTGACAGTAAAAATCCAGCTGCCTTCTGCTTCCTAGGCTGGAAACTATGGCAAGGGACTCTACCTGCTTAGAGAGGGGGTGGACAGTACTTTTTCTGATTATGTTTCTAGTTCCACCTTGCACTACATAATCTGTATCCTTTATCTTTGCTTGCACTATGAATGCAATCTTTCAAAACACCCTTTTAGGGTCTTCTCTGTTGTCCCAATCCCTTTCTTGTTTTGTTAACCATAGTTTAAATGATGTATGAAGCTTGTCTTCTTATCTGCCACTACCCCGTCCCAGTGCTAGATCAGCGCTCCACTGGCTAAACTTCCATAGCGTTCCACTTGCAAATAACCCAGAGAACATGTATTACTCTCTTCCTTATATTAGAAATGTGTGTGTGTGTGTGTGTGTGTGTGTGTGTGTGTGTGTGTGTGTGTGTGTGTACACATTGCAGGTTCTGTTCATGGTGTTTTAGAGCATGGGCCAGACTTTACTAGAGTCAGTTACTATGTATTTGTGTTTATTGTACATAGGAAGCACTCAGTAAATAATTACTACATAACTTTAGAAGCTAGTTATACTTCTGTTTTTCTATACCATGGAAGATTTGAGTATGCATTTCTGAGTTAATATTTATGTCAGAAGACATCCATATGTTTCAAAGTTCATCTTTCAGATCTATAACTAGCTTTTCATTGCAGGATTTATTTTCAAGCCTAAAACAGCAAACAATGTATAAGACTCTATCCATCTTCGAGATATTTCATCAACATACTAGAGTACAGATTTTTCAGTTTGTGGCTGTTCTGGGGATGTTGGAATTTTTCCACAAATAAAAGCTTCAGGAGTCATCTCTGGTTGAAATAAACTATAAACTCAAGCACATTGTAGCAATCTGAAATTACTTGTTGATAAGCAAGTACTATGCATAATTTTTTTCTTTGGTTCTCTCTGCTTTATAAACGAAAGGGACAATAACTTTACTAGTCAGCAAAAACGTCTGAAAGACACCAAAGTTTCATTAGTAATAATCAAAATATTCCCTGCTTTTTCAGTCACAATCCAGCTGGCCTTGGTGAGCTCCCAATACTGAAAAAGCAGGGGACAAACCCGGACTTTCTGAATATGGCGGACAATGAGGGTTGCTGAGAAGCCAAGGACAATGGCACTGGGTTTTGATCCTACTTCTTGTTCTGGCTTTGTGGGGGCCTAGCCAGTTTGGATGTTCACCTTCCTAGACCAGGATGGAGGGGGAAGGACTTTGGACTTTACACAGGGCAGGCTGCTCTTCAGACTTGAGAGGGAGGGGGAGAGGAGTGGGGGGAGGGCGGGAGGAGTGGGAGGCTGGGAGGAGGCGGAAATTTTTTTTCTCAATTAAATAAATAAATAAATAATAATCAAAATATTGGGGATTTTAACATCCAAGGCAATAAATTGTCACTCTGGATTGTATTCTACATAACTTAAAATGTTTCAGGAAATAATGTTGGGTTCTGGGAGGAAAAAAAATCTAAGCAAAACTATGTGGCAGTTTTTAAAGAAAGAATAAATTTAAATAGCTAATAGATTTAAAGACAGCTTGATTTATGTTTTGGAAGGGAGGGGTGAGGCTATGGAGAGGGGAGGGAGGAGAGAAGAGAAAGTTGGAGAGAATGAACAAAAGAAAACTATTCGCTTTTAATGTAGACAGACACTGTTCATAGTTGCTCACTGATGATGTTTCTGGCCTCATCTAGGTGTGCTCTGTGACGTGACCAGTTTGTCTAGAATCAAGAGTAAAAAATCTTTAATCAAAATATTTTGGAGCTTGTTGGGCATAGAAAGATAAGATCCACAAGAGTTTTTCTTTTAACACTGCAGACCATAGCATAACTCTAGATTCTCAACATAAAAAAAGATAGGTTTTAGAAAGAGACAATGGTTCAAACTCTGGCATGTTTGTAAGGCATCTCCGCAGTATTCCTGGACTTTTTTCTTAGACCATATTTATGGACCTGATATGTACATCTGTGTATATAACATTAACCTGACACCCAGTGTCTTATTGGTGTACCTATAGTGGAGTATATCTTTCAAACACCATCAGAAAAACTTCTTTTTGCAGTAGATGGCATTTATAGAGAGCCACAAATGGCCAAGGTGCAGGAAATAAGAGACAGTAGAGCATCCAACCCTAAATGGGACATCTATATTATACCCCTTCCTCCCAAGCTCAGGGATCATTGCAGAGCAGGGGATGGAAAGATTATTAGAGTCTAAGACAGTGGGTAACTATGATGAAACTAGAGTCTAAGAAGTGGGTAACTATAACTATAGTGTAACAGTATTTTCTGAACACAACAGGACATTTACATGTATGAACTCACAGTGGCTGTGACAGTATGCTAGTTGTACAAGCTCAAGTTAGATAATATCCCAGTATGGAGTGGGGAGGAGGTAGGCACAAAGTCTCACCACTAGTTAGGACCTATTGGTATTTGTTAGCTGCTGGGGAAGTGAGAATCAATTTTCTTCAAGGATGTCGCCCCTGGTTCATCACACTTGATAGTTTTTGGAGAATACAAATTACACTCGAGGGCTTAAGAAAAACACAAGTTGTGTGGGTAGAGAGAAAACGAGTCAGAGTAAGTGAGTGGGTGAATATAATCAAAATACATTTGTGTAATTCTCAGAATCCAAAAAATTATAAATGATGACAGTAATTTTTTTAAAGAAACTTAATGCAAAGTATTTGTTAGGGAATTAAAAATCACAGGCTATAAAGTAATTCCTTTGTTTCTAAGTACTTGCTGTGAGTTCTCCTTACACTTCAGATAAAGTCACACGGTAGCAGGTTGGGTGCAGCCAGCCATTTGTAACTTGGAAAAGTATAAAGCAGTATTCTTTGATTTTTGAGAAAAAAATTACAGCTTTTTTTTGTAAAAGTATACCTTTTGTGTTAATACATAGTTTATTGTTCATAAATGAATTAACTATTTTAATTTCTGATATAACATGTCTTTGCCATTTTCTCTACATTAGCAGGAACTCTTTGTGAACTTTAGTTCTATTTAAGTGTGAGGATGTCCTAAAACCAAAAAATTTGATAACCTCTTATACTTAACTCCGCCTTCATCTTCAGACAGCATACCTTTGTGAGCAGCATAAAGTTGGACTATCTGGAGAGTTGTGAATATCTTGTAGCCCACGAGATTAGTGTTCTCTTGAGTGTATGGCAACACCAAATTTTGTTGTTATTTTTATTTTCAAAAAAGTGTTAATAGTTTGCCATAGTTGTACTGTTTTTGGCTTCTATTGACAATTTTTCCTCCTGATATTTGTTCAGACCTTTCACTGTTACCAGGAAACTTTCTTAAGAAAAATACTACTAGGAACTTTTGCAGAGTGATTAATCCTTACTTCTTAACGTGTTCCTTGTTTTCTTATATTTAAAGATTGTTGAGAGAGGCGTTCATATGTGTAAGAGGATTTCTGCAGTGGCTTGGGGTTGTGCAGTGTTTATATGCTATTCTGAGGCATGAGTCTGTTTCTGGGAAACGATTATTCACTTGAATAAAAAATTATTAGGTTCTTCATAGTTGGTCTCAAAAAAGTTTTATAAAGATATTACTTATTTTTGGTTGTGAGCCTAGCCTTTAACGGCTGAGCCATCCCTCCAGGCCATACTTATTTGCCTGTAATCCCAGTACTCTGGAGGCAGAGGCAGGCGGATCTCTGTGAGAGGCCAGCCTGGTCTACAAAGGGAGTTCCAGGACAGGCTCTAAAGCTACAGAGAAACCCTGTCTCAAAAAACCAAAAAAAAAAAAAAAAGATATTACTTATTTTTAAAAAGGAAACTTATTTAGACTTTCAAATTTGAATCCTGTTTATATTTTTTCTTCAATTCAAGGAGTTCATTTACCAGGTGGCCAAACTAGTCATCCAGAAATCAGTTTTAGACAAACGATGTTCATGCCTTGAATGTTGCTCACTCTCACATTAGTTTGTCCTTGCCTGCTCTGTAGTGCCACTGATCCCTTTCTTCATCCTTTGCTCCCCTAGTGATCTTAGTCACGCTGTCTCTACACTTAAATTCTAGTGATATAAGCAAGTTTCTTGCAGATGTAATTGCATTTCAAAATTTAGACTTTTAGAGTCATAAAAATCTCACAAATATGTTCTTCTGGTCTTTGATATTTCCACTTAATATTTTTGGTAGTTTTGAAGTGTGTGTGTAAGAGTAATGAAACAATTGATATTTTTCCTTTGATAATTGAATTACATGAAAAAAGTAAAACCAATATCTTCTCCCTGTAACAAATGTAAGGAAATTAATAGAAGTATAATTTCTGGATTATATTTTATTGCAATTTGAAATAATACAACTTTTCTTTGTCTTTGAAAATGTTGAAGTTCTTGTTGAAGTTCTTGAAGTCTTGCTTCGAGTTCTTTATAATGAAGTCTTCTAATTTAGTAGTATCAGATGAGTACTCTGTGTGAATCTATCACAAACAGAGCTATTATCAGATGACTTCTTACAGCTTGGTTCTCTGTGCGTTTTCTTAGGCCAGGGATGAAGAAGAAGCCTTTCTGGACTGGAGTGATGAAGATGATGGTGGATTTGATCCAAGTACACTTCCAGATCCAGACAAGCACAGAAGTTCTGAAGAATCTGAGAGTGAAGATATAAAACATGAGATGAGGTATGTTCTTATCCCTAGTGTCATTAAATGCAAATTTCACACATAGGTCCTATTTATTGAAATCAGTGACTACTGGACTATTGCTTTGAGAATTTTTTTTAAACCTTTAATGACCTGTAAAATCGACTTTCCTTGTTCTGCATTTATCTTATACTCTTCTGATCCTCTCAAGGATTTTGGTTAATATTACATTTGTAATTCCTGTTATCACATATAACTGATACATGAATTCTGTTTTCTTATTCTTTGCTTTTTTTTCTCTCCCTTCATTTTTTTTTTTAAGTGGGAAGTTTTACTGGGGGAAGGGAAGGACGTGGGGAAAGGGAAGGAAGAGAGGAAAAGAGACAGAGAGAGAAGAGACAGGAAAAGTTCTACGTGCCCCTTCAGAGTCTCCTTTCATTCTTAATCCTCTACACTTGAGTAGTTTATGAAGTAGAATAAACACAAACAGGCAGGGTTTTATTTTGATCAGTGGATTTTGCTATTAAAAATTATCTTTGAAAACCTAGGTGTGGTGGTACATACCTATAATTCCACTACTTAGCAGGTTCAGAAAGAGAATTGCCATCATGGGCTATACAAGTGAAGTGAAACTGTCTTAAAAACAGAAAAACTTGAGCTTGTGAGGCGGGTCATCAGAGAAACGGACTTGCAGTCAAGTTCAATCTCAGAGATAGACATGTAGAATGAGAGAACTGACTCCAGTAAGTTGTCTTCTGACTTCGTTCTGTGCAGTTTGGAGGCTAATCTACAGTATTATCTCTGGCATGCCTCTCTACAGCAGCCAGGTGAAGTTCCTAGTAGAGAGAGTCTCAAGCTGAGCCAAGTGTCCCCTTGGACAGTATTTCGAAGTAAAAGAACAAATAACAATACATACTTAAAGCATCATCAGATCTGCCCCTCACTGTGTCCAGCAGAAACTGACTGGGAGGTTTAAGTCGTAAAGCTGGAGTCCCAATTGCATTTTCTCTTCGTGGATGAGCTTCTCATGGTAGAACTTCTCACTCATCTTTCTGCTGCAGGCCTTTTTATGCCATGGTTTAAACACTAGTTGCCTCTGTTGGGAATTATTTTTTAGCTGTTCTCAAGGACACAATGTTTTTACTCCTGGGCTTTTTTGCTGTCAGTTCTTCTTTCCTGTCACAAAGTTGGTTTGGGGCACCCATCCCCAGACGACAGGTCTTGAAGGATACTTGAAATAAACATGCTTGGGTTTCAAGTAAGGGGACCAAAATCCAACAGTATAATGTATATTACAGATCCGTGGGCACACCCTCCACAATCCCCCACACGGATGAATGAATGACTGAATATATAAACAAATGTAATTAAAAATCAAAAGGCTCTGAAATTTAAAAGTGGAAGTTATATTTTGACATTTTTTCATATTAGCAAATAAAATAATAGAAATTTTCTATGTAAACAGCCAAATTCTTTCCATTTAAAACCTGATTGTTGAATATCTATTATCTATTTGCCTCTATGCCAAAATTAAGTGAAATGTGGTAAACTGAGTAATGGTATGAATTACTTAGCATTTCTCCCTAGAGTAGTACTGTGTATTATAAGCTTGTATTGAATTTTAGGCTCCTTGGTTTTTCTAAATCACTGAATAGAAGTTAGGTAGCAATGACAGATAAAGTTAATATTCTTAATGTGAAGGCAAAGGTTGATGGAACCCTTTAGATGCTAGCCCAGGGATTCTAGAGTTGAAGAAATAGGTCATGGAAAACAGTAATTTGTTTTTAACCAAGAACAACATTTTTGCAAAATTCTCGAAAAGATTGATCTTCTTGGAAAACCATGCTGTAGAGACACTGAGCTAGTGTTTATTCAAATTGTGTATTTATTATTAAAAGAGAAATTTTACTTTTCCAAGCGTAGTGATGCCATAACTTCAGGGACTTGCTATTGGGCAGGTAGGTAGTAAGCATACCAACACTTTATAGTGTTTCCAGATGCGAAATGACAGGCATATTAGTTTTACTGTTGAAAAAACAACCAAGAATAAATCTCATTAGACTTTAGAAAAAGACATTGATTTGGGGCTTTAAGTGATTTAGGTTCAGATTGTGTTCCTGATATTTAGAAGTGACTTGTAAAAGTACGTCTGTGCACATGCTTCAGAAAGTTCCTTGGTGCTCATGTGCAACAGTCTGAATGGCCCGTGTGCCTTAACGTTCCTACAGACCCTGCTCCCTTAAAGAGTGGTGGACAGGATCTCTCTTTTGATAGATGAAGTTTGATTTGCAGCATGGCTTCAGCTGTTTCTGTGTAATTTAACTCTGTGGGAGTTTCTACAGTTTGTTGCGCAGTCATGTGTTGTGTGGTTTCTTGACACTGCTTTAAGAGAAGAACAAACCTTTCAAATGTCAGCAGTCCTACTACATCTGGTCGTGAATTTTTTCCTGATTTTTCTTTTTTATCTACTCTAAGAGACACCTTGGGTGAAAGTAATTTTGATAGGATTTTTAAAATTGTATGCATGTTTGTGCCATTAGAGTAAGTGACTTGGGTTCCGTTTCTAAGTCATTCTTCAAAGGGTATTGTGTTTCATGTTTCTGTCACTGCTACCTACACAGCAGCATTTCCTACTCAGCTAATGTGGTTTGTTCTCTAGTAATCTCATGTTAGTTTTTATAATAGCTTTATCCTCTTAATTATCCTTCAGAGAGCCTGACTACACAATTCCTTTTTATAGGAACACTTGCAGATCCAGCTTCTGTTCTTGCTGTTGCTATCGATGACACGAGTGTTGAAGCCCTTAAATATTTCAATTTCTTAGTTGATTGGTGATAAAAGTATAAGAGGCTATCTAAGAGGTCCTAAGAATAATGCAAGAAAACAACAGAATTTACATGAATGGAAGAAACTAGGAGCAGATAGTACAATCGTAAGGAGATAGGATACCTTGAAAGGTACCAAAGCATTTTAATATAAGGTGGGGGACTCAGATGGAAAATAGTTAAGTATTATATGAAAATTAAGATGTTTAATTCCTGGGGAAGCTAGTTATCTCTGGAAAATTAAAATTGCTCAGCTTGTCTTAAGCTGAAGAAATATTCTTTGTTGAAGAGAGTATGGACAGGGTTTCATTGCTAGCATGAGGATTTTATTTCATAAATATGTTTAAGAGTTTCCTATTAATCGTGTGTGTGTGTGTGTGTGTGTGTGTGTGTGTGTGTGTGTGTACGTGTACACATTATGTAGTCCAGCCTTCTCTTTGTATAGATAGAGAAACAGATCTTTAAGGGATGGAGTGGTTTATGTCCATGATGACAGCAATCTGTAGTGTGAGTGAAGCCGTTTCTCTGCTTTACTCCTTCACTCACATTACATGCAACTGCCGGGGCCATAGAGAATTGGTCAGGAAAACTGAAGACACATTTGATGTCACTCTACTGAAAACCTGGGTCCACGTAGCTTTAGGGTTGTAGATATTCTGGTTCAGGTAGTGTTTGGACGGTGTTTGGGACATTAAGGGCTATAACACTGAGTGTGGCCACCAGGAGTAGCACATCCCCACCTTCTGAGTTGAGACCAAAAATGTCTTTAGCTATTGCTAGGTGTTGCTTGGGTGTTGGGTGGGGGTGTTTATAGTACAGAATCACTGGACTCTTGTTGGCAAATACATAGCACTGGTGTTTTAAGTTCTTATGGAAGTTATGTTTAATTTATATTTCTGTCCAAGTAGCCTGTCCTATTTCTCAGCATATCCTCTATCAATCAAGTGGAATTGATACACAAGGTTAACCTTATTAGTCATTCCTAGACTAAAAAGCAGGGTTTATGATAAGGTACAAATAGTAGTCTATAATTTAACTAAAGTATTCAGAAGACCAAAGATTGTAAATTTTAATAGTAATAATTGCCGAAGCTAGTACTGGTTGCAGAAATAATGTAGGCACAGGTGTCTGATGTTTTTCCAGATGGGCTGCATCTTTCCTTTGCCTGTCTCTTACTTGATGATTTACTAAGGATTTGTGTTGTTGGCCCTTGGGTGTTTTCCTAGCATGCTTACAGATTTGCTTGCTGTGCTCTTTCTGGGCTCCACTCTGTACCAGTTCCCATGCTGATCCTAGTTATCATGACTTCGTCTGAAGCTTATTTTTGGATATAAACTTTGTGTTTCCAAAAATGAGTTAAGGGACTGGATAGCGCAATTAGAAAATAGCAGTTTTGAACTAGTATGAGCTGGTTTCATTTGAAAGTTTCCTTTACTTTGTTGCTGCTCATAAATATTCATCGTAAGTAACACTTTTGTCTCTCTACATGGAAAGACACTTTGTCAGTAGGAAGAAGGCAGCAGGAGAGGCAGATTTAGTGAAGAACAGACAGATCTGTGGTCAGTAGTTCTTCCCCAAGGAGGTCTGACAGATTTTTAAAAAGTCTGTATTTCTGTCCTTCTTCTCAGTTCTTTGCACAGCTGCGGGAGAACTGAACCATCTTTAGGCCTCTGTGGAGTTATCCAAAGTGATGTCTCTTGTAACGTTCCGGAGGGTTTTAGCTTCATCATTCAACCCCTTTGATTTAGCACAGCAGCAACCCAGCTACTGCTTATTGTGAACTCAGTAACAATGAACATCATGTGGCCTTGAGTTTCTTCTAAGGCTCCAGTGTGGGAAGAGAGGAGAAGGGGAGGACAGTACAGTGTGTTCATGTGTGAACTTTAAAACACATCCTAGTTTATTCTCAGAGACAGCTGAAATGGGGGCCAGGGGCAGGAATGTGCTCATAATTCAGGAGGGGCCAATGCTGGGTGAGCCACACTCTGCCTCAAGCCCCAGGTTTAGTGTATTCTTTTTTCATGGCAGATCCAAAACAAAAAAATTTACTTTTTTCTGATTCTTTCTTCATTTTCATCTGTTTTAAAACGTTAGTCCAGTTTTCTCAGGCTTTTTCTTCCTTTCCCTTTCTTTTTTGAGCCGGTGGAATTAGTTTAGGTAGAATTCATAGATATTAGGAATTTTTTGTTGTTGTTATTACTAAAATAGAGACAAAAATTCATAGGAAAACTAGGGCTTTGTTTTGGTTGATTTTATGACATAATTCATTGGTCTGTTATGAGTGCACAGTCATTTGATCTTATCCCTAGTATGTTTTGAAGTTTGTTTATCTTTTAGCAGAAAAAGGCTAACTTAAGCAGTTGCCTTTGGGATCATAAATGATTTTCATTTCAAGTACCCCATGCACTGTAGTCACAATGTTTGAATGATAAAAAGAATTTATCTCTTTGGTGGAAACAAGTACAGTAAGAATGTTTTGCATTATTTAATTCACATTCTACTTAATTTAAGATACAGGAGTTAAGAGCACTTGCCACACTTGTAGAAAACCCAGGTTTGGTTCCCAGCCCCCATCAGGTTCTTCAAAATTGCCTGTAACTCTGGTTCCAGGAGATCTGTTGCCTTCTTTTGGCCTCGGCCAGCACCTTCACATAAGTGGTACGTAAAAGCAAGTGCACATAAACACCCACATAAAATAAAATAATAACGAAATACCATATTTGCTTTTCTTTTGAGTGTCTCTCATTTCTCTCCATACATTCTTTCTACAAAGAATGATTTATTGCCTGTCATGTGCTATCCATAATCAGTGCAGGCACAAAAGATAAACAGACAATACCATTCATGTACTCTCAGGAAACTTTGAGTTCAGTTGTGGTTACAAAGAATTAAGTGTGTAGTATTGAAATTTGTAATGCATGACTCTTGTGATTTGTATGCCTGGAGATGCGGTAGGATGTGGAGACATAGGAAATGAGCACGGAGAACACATAGTGAGGTCCCCAGTTGAGCCTGGTGGGTGAAGAAGAGTTCCCTGAAGACAGTGATAACAGCTATACTAGACATCTGAACCAGACAGGGATGGGGTGGCAAGAGTCCTTTTAAAATAGTTTGATAAGATTGTTTCTTTAGCTATGCCTCACAAGATGAGAGATTTGACTATTTACATATGCAATATATTAATTTTTATATATACAGTACCATTCATCTTGTTTGTTTCATGACCATCCTCATGTGGATTGGAAATGATGTAAAAATTTCCAAGTATTAAATATGATTAAGAAGAAATGCCTATGTTCTAGATATTCATTGTCCAATAAAACTAAATGTTAACATTTATAACCTTAATGTTTCAAACAAAAAAGTTTATAACTTCTTTTGATCTTTTATTTCTAGATGACAGCCTTGGACTAAGTCTGGTTCCTTTATAAGAAATTTCCAGACTAAGGCAGAGTCCTTTCCTGGCATGTGAAAGGCTCTGGGTTCATTCTCCATTGACTGCAAACATAAAGAGTGTGGGGGTCCACAAAGGAATTGTTGTATACTGGTATGTTTGGTAGGTTGTTCTAGGAAGCATAGGATCAGTTAGATTTATAACTTGTACAAGGCTCTTGTCACAATTTAAACATGACTTCTTTATGATTAGGTTTCATATGGATGATACCTTAACCTGTATTGAGTAAATGGGTTCAATTCATGTGTAATTAGCTGTTAATATCGGTTTTTAATATTAATAGATGGTCAGTGCTTGGTTTTTTGTTTTTGTCTTTTGTGTGTTTGGCTTTGTCTGTGAAATATCTGACAGATGCTGGTTTCATGTTTGAGTAAATTTGTTTCTCTCAGCGTCTGTGCTACTGGGGTTATATTTAGGAAGTGGTCTCCTGTGCTGGTATATTCAAGTGCACTTCCTGCTTTCTCTTCTGTGAGGTTCAGTGTTGGTTGAGTTTTGTGCATGGTGATAGATATCGATCTATTTTCATTCTTCTACATGTTGATACCCAGTTATGCAAGCACCATTTCTTGAATATGCTTTTTTTTCCTATTTATATTTTTAGCTTCTTTGTAAAAAATTGGGTGTTCAAAAGTGTGTGGATTTCCCTGATAAATGATAAATCTTAAAGTTAAAAAAAAAAGTGTGTGGATTAATATCTGGGTCTTCGATTTGGCTCCATTTGTCCTCCTGTCTGTTCTTATGCCAATACAAGGCTGTTTTCAGTACTGTAGCTCTATAGTAGAGTTTAAAGTAAGGGATTGTGATGCCTCCAGAAGTTCCTTTATTGTATAGGATTGTTTGGGGTATCCTATTTTTTTGCTTTTCCATATGAAGTTGAGTATTGCTCTTTTGAGGTCTGTGAAGAATTTTGCTGAAAGTTTGATGGGCATGATAATCTTTGAAATTGAGAAATTAATCAGTTAAAGTAGTTTGAGATAGAAGCTGATGTATTTCTGGGAGTACAAAATATTCTACATGTAGAGTAGTAGCAAAGTTTTCTGGCTTAGGTGATATTTAAATTCATTATGGGAGGAGAAATAATTTTGTGTTAAAAGTTTCTGCAGAGCAGAAGTTTTTAAACTATGATTCTGCAGATAAGTGTTAGAGCAATCTCAAAAATCTAGAAAAAGCAATTGAGTAGCGTAGTGTATGTACTTGCGTCTCTGTGTCTGTCTGAAAGGGAACTCCTAGCTCTTCACCAAATCCCCAGATTATTTATAAGCAACAACAACAAAAAGATTTTAACAGTTTCAAATAATGCATGGATGTTTAATGAAAAGAAGTGAGGTCAAGGTTTGGTGGTGAGAGTTGTGGTTTTTATACCCTTTTTCCTTTTCACCAACCTAGATCTTTTCTGATTATTAGTCTTCTGATCTAAGATTACTTTTTTATGTGTTTTCAATTATGTTTATAATAAATTCTAGACATCTTCCCGTGCTACATCCCCCATTATAATTCTTTCTAATTCCAGTAGAAATTTGAGAATTGTGGTTTTGAGAATGTCCCGCATTCTTAGTACTGATTCCATAAGCAGTAGTAGTCTTTAAGAAAAGAGCAGATTTTCTGGAGTACACTGCAATGATTAATCCCCATCAGGCCTATTGCCATTATCTTATAAATTGAAATTTATAAGAATGTTGCTGGATCCTAACATGGCAAACAAAGCAAAAGAAAGGATGGGGGCCCAATGCTTACCTGTCAAAGGGACTGAGAACACACAGCATTGAGGGGCCTTTTCACTGAAATACACTGTGTTGTGGGCACTGTCCAACGCCACGAGTGAGGAGAGACAACTAGAACCTGTTCCTGGCAAAACCCAAAAATCAGAGCCGCAATGAAAAAGGGCTCTGACTGAGCTCCAAACCTGTGCTAGAAATCCCTGTTCCAGGTGCCAGATGCAGCAGGGTCCTAGCCTTCCTCAGGGGAGGGGGTGGGAAGGTACAACGTCAGTGACACAAAGGACGCTGGGAGTCCAGTGGGAGGGATTTATCAGACTCATTTACGTTTATACCCTCCCAGCACCCAGGTGTTCTTCGCGTGGTCACCCCTCATTGGCTAGGCACCATAAGGATTCTGACAGTGCCAGACAGACTCCAGGGGTTTTCTCATCTCTCAGCCTGGGAGGCCTTATCTTCCTACATAAGGGGAACATCTCTGACACAACTTATTTGAATTTTAAAGTGTCAATACTTGCAGATAGCTATAAAACTTTTGGGGAATATTTTTAAATGAATTAGTACATACTTATGAATTTACTAGCTTTAAATTATGTAGGGAAAAATATCTAAGCTGCGTTTATTGACTGGGATGCTGAACTTGGTCTATACTGACTTTCCACCAACAGTTGAAGCTGCAGGGATTTTGTATAAGGGAGTATTTATTTCTATAACTCTGAATACCTGCCTCATCTTCTTGGCCACTAGACCAGTCTGCAGATTTGCTCCATTCTTTTCTCTGCATTCTTGAAGAGACAGAGGGGAGGAAAACGGAGAAGTCGAAGATCTGTACTGATGCTACAATAAAAATGTGTTCTTTCTGCAGCCCTAGTGGTGCCTTTTGTTAGATGTCTAAGGTGTGCAGTGATGTTACCTTCTGTTTTATCGTGGAGTCCCTGTGTATACACACAGCCTTCTTTAGGACAGGAGCTCTGATACAATACATCCTCTTTTTCAAAGTCAAGCTTATGTGAACTTCTTGCCCTAATATCCTTGGGAGTTCAGTCCGCTATACTGGATTCCAATAAAGCATTGCATACAGTGGAGATTGACAAGTTTTCTTAGCAGATCTTTGTCTTCCAGCCTAGATCATAGCCGTGTCTTGTAGCACTTGAAACATTCTTAAGGCTTGGTATAATAGTTCTAACTCAACAACCTTGCACCCCAGGGAGTGTAGTTTTCCAGTTAAAGGACATTCTGATCTAGGTTTTTGTTTTGTTTTGCTTTCCCAATCCTCTATAATATTTTAAAATATGCTGTTTAATATTAGCAGTTTACTATATTTATAGCATGTACCAGTTTTTCTTTTGTTCTTGCTATTATAATAAATAATCCCCCCACAGCCTTTCTGACTCCTGTAAGTATTGGCTAGAGCTTCCTAAGAGCTCCAGCGTAATAAAACTTGTTTCTGATTAGTGGGAAAGTATATCATGGAGTCTGTTTCCTTCTCTTTGCCTTTCCCTGTCAGTACACTGGTTCTGCAGAAGGATCTCAGAAGCTGATAGTACAAACTTAGTTGCTCTAGCAAGGAGTGATGTATGAGCTACATGAGGTTCTGTGAACCGAGAGGCTGCGGAATCCTTGCTCACTTGTGTCACTCCGCGTAGTTTTGGATATTGACATAAACTTTGCAGCATGAGAAGTATGGGTTTGGGGAA
This sequence comes from Microtus ochrogaster, assembly GCF_000317375.1. NCBI lineage: Eukaryota > Metazoa > Chordata > Mammalia > Rodentia > Cricetidae > Microtus > Microtus ochrogaster. The sequence goes on along the minus strand of NC_022012.1, from coordinate 47,396,972 downwards.
ATTAAGTCTGTGTTAAAACAAAACAACAACAACAAAAACTTGGCTTTCCTGCAGTCAACGCTTTGAATTTTAATTTCTTTAATAAGTTCTGGAGCTTTATACTTAAGCTCTTTTTGGTTTTCACAGTCAACCAAATATTGCTTAGCTTGCAAGATTATTGTTAAGGACCTAATGAGAGTTAAAAAAAAAAAGCCAGATATGAAATGCAGTGGATCAGTGATGTGTGATAATCTATGTAATTAGTAAAGGTGAAGCTGGTGGGAGATTCTAAATCAGCATGCAATTGATAGACTATGATGTTTTTCTGGAATGTCTGCTTTTATTATTTTCACCTCAGAATTGTTCATTAAGCCCTTGATATTGAAAAGTCAGCTCCCTCCATTTAAAAGAATCTGCAGAAATATTCTGTTGCCTTGGTTGAAATGAATGAGGTAGTAAAATTAATGACATGTGATGTATTTGATATACAGAGAGAGTATCCTCCATATTACAAAATCAGAGCCGGGGTGATAACCTGTTTTGGTTCTTGAGCATTAATCTATGTATGTAGACAGTTAATAAACAAAGTTGACTCTAGAGTAGGCAGAGGCTGAAGAAGAATAGACCCTAGCTCTCATAGATCTTATACTGGTGGGAGACAGACAGACAGATCATAAAAGAAATAAGCAGAAAGTAGGACACAGCTGGTCATGAGGGCCTTGAAAGAAATAACTGGTGAAGGCAGATTTGGGAATTCACTTTATATGAAGTAATTAGTAAGGCCTCTCTGAATAAAAGTCGGAAGAACTGTTGAAAGCCCTTTTTAAGAAAAGAATGAATAATTTATTCTAGTATTTGAATCATGAATACTTTGGACAATTATTGCAATTAAATATGTAACCTAATAGTATAATAATGATCCTGTAGTTACCTACATTCCTGCCAGAGGAGATTTTCAGCTTCTTTTCATCCCAACACTCTTCTTCCCATTTATGTATCCTGATTGATGCTAACTTCTTGGTAGAGGATGCTTATAAGAATCTATAGCCATTCTAGTTTACTGCAGGATCCTGTTAGAAAGAAGTAGGCTAAACATGATGCATGACTAGAGAAAGAAGATGAGATGTTCCTGGGGCCTGAACAAAGGCTAGAAGGTAATTTACCTTTTATTTTGCTTTCTCCTGTTGTTTATGAGACAATCTCATTGTGTAGCTTAGACTGGCCTCCACCTGCAATGCAGCTTCCCTAATCCCCCAGGTACTGCTGTCTCAGCGGTGCACCAGAACTCCTGGCTTTTTAAAGACTATCGAAAATAACCCATCACCAGAGTACCCTCAACTACCGAGTCTACAGTTCCCTGTTTCTGTGCTAAGTTATTAGGTTATCAATGGGAACTTTTTTTTTTGCACACCATCTGCTTTTAAGCTTTGTGGAATTATGCAAAATAATTAGCATTACCTAACTACTTAGAACTTTGAATTTAATTTTTATTTCAAAGACTAATATAGGATGGTTACAGAAAAACAGAAGCTACGTGCATTAGCAAAAAGAACACTTAAAAATAAACATCCAAATGACCTTCCACATGCATATTATTTAAATGTAGCTGGATCTTTATTCTGGGTTGGTTTCCTAATTTTTTTTTTCAGTTTTCATAAAATTTCATAAAATTATTTTTGGGCAAGATTCCCAGAAAAAAAAAAAACTGGGCATACTTACTTTAAAACTTTTGAAAGGTGCTGCCAAATGGCATACAGGTGAGAAAAATCACATTCGTACCAGTAAGTAGCAATACTAGGTGACAAATGGCATACAGGTGAGAAAAATCACAATCGTATCAGGAAGTAGCAATACTAGGTGACAGATGACTGATAAACAATTTGATCTATATTGATCAAGGGAAAGATCCGTATCAATAGATAGTTGTGTACCTGTATGCTTTCAAGGGAAGGTGATGAAGTGGAGAGGGATAGCAGCTGGAAAGAGATGCCTTCCCCCCAGTAGAGAGCACTGGTGGAAATGCTGATCCAGTGTGCAGACGGGGGTGTCATGTGCTCCCACACACACATCTTTTGTTGTTCTTGAATTTAACACAGATGCTGTTGGAGGAAATGCATTTTAAATTGTTTGAAAATAATTTAAATGTTGAAACCAGGAAAATCAAAACTACAGAAAAATAAGCTCAGCTTCTGGGAGATTTTTGAGTTTGGGCTTCAGAGATTTTAGGAAATAAAGTTATATATCATTTAAAAATCAGTTTTTAATATATCAAAGTTTCAAACTTCATGTTCCACTTTTCTCTTTCTTCCTCCATTATTGCCAGTAAATAATTGGATCAGGTGTTTGGTTTGGGTGTTGTGACATGCTTTTGTATTAATGTTTTTAGTAAAGTCCGAGGCGTTGAATTGCCCTCTTTTGTCTATTCATATTACATTATCAAATGACGATGTTTTACTCTGTACTTAGTTGTATGATCTGTTCTGTAAGTATACATTACTAATGAAGTCTCTATGGTTTAGATTATTAAAAGATTAGTATCTCTGAATTTTTTTTATTTTGATAGTAGGGGGCTTCTGGTGCTCCAAGCTAAGCCTTGCCCTTAGGTTTTATGATGTGCTTTATCAAGTGGTGTGTTATTAATACTGACTTATTGTAACATAGCCCTATCTCACTCTTGGCTCAAACATTTCAGGACTGCACTTTCTGTCCTTTATGGGTGTTGATAGGAGGGCACAATGTGGAACTCAAGCCCAGATATTCTGCCCCACCCTGAAGGCCACTACCTACCTGTCAGCTTTACCCCCCCCCTTAACATACTGGGGTTCACTTGCTTTATGGAGTTTATATTTTGAATTTCTGTTTTGGAGTGAAATCCATTTTTATTTTTCAGCCTTGGTATCTTCAGACGTTTTGCCATCTACTTGCTAAATGACACTGGTGTTGTGTTGGTCTGTGGTGTTGTGTGAGGGTTTGTTTAGTTTTGTTTTCCCCTTGTTACTGTGACCAAATACCAGACAAGAAGCAACTTAATGGGAAGAATGGTTTGCTTTAGCTTAGAGTTCTCAGGGCACAGACAGTTATGGCTGGGAAGAAGGGGCAGCAGGATCATTGGAAAGCTGGTCAGTCATACTTCTCTGCATCAGGAAGCAGGAGGGTGAACAGTGATGCCCACATGGTTTCCAGTGTCTTCAGTTCATGACCCCAGCCTGTGGAATGTATAATTGGTGTTTAGGGTGGATCCTCCCATCTCATTTAACCCAGTCAAGACAATCCCTCACAAGTATGCCCAGGGCTCCGTCTGGTGGGTGATTCTAGATCTGTCAACTTGACAATAGGTATTAACCATTACAACTGCTACACGCTGCCTGATAGAACTCTGGGCCACAAGCTGTCCAGGGTTTGTCAAGAATAATTTAAGAACCAAGAGATAACTTGAACATGGCCTATATTTGTCTGCTAACTGATGAGGAAGTCCCAGTTCCTGCTTAAATCCAATGAGCTCCCACCAAGTACCAAGTGCTCAGAGGACAGAGGTCCTCTGCCCAATGCAGCAGGGTGCGAAATAACTCAGGGCTTCTCGCACACTGTGGCTTTGGAAAGAGACCAGATCATTGCTTTTCTGATTACTATTTCTTAGGGCTTAAATTGTGGCAGATTATCCATAGAATTCCCATCCTATTAACAGATGATTTGTTATTCACATCACTACTTATTTGCTATAGAAAGTAATCATAAAATGCCTTCCAGAATTGCAGTTGCTAATTGAACTTAGGCAACATTCACATCTGATTTTCCTTTGGAAGAAAACTGAAGCAGCTCTTTCCTGCAGAGCTGTGATGTGCAAAAGCACAATAGACAAGGGAGACGCAGTAGTGCGCCTACTCATTACGCTTTCTGTGAAGCTCTCTGAGGTGCACTCAGCACACAAGCTGGACAGAACCAGCGTTGTCTTCACCATCTATTCGTGGCACTGTAACCTAGTTGGACTGGCACAGGATTGGCCACACTCCTGAACACATTAGGACTAAATATCTTTTTTAAAAGCTTTTTTAAAAAAAAAAAAGAAAAGAAAGAAAAGAAAAAGAAAAGAAAGATTTATCTTAATTCTTCCCTGGCTAAGTTCTTTTTGAAAAGGCTTTCATGTTCATTGCTCTGGGCATCCTTTCAAAGTTCAGCAATTTGTGGCTTTGAATAGCCACATCGTATCATCTCGCTTGCCTTTCCTCTATTGGTGAAGAAAATGGCTGAGTCAGAGCTTTGGGGCTTCTGGGAGGTAAATGGGGGGAATTATCTATAGTTTTGCTTCCAGCTGGTTATAAATGGATATGCTGATTAGGCATTTTCACTTTTATAACAGGCTGCCTTCTAAACAGTAATGGAATCCATTCAAACTTGAACAATTCGTCTTTTTGAATACATCATGTGATTGAAATAGAATATAATATTTATGTAGCAGTTTTTACTGGTTATTATATACAGCTACTGTGAGAATTTTTTTTTTTCGAGACAGGGTTTCTCTGTGGCTTTGGAGCCTGTCCTGGCACTAGCTCTGTAGACCAGGCTGGTCTCGAACTCACAGAGATCCGCCTGCCTCTGCCTCCCGAGTGCTGGGATTAAAGGAATGGGTATAATTTTTAGGCAGAAAGTTAATATGTTAAGAACCACTGTATGTTTTTTATCTGCTTTCATTTAATTTTTGGAATAATTCTAAGTAAATAATAAAACCTCAGAGATTGATTGACTACTGTTTCTCCCCCCTTCTGCTCTCCCTCCCTTCTCCCTCTCTATTCTCCTTCTTGCTTTTGCCTCCCCTTCTCCCACTTCATTGTAGGTTCATGTAAATTTTAGGATTTTTTTTCTAGGTCTATGTAAATTTTAGAATTGTTTCCCCCTCTTCTATACAGTATGAATTGGCACTTTGATGGAGATTATGTTGATTCTGGGAGTCATTCTGGACATTTTTAACAATATTGATTCCTCCTGTCTATGAATGTAGAATGTATTTTTACTTTTTTGTTTCTTCTTTTAAAGTTTTTCATTAGCATCTCATTGTTGAGCTCCTTCACCTTAGATTTTATTCTTAACTACTATAAATAGGATAGGCTTCTTGATTTATATTTCAAATAACTCACTGTTAGATATAGTAATGCTATTGATTTTCATATGTTGATTTTACATTTTTTTATCTTTGCTGAGTTTACTGATTAATTCCAATATTGTTGGTATCTGGGGATTTTTCTGTATAAAATATCTAGTATTGTGGTTACTTTCTCTAACACAGTCTTTCTTAGTAATTAAGGGTATTGCTCTGTTACTGTTTTTTATTCCCTGTTATTTGGCATTTTGTCAGTTATAGGTGTCTGCTTTGTGGTTAGCATGAGGTTTTTTAAATTGTCTTTTTACTGTATTGAGCTATTTTGAAGTGATTACTGACTTCCTTAGCTCTGTGCTGATCAGTTAGTATGTAAATAGCTGCTCAACTTGTAGAGTGTGTGGCAGGGGAGAGCGCCAGCCATTCTTACTCAGCTGCCGTCTTGTTCCATGCCCTCCAGTTGAGTCATCTTGAATATGATATCTCAAAGTGTTTTGATAATTTTTTAAAAAAATACATTTATTGATTTATGAGTGTGCAATGGACACTTGTGGAAATCAGAGAACAATTTTCTTCTACCTGTGAGTTTCCAGGATTGAACTCAGGTAGCTATTTCATCTGCCCCATCTTTTGTCTTTGTTTAATGCACTTAGTGACTTTTCCCCTTCCCAGAAGTTAGTTCTACTTTGATGGCTGGTGTGCAGGATGTGTGCAGAATTATCTGGTAGTACTTAGTTTCTTACGACTGTATGCCTTTTTAAAGAAAGGAAATTGATTTGCTGTTTTTTGACATTTTAACCTCTTTATTATAACATATCCTGCTAATATTAGATGTTAATATTATAATTTATTATTTATTATAAAGTTATAATTAATTAATAATTAATATAAGGTGCCTGATACCTTTATCTGTATCTATATCTTATCTGTATCTATATGTATCTTATCTAAATCTATAGCCTGCTACCTCAAGGTTAACTTTAAGTAGAGTTAATTTGATGTGTCAAGACAAGGATAGACTATAGTCTGCCATACCTAAGGGGCTTCTCTGTGTCTTCAAATTTTGGATAATGCATCCAGAGCTCCCTGTTATTATCATATTGAATGTCATATAGTTTATGCAGTACCCTGCATTTGTCTGTTTTATGATAGGCCCTATAACCATGCACTAATGGAAGTTGTGTGTGTGTGTGTGTGTGTGTGTGTGTGTGTGTGTGTGTGTGTGTGTGACATAGGGGTCCTGGTATTGTGGTTTCTTTTTGTCTTGTGTAATATTATTTCACCATCTATCTGCTATACATTTGGTTATTCTGTCCTATTTTAAGTGTTTGACTTCATACTGAGTTAATTATTTATAAAATAAATCATTGGATTTGTTCCCACCAGTGATACCAAGAAGAAGCAAGGAATGAGGAAAAGGAGTAACACTGAAGTCGACGATGCACAACCAAGAAGCCGTCACGGAAAGAAGGCCAAGTGGGAAACGTTAGAGCCTTTGGATACAGGCCTGTCCCTAGCAGAGGATGAAGAGCTGGTGTTACACCTGCTCAGAAGTCAAAACTAAATATTCTCCCTGTCTTTATGGACTTCGGACATTATTATGTGGGCAAGAAGTTGAAAAGAGCTTTGGGGCATTTAGGTACTATGTGTCCCATTTTCAGAAGACACATTAACAGAAATGATCACATCTCTGGGTTTCTTTCACAAACTGAGTTTTGAAACATCAAGGAACATATTCAAAATAAGGATGTATTGTACAATTTACCATTGTGCAGTGTGTAGTCTGCTCTGTTAGAATTTGTCAATAGGCTCCTATTACCCACTAGTGGAAATGCTTACTTTGTTTTCACAGTGTTGAGGGTTAAACCGAGGCCTTCATATGGTAGACAAGTGCTCTACTACTGAGCTTGTACCTAGTCCCTGTTTGTTTACAGGTAGGTTCTGAATCCCTTGTTCATACCCATCTTTCATACAATACAGAAAATTTAATATTATTGTTAAATAGCTAATAATTTTATGTATATTTCATTATTTCCAAAGAAACAGTATAATGGACCAGCCCTGACAAAGAATGAGTATTTTTTAATTGAGTTCATAAAAAATAAACATGTTTTCTATAATGTAAAGTACTGTTGTTTTCATTGTGTCCAGTAATATGAAAGACACTCAAAGATATTCATAAAATTAAAACATGTGACAAACTCCTGAAGCAGGGTTTGTATCGTTAACTTTGCCTGCTCAGATGTAACACATTGCACTTGTAGGTTGCTGGCAATGACTTATAAATTCTCCAGCTCTCTGAAGACATTCTTCACGTGCTCTGGTTAGAAGGCATCATAGGTCTTCACCTGGCTCCTGCTAGTGAGAAAATGAGGCAGAGTCCCTGTTTTGTTACAAATACTGTCAGTCAAAAAAAAAAAAAACCTGGATAAATATGGGCATGAAATGATTGATTTTAGTGTAGATTGTTGTACTCAGGATCTTTTTGTAACCTAGTCTTTCTATTGTATTCACTACCAAAACTAATTTTCAGTAATAGCTGTAAATTCAGTCCTGGCTCTTAAGGAAGATTAGTTACACCACACCTGGGTGTCTCATCTTCCTTGTCTGTTCATCCTCATGGGTGACCATCTTCTCACAATCAGAATGACTGCCAGCTCCCCCCACTCTCTCTCTTTAGTGACTGGTCCATTGCGTGTCCTCAGAGTCGGCCTTTCCCAGACCCCGGAGGTTCTTCCCTGGTCTCTCTGCTTCTACCATCACTTTCTTCAGCGTACCTTCCCTGGGAGTTCCCTCTGTAGCCTACAGGTCTGAACATGTTTCCCTCCTCTGTTTCCTGCTATTAGTGGTATCTGTCATGTGATATAATCATCCTTTATCTATAAACCTGTTGCCCTGTTATCTGACAGTTTCCTTGAGAACAGGATTGTATTTTATCCATCTTTTAAACCTTTAAGGCCAAATATAGCACCTTTCCTATAATTCATAATTAGGGCTTTGATTTAATGACTACTCATAGTAATCCAAGAGTAACTTATTTACCCTTTAATATAGTTTTTAGTTTTGAGAATTTTAGCACATATATATTTTAATCATATTTACCCAGTAGTCCTCCCTCCAGCTCCTCCTAGGCACCACTCCTGTTCATATCCCTCTCCCAACTTCATGTCCTCCTGAGTCCCGTTAGTGTTGCCTGTGAATCCATGGGTGTGGGGCCATCCATAGGTTATGGTCAACAAGGAAACACATCTGTAAAGAAAACTGGCTCTCCCTCGCCTAGCATCTGTGAGCTGTAAGTGGCTCTTGAGCTCTGATGGAGGGGCTCGTGTACCCCTTCCTCACTCTTAGCCACACGTTGGGATGACATCTGATAGGGTCCAGCCTTAATGGGGTTTGCACATTCCAGGGTAGGGGCATGTGATTAGAAAAATTAGGTAGGAACAGCGATATGAAAAAAATACAGAGACATAGGCTAGAACCGGGAGGGCTACCAAGTGAATGCTGAATATACCCGTGTTTATTTTCCATATGCTTATATACCCCAATCCAAAAGGGAAGAAGATAAAAAAACAAAACAAAACAAATAAACCCTGCTTTATTGTGACATAAAGGGCAAACAGAACAATTATTTGCTTCAATACCTGAGACATCAAGCTATTATTTCCTGAGTTAAACATTTTGATGTTTTAGGCAGGACATGCAGCAACCAGCTACTCCCTGGGTCAATCCTCCCGTTTTATCCTTGAAGGAGCAGAAATAGGCTTGAATTCTCTGATCTTTGATAGAGGTGGAGCAAAATCACCTCTGGGCCATTAAGAGTGAACCAGCCTTATCTTGTCCAGAAGACATTGTTTTAACCTGCTTCTCCCCAACCTCTTGCTCTTAAAAACCTTTCACCCTAAATCAAGAGAACTTTTAAAGATATGATGTAATACAGTGTTCTGTCACCTCTGTAGGAAAGAGAGTTTACAGACATAAAAAACTAGTAATTATTTTAACAGAGAAAAGGTAAATAGGAAAGGAAATCATGGTTTAAGAACTCAAGAAGATTTTGAGATTGGAGTTTCTGACAGAGTCTCTTGTCCTTGAAGACTTGCAAAGGTCACCGAATACAGAAATGCAGAAACTGAAGGCTTACCATTGATTTTATGCTGTGCCATCTTAGTTGTTTTTCCTGAAGGGGAATTAAGCCTATTGGCTGCTTCTATGTAATTACTGAATAAATATATTGCAAGGCATTTGGTCCATAAACTACTTTGGATTGTGTTTTATCTGAAGAATTGAGTGGATCATTATTAAGCAGTAAAGTGTGTTGAAAGACCTCCGGAGCCCAGAGACTCTCAAGTCTCAGGATAACACGACCTCCCAGGAACTCACGAGACCGTCCTTGCTGCAATCAAACGAGGTTTATTGACAGGACAGGAACCAGTGCACTGGGGCTGAAACTCATTTCCCATGCAGGGGTAGAGAGTTCGACCCCGAGTAGCTGGGAGAAGGGATATTTAAGGGAAGAAACCACAACCCAGTAATCCAAAAGGGGGTAGGGAGGGCGTCAATGGAAAATTCCGAAAATACCAGTGATAATCACAAGGGGGTAACTTCCTGTTTCTCAAGATTATAATCTAACTTTATCTTCAGCTAGTTCCTGAAACAGAGGCACTGAACCGGCTAACCTAGATTTTTGGCTCTTCTCTTCCAGCTAGATGGGTCTGGATTTATCTGGGTCTTTCAGTGTTCTTTGCTAACTTTGAAAACTGTCTAAAAGTCAGGTAATAGTTCATGGTGTGTGTGGTAGATGTTGTGTCTGTTGGCTCCTGCAGACCTCCACCCCCTGGATGGCATTGACCAGAGACAAAGGTATTCCTTCTGTCTGGGTCCAAGGCACAATAGATTAGGCATCTCTACCCTTGGAGAACGAGAAACATGCTGAGTCCTGGTTTAGCACACAACCTGAGAGAAACATGCAACAGATGAGAACAGCTATTGGTTCAGTGTACTAATGAGGCCCACACTGCTACACTGTCTGTAGCCATCCTGTGAGAGACGGTTTCCCTCTGCTGCCTCCATTTATTTAGCTGGGAGGAGGGACCAAATGCATAATCTTAATGTCTCATAAAAAGAGAAGATGGAAAAGGGGTGGTGCACATTATTGCAGGGTTTTAGGAAAGAAAGGACACAGTGTGTATTTTCTAGGACCCAGAGACTAATTCTTGCTGCTAACCCAAGGCTGAAAGACCATTCATCAGACTCGCTAGTGTAAAATAATCCCTAAAGTTACATAAGTCTCTGGAAGCAAAAACCTTTGGAGAGCTGCCATCTCATAAGCTTACATGGCATTCTGGATTTGTTTGGGGCCATAAAAAATGGATAAGTTTAATTAAACGTAATTAATTTTGTTATACAACACTTGAACTACCCTGAACATGAAGTAGTCTCTGAGCCCTGATATCAGAGGCTGCCATAGGATGCAGATACGCCTGTGAGGTGGTGCTGTAAGGAAAGGAGTCTGCAACCAAGATTGTAAACCCTGCTTTGCATCACTTAAGGCTAGACATAATCATGACGCGGTCTTCTGCTGCCCCTGCAGTTCCGATAGCCTAGGGCAGGTATGGTCCACGTCACATTACCTAGTGCCTGCTGACTCAGTGATTGACAGCTAGCCCTCCATTTGGTAGGTGAGAGACGAGACAATCAGGCTGAAAGCTTTGCCCAAACAGACAAGGCAGACAAATGATTCTTACTCTCAACTGAAATTTAGATACCAAGAAAGAAGTTTACAGGACAGAACAGGGAATGTAATGATGGACCCATCTCAAAAAAAAAAAAAAAAAAAAAAAAAAAACAAACCTCAGTATGAGGATGCTGGCAGGAAGATAAAGAATACATGCCCAAGAGACTTACAGGTTCTTGGGAGCTGAGGCAATGTGGAGAATAGTAAATTATGGATTATGATTAGGGATGACTGGGCAAGGCCTGTCGTGATGATTCATCTTGATCCAATTTGATTGGATTGAGAAGCTCCTGCTTAAGTTACAGCATACCTTTTAGTACGTCTGTGAAGATGTTCCTAAGGACAAAGAGATTGTGAATCATTTGAACCAATTAATAAAATTCAAAATTGTAATACTCTGTTGGGAAATGCATTTGCTCACAATAACAACAACAAACCTAATACACCTCCTGACTTGTTCCTGTTCTTGACATTTTTTTTTTATCCTAAACTGATTTTTGTTCATGAAGTTTGGTAAGAGCACGTTTCTCCGGTGTTCTAAAATTAATTAGCAGGCTCTCTGGATAGAACGGAGGTGAGACTGGGGAGATGGCAAAATACCACTTCACATTCTTTTTTTATTATTGAATTTTATTGAGCCCTACATTTTTCTCTGCTCCCCTCCCTGCCTCTCCCTTCCCCTTCAACCCTCTCCCAAGGTCCCCATGCTCCCAATTAGCTCAGGAGATCTTGTCTTTTTCTATTACCCATGTAGATTAGACCCATGGATGTCTCTCTTAGAGTCCTCATTGTTGTCTAGGTCCTCTGGGATTGTGATTTGTAGGCTGGTTTTCTTTGCTTGTTGTTTCAAAACCACCTATGAGTGAGTACATGTGATAATTGTCTTTCTGGGTCTGGGTTACCTGAAACCGACACCTTGCTTACATCACTAACCCATCCAGAAACCATGTTGATATCTCCATGCTGGCTGACTTCCTGCAGTTTTCCCCTTATAACCCTTCCTTTCCTTGCTATGGCCAATGAAGATTCAGTACAAATAATATATACCTTCCTCTAACCTTTTAATAGGAAATGTTCTTTCTTCTTTTGGTCTAACAATACTTTTCCAAACAGCATTTGCCCTTGCTGCTGGGAGCCCTGGAAGCTTACCTTAGAAGTAGTCCTTTTGGGTACAACATCAGCAATGCTTCAATAAACCATTTTATTTCAGGAACCCTTATTCTCAAGAGGAACATGCAAAACGTTCATGGCTCCTATTAGATTTCTGAGCCTTTCTCATTTACTGCCTGAGATGTGTGATCCCGTAACCTGAACTAATCTGAGTGAATCTTTTATGGTTTTTCTTTTTATTCCCACTCAAAAAGTTTTAATAAAATTTAGAAAAAAATGTGATGCTTCTTGGGTTACACCAGGGAATTTTCCAATTCTAGACGGGGATCCAGCAAGTCTGTGGTGGGAGCTGGAATCGCGTGTTTCTACCAAGCTCCCAGAGGATGGCGATGGTGCTGGCTGTTTTTTTTTTTTTTTTTTTTTATTGAGGCTGTAATGGAATCCAGAGTTATTAAATCATTGTTCACACACAGGTATGCTCTCGGAGTCCCAGCAGGAAACAGATGGTGCACACAAATTAGGATAATCCTAAAGGGGGGGGGGTGTTAATAAAGAACTTTATTTACATATGAGAGGGCAGAGGAAGAGAATCACAAGCTTGTCACCCTTAAGGCTCCTAATAGAGGTCTTACCACCCCCACTTTGAGGACTTGGGAAGAGCTGTTGACTAAAACCCAGAAGGAGAGAGTAGACACAGCTGCTTTATGACCTTCAAGTTGAAATACACACTCAGCAGGTGGGTGAGTGGCCGAACAGGACGAGAGAGGAAGTGCAGACCTCTAAACTACTTGGTGGCCTTCACTGATACAACCCTACTGGAAGTCTGAGAGCAGATTGCCTCCCAGGAAGCAGCAGGGTGGTATGGGGATTAAAGGAGAAGTACTCACAGAGAGAGGTCCTAAATAGATGGGATTCTAACCAAATGCCGTGGGTGCGCGTGTTGCTGAGTACAAAGCCTGAGTAAGTAAAGCCAAGAGTTAGAGTAGGGAAGGCAAGTGAGATGGGGTAGCAGCAGACTTAATTTCAAACAAAAGAAGCGCATGACTAATAGCCCACACTCCCACGAGAAGGCACTTTGGGACAGGCACATTCTAGAGAATTTTCAGCTCCATAAGTGCATGGCTGCGTGTCCTGGTTTAAGGTCATAGTTCAAGGTGGCAGGGAGGAACATTTTGAACATGTTTAACTCATGTCTTCAGTGGTGGACAGGAATACTTTGGGGCATACTTAACCCCTTCCCCTACACCCTGCCCCCTTAAAAGATTTTAGCTGCGGCCGCAAGGAAAGAGACTTGAAGGTGCATTAGTATTTCTAGTTTCCCATAGGAGTGTCGTCTGCTAACAGACTCCACGAGGGAGGAGGGAAGTGCTCCTTGTGGATCCCTTCCTCATCATCTCCATACCAGGAGCCGTTCTCAGGATGCGGCAAGGGTGGACAGTAAGCAAAGATGCACAGGACACATTTGTAAAGGAGAGTGAGACAGTAACTGGGTGGACAGTAGGGATGGGGAGCAAGGGGTTTTTTGGATGAATCTGATAGGTTTAGAGTTGGAAGGAACAGGGCTTGTTTTGCAGATATATTACCAGTAGAAGAGTGTCCAACCACAGGGGCCCCTCACTGTCAAATTCATGGCCTCTGCTCTCCAGGGAACCTTTAGTCTTCCCCAACTTCATCTGCTCTCTTCTTCCCTTTATTCATTAAATTGCAAAGCTTCCCCCTCATTCTTGTCTAACAACCTTGCTCTGGGTTTTGCTCAGAAGGACACTGTCCAAAGAGAACTTGCCCAGCTGCCATTCTATGCCATCTGCTCCTGGCATCTGAGCTGTATACTCTCTGTCCCCGTCCTGCTTGTATGTCAGTGTCCACCGCTTCTAGTCTGCTCGAGATTCTCACTGCTGCAGGTGCCACCTTTAGTACTGAGTTCTGCCCTACATATGTCTCCTGGAATGCGTCCCACCTAAAAAAACATTAATCTAAAAGTTTGATTCTGTCCCTGCCACCTTAAATCACTTTCCCAAGTGTATCCTACCTCTTGACATTGCGACATGATTTCATCTAGAAAGTTCACATGTGAGAGTCACATAATCAAATTATGAAAAAAGTCATAGATAATCCCATAACTTAATAACGTTTTTATTAAGTTTATGGTTTTAATCTGTTGATTTAGAGATAAATGGTTAAACTGTGGTATGACACCTAACAATGAATTACTGTTCAGCAACAAAAAACAAAAAGAAAAAGAAAATGCCAGTGACTTAAGTTCTCCAGGGTTGGACCTCAAGATAATGCTGATGACTAACAGGAACAATTCATGGCTAGCCTCGTGGCTCATAGACCGCAGGTTAGACGTGATTGCCTCTTGGCATAACTCCTCAAAAGAACTGTCTGTTTCTGTGGACACCATTCTCCCAGTTTTTAAAAATCACAGTTTATAAGACACAATTGGTTGTTCAACAAATTATACATGTTTCAAGCATGAAGTTTGTTGTTTTGAACTGTGCGTATGTACATCTCATCTGTGAAGCCATATTGTAATTGACCCAAAGATTTTTCTCACTCCACTTTGTATTCTCTGCCCTATGACCAGCCTTCCCCTCCTCACCCTCCTTTCTCACCGACCACTGATTGCTATCCATCGCTATACATACTAGAATTTTTTACGATTGGGATCATAAGTTTGACTTAGTTTTTGTCTTCTTGTTTCTGTTTCTCTGCATCATTATCCTGTGGTCAGTCCATGGAGAACTTAAGTCAGTCACATTTTTTGTTGTTGTTGCTGCATAGTAATCTATTGTATGGGTCATACCACAGTTTGAACATTTACCTGTAAACCAACAGATTAAATTGTCTTTCATTTTGGAAACTTCAGGTCCAGCTGCCATGAACTTCTTTGTATGATGCCTAGAAGAAGAACAACTGCTGCTTTTGTGGTGTGTACTTACTGAAGGAGATGCTCCCACACCGTGGAGGTTCCTTCCCCACCCCAGACTAGGCATAAACCACATCCAAACAGCTGTTCTCACAGGTCCTTTATTAAGCAGGGAAGAAAAGTTAAAGTGGCTGCTTTCTGATTCAGGCAGAAAACAGCAGCAAATGACCTTTCAGGTGTAATTTTTAAGAGGAGAAGGGGGGGTCTGTGTTAGAATGGGTGGTAAAGGATCTAGGGAACACAAGGGGGAAGGGGGAGGGGACAGGGGAAAGGGTATTTGTCCCACAGAGACAAAGGACTGCCTCTGGACAGAGGGGAGACAGATACAGGACATATAGGCAAATGACGGTATATAAAGGTTAAAATGGGAAACGCAATGGTACGGTGAGGTGTTTAATTTTAATTGGGCACTTTAATTAAGTGAACCAGAGGGACCTTTTCACTGCTGGACTTCGGTAGTCAGCCTCAGGAGGAGGAGAGGCCAAATAAGGAAACAGACCTCCGTGGCTAGCTTTAGGAATATTATCTAAGGGCTTTGAGCAAGACTGAGGGAATTGGGGTGGGGGAGAGGGAAGGGAGTAGGTCAAGGCCTGCCAGGGTCACACGTTCCAGTGGGCTCGCATCCCATCACTTTCCTTTTGAAAAAATGTCAAATGATTTTCTTAAGTGATAATTATCATTGTATCCATAGTGTGTGAAAGACCCTACCTCTCCACCCTTTACTTGATGTGGTTAGTCGTTTTAATGGCTACTTAGTGGTATCACATTATGACTTTCATTATCCCAACAACCGGAAACAGTGAGGGCTCTTCCCTGTGCTTCTGTCATATCTGTGTCTTTCTTTGGTCAAGGATCTGTTTCATATCTTGCTAATTATTTTTATTATGAATCTCTGAGAACTGAGAAGTTTGATATTCCAGATTCAGGTTCTTTATTGCTTGTATGATTTTCAAATCTTTTCTCTCGGTCTGAGCTTCTCTTTCTTACTCATTTATCTCCTAGTTGGCTGTTGAAGAACAAGAACTTTAATTTTTGATGTTCAATGTGTTTGACGTTTCCTTTCTTGATTGTGCAATGTCACATCTCAGAAACACTTCCTTATCCTAAGAGTGCATCTATCTTTTCCTATAAAAATATATCATTTTAGAGTTTCTAACAAGATTTCAACTTTGTTTAGAGATAATTCTTATGTTCGGTACCATTTGTCACCCAAATTTCAGTTTTTAGATATGGCTATCTCTATGGTCAAACACCATGGGTTGGAAAGACTAGTCTTCCACCAGTGAATCACATGAAGAGGTTTTTCCAAACACAGAGCCTCTTGCAGTGTCTACCAGGGTACCAGCAGGTTGTTGGTGTGCCTCCATTGGGCATGTACCCTGTTAGCAGGCACTGTTAATGGAAGCTTCTGGTGCTTTTCCAGGTCACACCCCTCATTCTCCAGCCCTTGTCTTCACGTTACTGTGGCACGGCTTCCACAGATCAGAGGCTCTGGGCAGCACCACTTTTCTCAGTGTGACTGATGATCTTCACTGGGGTGTAGTCTGTCAGCTCTCTTCCTCAGGGAGTCTACCTCTGATGCCAAGTAATGTTTTTTCCATCACTCTGACAAAGAGTAATTCCAGTGTATATTACACCATAAGGTTGCCATGGGAAGATGGATACTGGAAGCCATTCCATTATTTAGCTTTTGTTTTTCCTTTTTCTTTCCTAAAACAGATCTTGTTAGATTGCCATGGACTTCTGCATTACTATATCCAAGATCAACTGTTGGGACTGATCCTAATTGATCTATCTATCTGTAGAATTAATTTGGCTTTCTCGCGTTATTCAAACACTGGCTCCTCTTTTCAGTCTCATTTTCTGTTTGTTTCTCATGTTCTTTTTGTTTGTTCCTCTTTGTGTTCCTAATTGCATATTAGTTATGCATGATTAGGATTTAATTATGACATATTCATATATTATGTATATAATACATTTGCTCATATTCACCCCCCCCATTAACCCTCTCGACTCCATCTCAAACCTACTGATCTTTTCCCAAGCCAGTTCTGTTTCTACTTTGAAATTGGGTGTGTGTGTTCGTGTGTGCATGTGTGCACACGTTTTGAGTGTGTTTGTATGTGTGTCCCCCAATAAGTTTAATTAGGGTCATTTTCACGCAGAGCAGTAATTTACAGGAATAGGAACAATTAACCGACTGCCATTAGTTCCTCAGGGAGGTGGGAGCTTCCTCTCCTCCTCTCTGTGCTGGGTTCCATCTGTAATCCTCTCCTCCCTCCCTATGTTGATGGTACATCCTTGTGCGGGTAAGCATGGCGCGTGTGGGTTCCTGAATAGAGTACCGTGGCTTCACAACATTGGAATCTTCCTCCAGATCTCATTGTCCTTCTGTCCCCCTTTCCATAATGTCCCCTGAGCCCAGAAGGAGGTGTAGAAATGTCCCATTTAGGACGAGCCATTCTTCACTCACAGCCGTCATTTTGACCATGTGAGTCTCTGTCGTAACTTCTACACTGCACTGAAACGAATTAGCTCCTCGGGCCAAAGCGGAGAGCAACACTAATCTATGGACATAAACAGACACAGTTAGGAGGCAATTTGATGGGCCTAACATGTCTGTATAACCCGGCAACAGTAGTAGCTTTCCCAAGAGGGCCTTAGACCTCCCCAGGCACAGGCCGAAATCTTTCCCTGCTGTCCATTTCCTGTTCTCTCCATCGATTGCCTCTCAGGTTGAAAACATTGCGCTATCCATGGGTCATCTCCTAGCTTTCATCTAACCCGTTCACAAATCCACTTAGCTCTTCTTTGGAAATGCATGCGACAGTCAGCTCCTCACTGTTCCCCTGCGGTTCCCGCTGCACTGCAGGCCTCCGTCCCTGGATGGTGCAGTAACCTCTTCATTGCGATCATCGCTGCTCCTTTTTGTCACGGGCAGCCCAGTCATCCTTTAAAAATCATTGATTGGCTTGTGCAGTTCTTCAAAACTCCATTGACTCTCTCACTTCAGCTGGAATCTAAAGCCTTCCCACTGCCGAAAGGCCCGGCGCTTTGCCTTACCTCTACTCTCACTCACTATTTCCCTTTCTCTTGGTCCATTTAATCAGACTTTGCTGTTCCTTCTGTCTGGACTTTTCAGTCCTGAGGTCCAACATGGCCGAAGCATTGCCTTATGAGGAGCCCTTCGTGAGCAACGAGTGGAAAGCAGTAGAGTCTTAATCTCCAGGCCATTCACTGTCTTTTCCCTTTCTATCATTGAATTGACCAGCATCTGACATCGCCTATTGCCAGTCTCCGTGCTCCCCACTTGTACCGAGCGACACAGACCTGATGCTTGCTACATCCCACATCCTGGTAGATGGCACTTAAAGATGCTCAACACGCACTTAGAGAACACATGTATACATCCTACCAGTTACACTTTCAGTTGAGTTAACAAGATCTTATTTTAAAAGGCAGATAGGCCTGGTGGGACTGAACCTTCCAGTCATTCACTCTTGTGTATGTCCCATTGCCTAGAAACCAACTAAATATGGCTCAGAAATCCAGTGAGTTCCACTGTAGGCCACTGACCTAGGCATGTGTGTGGGTTGCATTGCTAGGCTGCTTGGAGTGGGACAAATCCTAACAGGAGCTATAAATACTGGGCCACAACACTGAGCTCTTAAACCTGGACATGACATTGATGGATGAATTTGTTCTGCCATTTCTCATTCTTTGTCCTTCTTTCCATGTCGGGGGTTTAAACTCATGGACTCTGTGTGCCAGGAAGTTTTCTACCACTGATGCATATCCTCAGCCCTGGCATTGGGTCTTTCTGAATGAACCACATGCAATTTTGTTATAAAATAGAATCATGATCATAATAATCTGTGCCTCAAATAGCTCTTTTGAGTTAGATGAGGCAGCAATATGGGGCTGGAACATAGCAGGTCTTGTGAGTAGGTTAGCACTAACTGAAACAATTCTTGGGACCAGCAGGACTGTGCTCAGTGATGGGAAACTGGCCGCATGATGAGTCTGTGGTGGCTACCCCATTTCATTCACTGCCGCTGAGATGCCAGATATGCTAAGGAAGCCACTGTAGGTGTTCCAGGTCCAGCCAGCCACGCCCCGAATCCAGTGTAGCCACATCAGCTACCGGCTGACCATGTCAAGGCTACAAAACTGTGAGACATGCCGTTGCTTCAGTCTCGATGTCTTGAAGTTTGTTGTGGGATAGCAGGGAACTAAAAGCTATGCTTTTACTGTAACTTACTCATCAGTTTTCCTGCTGCTGGGCATTTGAGATGTTTCTAGGTTGAGGCTACTATGAGGAACACAACTACCATAGCATTACTGTATGGTGCACAAATAACAAATAGTAGAGCAACTCATATAAATCCCCACATTATCAATAAGGGGACATGACACCCTTTCCTCTTTAACATAGGGATACATTAGTTTACCCGGCCTCACAGCTGTAATGGGATATGAGGAATGACAGAATTAATAAAATAACTCTGGGAGATTTTTGTTTTGTTTTGTTTTTTGATTTTTGTTTTGTTTTTTTTTTTTTTTTTTTTTGGATTTTCAAGACAGGGTTTCTCTGTAGCTTTTTTTTTTTGTTGTTCCTGTCCTGGAACTAGCTCTGTAGACCAGGCTGGTCTCGAACTCACAGAGATCCTCCTGCCTCTGCCTCCAGAGTGCTGGGATTAAAGGCACGGGCACCACCCCCGGCTTGGGAGTTTTTACACTAACATGCCACTTGTGGTCATCAGTCTCCGGAGAAGCACCTTTGGAAAGCTCTTTGAATGCTACAGAAAAAGTGCTTTCTAGCTATTCTAAGGAATTGTTGGTTTTTGTCTATTTGAGATGCTACAAGAAATTACCTTACACTGATTAATTCATAAACAACAGAAATCTTTCGCTCACGCTTCTGAGAATTCTAAGAAATCCAAGAGAAAGGTACCAGCAGATGTATTGTCTTTATCAAAGTGCCTGCTTCCAATACATGACACTGTAGGTAGCAGGGTAGTGGTGGCGCACACCTTTAATCCCAGCACGGCAGAGGCAGGCGGATCTCTGTGAGTGCAAGGCCAGCCTGTCTACAGAGTGGGTTCCAGGACAGCCAGGGCTGCACAGAGAAACCCTGTCTTGGAAAACAAACAAAAATGACAAATGACAAACCAATACATGCCACTGTTTATGCATCCCCAGGTGAAGGCATGAATGAGATCTTTGGTCTTTTTTTAGAAAGATATTAATCCTATTTACCGGGGCTGTTTGAAGGGTGTAGACCTGTATGCAGGCCATAACCGCAGCATAATTCCCCAGGCCTGACCACCCTCAGTGTAGCTATTGGAAGTTTATCTCTATAGTTGGGAGGTGCAGTCTATGCTCCTCAACTTCCGTAAGAGTACCTTCACTAGGGGTGTACAATTTACTGGACAGATGTAGACCCACTGAATATTTCTAGCTTTTTACAATGTAAAAGAATCTGGAAAAATATATTTCACATTCATGCAAAGTTTGGGCTTCTAATTACAATTTAGTAGTTATTATTCTTTTCATTTATTTGATTGTGGTTTTCCATAAAGGTTCATATGTTAGAGATTTGCTCCTCAGTGTGGCAGAATTGAGGTGGCCAGGCCTTTACAAGATAGGTCCATGTCATTGTGAGTATGCCCTTGGGAAGGATTAAGGAAGTTAATGAGATGGAATTAGTTCTCCCAAGAGAAAGATGTTAGGATCAAGAGCAGGCCTCCTGCGTGTTTTCTGGGTTACAGTGTGGCACTCTCATCCTGTCAGGGCCATGCCCTTGAGTCCCCAGATTATACACTAATCTCTTTTCTTTACAAAATACCTGGGCTTAGGTGTTTAGATGCAGTTATAAAAAGCATATTGAGACTTTGGGAAGAGGGAACTGCATGGCAGTCAGTCTCTCCAGTCATACATGGGATCCAGCTCTTCCCCCATCCTATTCAAGGTAAACTACCCCCCTGCAGCACGTGGGACTCCGAAGCTATCTTTGCTAACCCTGAGGTCCACCACACCCTGCTACACCCTGCTACACCCTGGGCCTGGTGCTGCAAGAACAGAGCTGCAATGGGATCTCTAATTTTCAAAACTAAGTCCGGCTTTGTCAATGGGCAACTCTGTGACCTCGGATCAGTCGCGGGCAGGGACTTCTGAAGGAAACCATGGCAATTACAGAGATCTTTAAATTGTAGTTATACAAGACAAAGAAAATAAAAACTACCTTTCATCAAATGCCCTATGACAGTCACTAGTGCAGTCATGGGTCACAGGGTAGTATCTCAGCAATCCGGTCCGCATGTACAGTGGGGTGTGCTGTGTGGCATCACATCCATCCTGGCATATGAATATGCCCTGTTTGTCAAGTTCACACATGACATATGCCCTAATGATGAGTTCTTGGAACATGGCCACTGGTAAGTAACACCTATTCTAATGTATTTTCTTCCACATATCTGGAGGAATCTATAAAATCATAACGCATTATCAACTACTTTAACGTTTGGCTGATTTTCTTTTGATGCTTTGTTTGGCTTAAATATCCTCTTGGAATTTTTTTTTTTTTTTTTTTTTTTTTTGGTTTTCCGAGACAGGGTTTCTCTGTAGCTTTAGAGCCTGACCTGGAACTAGCTCTGTAGACCAGGCTGGTCTCGAACTCACAGAGATCCGCCTGCCTCTGCCTCCCAAGGGCTGGGATTAAAGGCGTGCACCACCACCACCCGGCTCCTCTTGGAATTTTTGATGATATATTAAAACTTGTTATCCTGATACCTATTACCTTAACTCTTACCCCTAAGTACTGGTTTCCGATATTGTACTGCAGAAAGCCAAACAAAACAAAACAAAAGCAGGGGTTCTTGAAGAATTGGCTGATTCTAGGCCGGTGGCAAGAAATCCATGAGCCTGGAGCATCCTGGAGTGCTGGAAAGAACGGGAGTGCTAAGAGACGCAACTCAAGAAATGAGAGGGAAGCCAAGGGCCTGCCAGAGCCAACTGGAAGAGCTCCCCGTGAAGAGTGACTGACAGGCGAATAAAGGAACACCAAGTCTAACCGCACTGTGCAAGATGTGTCTGTGTGTACAGGCCTCTGTGAATAATGACCACATAAACAAGGGGAGGGGGCTGGTCTCCCTTGAAGAAGTAAAGATAATCCATGTAGATGTTCTGTGTTAGAGAATTTGGAAC
Source organism: Microtus ochrogaster (assembly GCF_000317375.1). NCBI lineage: Eukaryota > Metazoa > Chordata > Mammalia > Rodentia > Cricetidae > Microtus > Microtus ochrogaster. The sequence continues at coordinate 47,374,925 of NC_022012.1, read as the reverse complement.
ATGAGTCTATTCCTGAAGTGTGAACTAGCTGACTGCTTCTCCTTCAAGGGGTTCAGTGTGAAAAAAAAAAAAGAGCAAAGCAGCGGGAAAGCCTGAGCGATTCTGCCGAGTGATCCAAGTGAAGCCTGCTAGTGCTAAGCCTGGCTGAGTATATGCGGTAAGATTGGCTCTCTACCTCTGTGAGCCTTTTCAAAAACACACGGCCTCGGTTTAATCATGAGGAAAAAAAAAAAAAAACCCAGGCAAGCACAAGCTGGCAGAGGATCCACAAGATACCCACCCGTCCTTAAAATTCTCAATGCCACATAAAGTCTGAGGCTGGGTTGCAGAGTGTCAAATAGCATCCTGAATAATAAAGGGGATGGCGGGTAAAAAGCAAGGAAGATGGAGTAGAGCGTGGCACTTCGGTAATAATTTACCAGCATCAAGCCACTGATTGTGACAGACGTGCCACACTAAAGAAAAAAGTTAACAACAGAGAAGCCAGGTGTAGGTGCGTGGACCCCATGTGCCATTCACAGCAACTCTGTAAGTCCAAGTGCTTCTCAGTCACAAAGCTTCTTTAGGAAGCAACATGAAACACACGTATCATATTGTGTTCAACTTTCTGTGGTGGAGCTTCCAAGTGGTTTCTAAATTTTTGCTTTTGTACATCTTATGATGAAGAATTTTACAATTAAACTCATGAACACATCTTTTATGACTTTCTCCAGAGTATGTTTTTGGAAAGGAAATTGGGAGATAACAGATGACCATATTATATAATAATATTAAGGATTCTTATACAAAATATCCGACAGAGGCCTTCAAGTGAAGAATATATTAATTTCAAAATAGAATCTTTGATAACGAATGCTTAGGTTTCCTGCCAAGATGCTCAGGTATTTTGCTTGTCCAAGCTAGTTACACCAATTGGACAATTGAAATAGTCCAATGCACTTTCTAGAAAAGGGGCTTCCCCATAGAAGGTCTCGGTTTAATATGTATCTTTCATTTAGAGTCTGCAGCTCTTTTTAATTTTACTTATTTTCTCATATATTACATCCCAATAGAAGTTTCCTCTCCCTCCTGTCTTCTCAATCCTTCCCCTCCCACCTTCTCTCACCCCCAGATCCACTCCTCTTCTGTTTCCTTTCAGAAAAGGGCATGCCTCCCAGAGATACCAACCAAACATGGTATATCAAGTTACAATAAGTTCAGGCACATCCCCCCACTACAACAGACAAATCAGAAGCCTTCACTTTCCCATGCTGAGTGTGGCCAAGACAAAACCAGAAATCCAGATTTCCAGAGGGCAGAGGCCATGAGCTGGACCCTTCTGAAGTCAGACTCTGAGTGGGAAGTGTAGTTCTGAGAACCAACAGCATCAGCAACAGCGGCCCCAACAGCATCAGTATCAGCAGCCCTATTCGTATCAGCATCAGTGGCCCCAACAGCATCAATATCAGTGGCCCCAACAGCATCAGTATCAG
>NC_022012.1:47366583-47373353 GCF_000317375.1 Microtus ochrogaster | reverse complement strand
AGCATCAGTATCAGCAGCCCTATTCGTATCAGCATCAGTGGCCCCAACAGCATCAATATCAGTGGCCCCAACAGCATCAGTATCAGCAGCCCTATCCGCATCAGCATCAGTGACTCCAACAGCATCAGTATCAGCGGCCCTAACAGCATCAGCATCAACGGCTCCAACAGCATCAGCATCAACGGCCCCAACAGCATCAGTATCAGCAGCCCTATTCATATCAGCATCAGTGGCCCCAACTGCATTAGCATCAGTGGCCCCAACAGCATCAACATCAGCAGCCCCAACAACATCAATATCAGCGGTCCCAACAGCATCAGTATCAGCAGCCCTATCCGCATCAGCATCAGTGACTCCAACAGCATCAGTATCATCAGTATCGGTGGCCCCGACAGCATCAGCATCAACGGCCCCAAAAACATTAACATCAGCCGCCCCAACAGCATCAATATCAGCGGCCCCAACAGCATCAACATTAGCGGCCCCAACAGCATCATTATCAGCGGCCCTATTCGTATCGGTATCTGTGGCCCCAACAGCATCAGTATCAGTGGCCCCAACTGCATCAGTATCAGCGGCCCCAACAGCATCAGTATCAGTGGCCCCAACTGCATCAGCATCAGCGGCCCCAACAGCATCAGCATCAACAGCCCCAACAGCATCAGCATCAGCAGCCCCCACACCATCAGCATCAGCATCAGCGGCCCCAACTGCATCAGCATCTGCGGCTGCAATAACATCAGCATCATCGGCCCCAACTGCATCAGCATCAGCGGCCCCCACACCATCAGCATCAACGGCCCCCACAGCATCAGCATCAGCGGCCCCCACAGCCTCAGTATCATCGGCCCCAACAGCATCAGTATCATTGGCCCTGTTCATATCAGCATCAGTGGCCCCAACAGCATCAGTATCAGTGGCCCACGTGTTAGAGGTGCAAGTGCTGGCCTCACTCTGGGTCTCCAGGATCAGAAGCCCTGCTTTTAGGGTTGATCAAAATGGTGGTTTTTACTGAGAAATCTGAATACTTTTAAAAATCTCCAGCACCCTATGAGATGTAATTTGCATACCATATAATATGCCTACTTAAAATATGTAATTATATTATTCAGTGACTTTTAATACATTTATAGATTTGTGTAGCCATCAACACAGAAGTTTTTACATTTTTATCACTTTGGAAATACACCCGGTATCCTTCAGTTATCACCTCCCTCCACCCACATGAATCATCTTTCTATTTTGTGTGATAGACACATAACTAAAAGGTTGCCTTCTGTGTCTGGTGTCTTTCACTGAGCATAGGCTCATGGATTAGTGTCCCATTCCATTTTATGTCCAAATAATAGTCTATTGCTTAGATATATCATTGCTTATTTTCTTATTTCCCCCAGCTGGAATCTTACCTGACTAGATTCTTGTGCAATACATATTTCCCCTGGTCCTTCAAGTGTTCTCCATACCAGACTGCAATTTGAAAGCCATGACTAGATGTGTGTGTGTGTGTGTGTGTGTGTGTGTGTGTGTGTGTGTGTGGTCCAGAACCAATAGGAAGTAGTTCTTCCCTATTCATAGGAGTTAGCAGTTAGGTGATGCATCGGGTAGAAGAGCATGAACCTGGGTGGTGATCTGATGGTAGTGGTCCAGGCTGGTGCTTTCACTGTAAGGATGTGGGCGAGACTAGATGGAGGTGGCTGAAGAAGGGAAGTCTCAGCTGTGAGAGAAGTGTTCATTTTCAACCTCTAGACACTCTCACTGATTTATCATCGGTCTATCGTTGTAATCTGAAAGTCATGTGAGCTCCTAGGTGTTGAAACTTGAAAGTTTTTTTTTTCTCTCTGCATTTTCTCTTTATTATTGTATTTGCAATATCCAACAGCCAAGTAGTTCTTACAGATAAGGCCACTGTGACATAGCTGGTGCCCTGGTTCAAGTGTCCCCAGCAAAACTCACGTTGAATTTTATCTGAATTGCGAGGTATTAAGAGGTGGACCAGAGGGGTCTTTCCAGGGAAGATTATAAATAACTAACGAATTCATTTATGGATTTTTGGGTTAATGGATTGGTTATCTCAGGAGTGGATCTGTTATACAAGCCACACTTTTATTTTTTTTTCTCTTGAAGGCAGCCCTGTCACCATGACATGCTCAGGAGAGCAAGAAAGGCCTCTGCAGAGGAGCCTTGGGAGCTGTGGATTAATTGCCCTCCGTTCTTCATGGGTTACCTAGTCTGTGCTGTTCAGGGTTAGTAACAGAAAGTGGACCTGACGGTGCAGAGCAGTGTGTGGTAAAAATGGGGGAACTGGGCTCAAAGTCAGTTCATTTGTCTCTATCTTCACCTTGAGATGGTTCTGTTTTCTTGGCTATACAGTAAAACAATCTGATGGAATTTATAAAAGCTCAAATCCACACTCTATAGTCATAGATTTGAATTAGCTGTTCTAAGGTGAGACTCGGGCATTGGTAATTTTTTTAGGGTTTCTGGGTGATTTTTTTCCTTCTAATTAATTCCTTTTATTTATTTATTTTTCCTTTTAAAAATAATTTCAGGCTTAAAGATATAAAAATCACAGTCCTTTCCCAGCGTTCCCAAATTCCAACACCTCAGCTAGCCACTGTGCGTTCTCAGAACAGAGATAGCGTCTTTGCAGATTTGCTGATCTCATGCACCTTGCATTACTGATGAGTAATTCTGGGGAATTCTGAATAAGGTTGGAAGTTTATTCTGCATAGCTGTCCCATCTCCCAGGTGTACTCTAGTCCTTCCTGGGGCCTCTAAGGTGCACGCAGGCTGAGGATTGTGGGGCTGGATGCTGGAAACCTGGGCTTGGGACTGTGCTTGCAAGCTTAGTCTGCTCCTTGTGCATTGTCTCTTTCCCATTCTCTGACATGGGAGAGCAGTGTCTGAGACTCCGGGGCATTGCTAAGCTGTTGTTTCACTGCTGGTTGGTTTGAGGGTTTCTGCCTGCTTCTGCAAAGAATCAGTTCTATCTGCTGGGAGGGTAAATGAGGCCTAGTTACATTCAAAGCAAGGTTAGTTACCGACTCATAGGTAAAAATGGAAAATGACGTGTTAGAAAGGGACAAGTTAAAGAGCATTGAGATATCACCTCACAATTCAGGGGGCAGGTCTTTGCTGGACAGAATGGTATTCTCTGTATGTGCAAGTGAATGCAATTTAGATTTTAATTAGAGATGTCCTGGACCTAAGGTAAAAGCATTTATATAGGGAGGTCAAGGATGCCGAACTGAAAAAAAAAATACATGTCTTTGCTACAGATGGCTTGTTAAATTAAAACATGTCTCTTAACCTCTGGCCCTGATCCTGCCTTACAAAGATGACTCATAGAAACATCGGGCTGCCAGTTATCCTGAGTGACAGGCTGAGCGCCACAGCCAGAAGCATTGCCCAATGTCACATGAAGCTGGGTTCTTCAAAGGCTTTTGTTTTTATTTTTTCCTTTAGTCAAGCTACCATTAATCAATTAGAATTTTCATCCTGATCTATTTATTATCCGCAGCTCTCGGGGAGAGCAAACCTGAATGTCTGTTGTGTGCAAATTAGCATGACTCCGAAGGCTCCGGGGCTGATCAGACACTACTCTCCAGTGAGTAAAAATGCTGCAAATTTGCAAGTGTATGCACCACCCCCCTCCACAGCATTGGATTCTTCTAGACCACAGATACTTACTGTCAGCAAGTCCTTTCCATCTGAAGCAGCAGCTCAGAAGCATTTGAACCTAATAGCACACCCCGCATGTGTGTTTATATCAGACCTGTGTGCATCCATCCATCAGCAGCTTTCAGTGGCACAGAGGCAACAGCTACCTCTCATGGCGGCTGCTGGGGAATATTACTTTAACTAGGCAAAGATGTGCTATGTTTGTTTACTCTGCAGAATATCACTTTAACTGTGTGAAGGTGTGTTATATTTGTTTCTGCTGTCTTTGTTAGCTATGTAAAGATGTGTTACATTTGCTTGTGCTCTATCTGTTTAATATGTAAGGATGTGTTGCATTTGGTTCACTTGCCTGTCTAAGGCACCTGATTGGTCTAATAAAAAAAAACCTAAATGGCCTATAGCCAGGCAGGAGAGGGATAGGCGGGGCTGGTGGGCACAGGGAATAAGTAGGAGGGGAGAAAGCTAGGCTCAAGAGAGAAAAACAAGAGAATGAAGGAAAAAGAGAGGGAGATGCCAGCTAGGCAGCCCAGCGGCCAGCTAGACGGAGTAGGACATACAGAAGGAAAGAAAGGCAAAAAGCCAAGGCAAAACATAGATAAAGAAAAACAGATTAAAATAAAAGCTAAGATAAGGCCGAGAAGTCTCCTCGTCATTGTTTGGAAGCTGGTTGGTGGGCCAAAAGAAAGCCTGAAAGTCTATATTTGTTTGGTTTTGTTTTTCATGACAGAATCTTCTTTAGCTTAAGCTGGCCTTGGACTAGCTATATAGCCCAGGATGACCCTAAACTCTTGGTGTCCTGCTACCACCTCCTAAGTGTTAGAAGTTGAAGCACTCGCTGTGTTTGTGTTTGAGTGGATCCGCAGTGCATGGGAGCTATGCACTCAAACCAACTAATGCTTCTATTTCTTTTCATCTAGGTAACAGTTCTGGAACTATTATCTCCCCAAGACTATAGATAAAGAAACAACCCAAGAGGTGAAACCACTTGTGTCCCCATCACCAAGAAACGAACTCGGCCCATCAAATTCCACAACTCAGCCACATCCCTGGTCCAGCTGAATATTTGTGTGGTTGTTGGAACTGCGGGTGGCTGAGCAGGCTGGCGCAGAGGGCTCTGCATGTGGCACGGAGCTGGAGGACCTCGAGGCTGTGTCTGTGAACCTTAGTTCACCTCAGGAAATTTTACTAGCAGAGAGGCTATGTGTTCCATCCAGAAAAGACAGCTGTCTCTTTGATGATGGGTCTTTCCCAGCTCCGTGCTGTTTGGTGGAAGGGATCCACAAGGACAGGGCACATGTCTAGCCCCACACCTCCAACCTGAGAACTGAGCACAGCATACGGAGGCATCTAGCAGAGAATGTGGCTACTCGCCTCAGACCGAGTTCCTGGCATCGTGGTGATAAGGCCCTGTGAAAAAGAGGGCTGGGACACACATAACTTGGTGGGAGAATATTTGTGAGGCCATGGATTCTACCCCTAGAGGCACAGAAGATGTTGCCAGGGAACCAGAAATAGGATGCAGGCTGGTTTTCAGGCTGTCTCTCCGTGAGCAAGCACTCCTGCAGGGATAAAGCCTTGCAAGGCTCCAGGTCTGCCACCTACCTAGAAGGCTTGCTGAGCACCTCTGCAGGTGAGTCATGCTCGGATCCACCCTCCTCCCAGGCACACACCTCCAGATGTTCTGGAAGAAAGTGCCAGAGCCTGGTGGGAGGAGTAGCCTTTTTGTGTGTGCAGGGTCCCTGTGGGAGCCCCCTCTTGCTTCCTGAGGTTTCTGGTGAACATGAGGCCCTCTCATGCTGAAGTCACCCAGACCCGATGATTGTTTCAAAGACTCAAGGGTAGAATTTATCATTGGGAAGGCCCTTCCTTTTTTTTAAGACTCAGCTCCTTTTCTGGCTCTCTTGTGCCTTCAACAATGGAGAGATAGAACTTGTGTGGAGTGGGTCAGCCATCAGCCTGGATTCCAGACTGTCTGCGTTCCCTTTTCTCTCCTCCAGGCTGGAGGCTTTTGCAGTACCGCAAATACCACCCGTGTAACGAGACCCCTTCCATCTCCCCGTCATGTGGAAGGGTTGGCCTTCTAGAGACTTCTCTCCCCCTTATTCTCTGTGGCCCCAGCTGACCTAGATCACTCCAAGGCCCACAAACTCTAGCTTGGCTGATGGAGGAGAGAGGAAAATGAGCTATGTTAAAGAGAGTCTTTCACCAGGAAGTTTAAATTAGAATCACAGAATTGTGGTTATGGAGCTGTGAGTGGTCAGAGCCAGAGGGTTTGTACTGTGGACCCCTGGGTAGCCACAACAGGGCATGAGCTGGGTCAGCTCCAAACCGGCATCTCTGGGGCTTAGAATGTCTGCAGCTTGAACTTGGAAAGAACAAATAAATGCAAACATAGACATCCGTTAGATATGTGTCCTGTATGAGACTTTGGGGTGTGGCTAGAGTTTTTGTGACCCAATGTGGTGGCTGTGTGAGCAGTGTTTTCAAACACAAAAGCTAACAAAGGTCATGAGGGAAGCCGCTGAGTCTGAAGCTAACGAAGGTCATGAGGGAAGCCGCCGGGTTTGTTTGGACCGATGATCATTTCAGTATTCCAGGTGAGGCGTGTGCACATACGCCTAGGTGAGTGTGGGACTAAGCTAAGGAGGTAGGCGAAGACTTTGCCGCTGTCCTGTCGTAAATCTGTGCAGACTTCTGAATGGAGTCCCCTGAGGAGTTCATATTGGGGGCTGATTTTCTCTACATAGGAGATGTTTGAGGACTCAGAAAATGAAAATTAGTTCTGTTCAGCAAGCCTCAAGAGGCTTCCTTAGAAACAACAAAATAAAAACAGAGGGCAAGGGAGGATGGTTTGGTATGTGAAAGGCCTTGCCACCAAGCCTGACAACCAGAGTTCCATCCCCAGAACCCACGTGGTGGAAGAAGAGAACCAATTCAGTCAAGCTGTGCTCTGACTGGCACACGTCTACTTCTTACAACAACCTTGTTGTAACACTGGCAGTGTGGCGTATTTGCCCCCCCACCCCGTATACACACACACATACAGAGAGAGAGAGAGAGAGAGAGAGAGAGAGAGAGAGAGAGAGAGA
>NC_022012.1:47357875-47366483 GCF_000317375.1 Microtus ochrogaster | reverse complement strand
GAGAGAGAGAGAGAGAGAGAGAGAGAGAAAGAGAGAGAGAGAGAGAGAGAAAGAGAGAGAGAGAGTTAGAGAAAAGGGATCCCAGTACCTAGTGTGAGCTAAGCAATGGCCCCAGCTCTGAGCTATATCCCTGGCTCGTATCAGCTTTGAGAATAAAATCTCTCCACTACCCCAGAATCTTTTGCACACGCTGTTCTCCGTGTCTGAAACCCCCTTCTCCCGGATACCGAAACCTTCTACTGAACTCCGCTCTGTTCCTTGCAGAGAATTCTCTGTCTCCCAATCATGTCACAGCCTGCTGTACATTTCCATTCCCATGACACCCATAACTCCTGAAAACTTGTAACTCAGGAAATCATCACCGATCCTAAGTATAGGTTGGAAATCTGCCTGTCTTGCTAGATGCTAGCTCTTCGGAAATGGTGTAATTATTTTAAATGAACTTTAAAGACCAGGTGGAAGTTATCCCGGGGAAAAGATGTCAGCTCAAGGAGAGAGAGGTTTTCCATAAGGAATATTAAAGATGAACAAAACGTCCCTGGCCTTAAGGGAGAGCCCTGCTTTAGGAACTGAAGAAGTACGACCACCGGGAAGGCAGATGTTCCAGAAAGTACCAAGGACGCCTTTGTCTGACCTTATCTTCAGTGTGTTCCTGGGGTATGTGTGTGTGTAGATGTCAGTTCCTATTCATAAACTAGTCCAGAGGCGTTGTAATAGGTAGATGGATGGGAGGGCAGAGGTGAATGTGTGGGGTTACGGAGGAAGAGATGGCTATGTTTGGGGAGCCAGTGGACTTTGTGCATGCATTCCATCATTTTTGATACCTGAGTGAAGTACTGAGCGCTTTGGAGGTCTGGTGTCAGGGAATAGATAGAAGCTCCAAAGCTCAAGGTCCGCCAGAGAACAGGGGAAGAAACAGCCTTCCCAGCCAGGTGGGGTGTGCTGTCCCTAAGAGTCAAAACCGGAGAGCCCTCAGACAGAACTTGGAATTTCCTATTAAAAAAGAGAGAAGGGGGACATTGCCAAAAAAGCAGGTTGACATGAACTTGAAAAACTGTGTTTAGGCAGCAGCAAGAAGCTCGAGTATAGTTGGAAAGCAGCAGCAGCAGCAGCAGCAGCAATGACACATCCAGGCACTGGTGGCCACTGCTTAAGAGGGTACCTGTGTCAGCTCAGCATTTTCCAGAACCCGGGGTTGAGCTCAGATGTCATCTGAACCCTCATCCCCACAAAATATCAGTGCATCGACAATCAGAAACTATTTATTAGCCGAATACATTGACAGCCCTTTCTTCTGCACTTTCCTCTTATCTCTTTCATTTCCACAGACTCAATCTTGTCCTTCAGTTTACCTAATTCCCCACACTTCTGGGATAATTTATAAACAGGAAGCAACAAGCAGTATCCCACTAGTCAAGAGGCCTGGACTCTGCCCTGCAGAGGAACACTTAGAGACCTGGCGCTATGTGCCTAGTTAGGGACACTGCATGCCTGCCAACCTCCTGAGAGGGACTTTATTGCTGCCCTCAGACACATTATGTCCCTCACTGTCATGGTCATCCAGAACCCCACAGTTGTCACTGCATTTGAGCTCAGATGAGGATGTTGAGTAGAGGGTGGGGGGGCCGCCCCCGAGTAGAGGGTGGGGGAGGGGTGGTCCCCAAGCTCAGTAACTGATTTAGGAGAGGAAAGGAAACTCTCAAAGGTGGAAGCAGAGGTGGAAGAAATGCTTCTAGAAGTCAGGGAAGTCAAGAGCTGAACTCTAGTCACCCCCAAAAGCTTAAAGAAGATGAAGGGCCTCTCCTGGAGCAGAGGGAGAGAGTGAGACAGAGAGAGACAGGGACGGACACACACACACACACACACACACAGAGAGAGAGAGAGAGAGAGAGAGAGAGAGAGAGAGAGAGAGAGAGAGAGAGAGAGAGAATGAATGGCTCTTCCAGTACCCTGATTCAGGACTGTTATCTTGACCCACCCAGTCTGTGGCTGTCCCAGCAGCCTTGTGGAATTACAGCCTCAAGGAAGACACAGTCTAGCTCCATGTGCTAGGTCTGGAGGGGCCGCACTCTACAGCAATGCCTTTCAGGCTAGCCAGACTAAGCCAGGGCCATTAAAGGTGTTATTGACTCTGGTTCAAGTCTCCTCTCTGCTATTCTGTTGTCTGCCTTGGGTAACTGTTAGCAAGTAGCTTAGTTGCTGTGCACCTCAAACCTTACCTGTCATGTCCCGGTAGAGTAGTCTCACCTCACCTGTGAGGGGGTGCTTTGGGGATTGAGGTGCTATGCATGGACATTTAGAACAGTGGTCGTTAATTCTCATGGACTATGGAGGAGACACAAGACCTTCCAGACTTTGAGGGAAATATATAACCTGCTTTGACCAGGCATTCCCCTGCCTCTTTGTATCATACACCCAACGCTGCACACCCATGCTGCCAAGTGCATGGCCTTGGGGATGAGGATTACAGAAGCTCTGAGCACAGATTGGACATGGGGCTGATTAAACATTCATGTATGTCTTGGGTCCAGGTCAGCATGTGTGAGCACAGGGCTCTGCTCCCCAGGAACCATCTGTGATTTGGACGGCATGATGTCCCCTGCACACCAGGCCTGCTGCAAGGTTGCTTGATCCAGAAAAGGCAGTGCACGTTGCCAAGCAGTGCAGAGAGGCTGCAGCTATCAGATCCCTGGAATTACACCTCCAGGTCCCGGAAGACCCAGCTCAAATGCAAGGGTCTGGGAAGAACTCCAAAAGCATTTGGAGTCTCTCTTTCCCCATCCCAGCTTCTCCCTAGGGTCACGGGAGAGCAACTGCTGAGCACACACTGGAGTTTTAAGCTGGCAGCAGAAAGGAGTTTAGAAGGAATTAAAATGTTCTCTGGGGGTCCTTACACCGTTAGCCAGCTCTGGTTGCTTCCTCAAGTCCAGACTTCCAGGTCCCGGGAAAAACATCATTTTGTACTTCATGGTTCTGACTTGTGGGATATAAATACAATAAACCGAACCCAGCCATGTCCACTGGCCACCATTGCTTACAAAGTAAAGGCTTTTTAGTAGCCTGTGTCAGCTTGAGGCCAAGAGAGACTTTGGTGTCTTTCCTCAACCTTGAAACCAGTTCTGCCGTTATGGCCGATAAAAAGGAATATGAATCCTTTGGCTCTTCCTGAGATTCCAGCACGCACCTCTGTGCTGGGATGAGCTCAGGCCCTTGTGTGTGTAGGAAGCACCTTACCAACTAGGGCATGTCCCCAGCACATAGTTTATCTGGAAGACACTGGATTTGGGAAGAGTTTGTTATTCATCAGTAGGTGTCTGGAACACTCACTCCCCCAATCCCAGGTGGAGCGACAGACCACAAACAGTAGAGCTGGGCCCTTAATAGTTGTGCTTAGTGAACTAAAGCTGGGGCCCAAAGGGAACCCAGTGCACCAGATTCCTCATCTGTGGGGCCCAAGGGGAAACCCAGTGCACCAGATTCCTCATCTGTGGAGACGCCATGCAGGGCAAGGACCTGTCCAGACACAGGGCCGTGGGTTTGCCGAACCTGTTCACTTTCTCTAATGAGGTATTCCTTCCTCTTGCTAGGAACCTGCGAATGAGCATATACAAGCAATTCAACTCTCTGGTAGCACAAATAGCTAAAGGGTTCAAAAGCAGAGGACAGGCTCACAAATTCCTACCGTGCTAGGCAGCTTTCCGTCATGGGTATCAGCTGATGAGAACGAAGGCTACTTTTGGCTCCTGATTCCAGAGTCTCCATGGTTCCAGGCCTGTCACTGCATAGTTCATTGTGGCGGGATCATGTGGCCGTTGATGTCTGTTTACCTCACGGTGGCCAGGGGAAAAAGAGACAGGAAGGGGCCAAGTCCCCAATACCTGTTCTGAGGCCATGCCCCCAATAACTTCTTCCATGCAGACCCCATTTCTAAAGGCTCTGAAAGCCATGCCTGTAACACATGCATCTTTGGGGCCACTTAAGGTCCAGACCACAGCATCTCCTCAGTACGACAGTGACTGGATATATTGACAGAAGTTCTTTTCTCTGTGAAAACCTGAGGGTTCGGGGAATATTGTATGTGCACTGAAATAAAACAGATCCCCCCCTCCCCCAGGACAGACTAGCAGTACAAGGAAAACAGCCCTAAGAACAGGTTGTTTCTCCTGGCTTCTGGCAGGGACATCTGATTTGCCTTTCCCCAGTCCCCCTCTGTACTCCGGACACCTCAAATCCCCCACAGAACCCTTTTCATAACTGTGATTAATAGATTTGAAGAATAGCATCTGCCGACATCTGTGTCTCCCTACTTTGGTAGCCCACAGATGGGGCGAGGGTGAGGAGTTGGTTCTCCACTGAATCCTGGGACCTCAGGTATATTAGATGCTCAGAAACACTGACTGAATGCATACACAGTTCAGCAAGGAGTATCTGACATTCAGATAGCATGGCCCTGGTTTTCATGTAAGTCAACCTCCCAGTCTCCACGTGGAGAATAGGGGTGCCCACACTCCTTGCCCTGCTCCGTGACCCTCCTGTAGGATCAGGAGCCTGCCTTTAGATTTTAGTTAGCTGGGTGTGTTGACATGAATAGCAGAAAAAAACTAAGAGCCCTATTCCGCTAAACTGGCCACCCCACCCTACACAAGTCACCTAGATGGAGTGGAAATCCCCCAGCTCTCTTCAGTAAGTAAGCAGGGACTCCAGTGAGGGAGTGAGGCCGAGGGCCGGGGAAATGGCTCTCTCGGTCAGTAAAGTGCATGCTTTGTGTGAGGACCTGAACCGGATGCCCTAGCACCTGCTTAAATAATGCTAGACATGGTGGTGTGCCCTTGTGCTTATGGTAAAGAGAGATTCTTGGGTCTCACAAAAGAGCAAGTGAGAGACTCAAAGAAATCAAAGTGGATAGCAGCTGAGGAATAACACCCAGTGCCAACCTCTGGCCTTTGGGTGCGTGTGCATATGCTCCGGCAACCAGTCCACATACACTCACCCCCCCCCCCCCCATACACACACAGATGAGGCTTCTGCAAGCTGTTAGCGGTAGTTCGTATGGTGGCTTGCTGTAAATAATATCCGAACCATCCCGTTGTCTACAGCTCTGCAGTTTTTACAAACAGCTCTGGTGAGAGATAATTAACACACCACACATGTTGCCACTGGAGACAGCAGTCCTATGGATTCAGAATGTTCATGAAGCTGTGCAGCCATCACCACCATCGAGCTTTTTGAGATTGTAATAGAATCCATCTTTTCTCCCTTCCATGTCCTCCCTCCAAACGCTCCGCTATACTCATTGCTCCATTTCAAATTCACGGCTTCCTTTCTCATCGATGGCCACGCTCGGATACTGAGCACATTATCATTCCCACCCCCAAGAGCTTCCCGGATGTTGTTAGTTCTCATTTCCCCTCCAACCTCCTTGCACTAGGAAACTGCTGATTCGCTTTCCATCTGTGTGCTGGCTTTTCCCGCCAATTTTATATCAATTGCTTTATATTTCATAAAGTTTTTAGTGTCATATTGTCACATGGGCTAGTACTTCATTCCTTTCTATTGCTGAATAATATTGCAATATGTGGGTATGCCACATTTTGCTTATGGATGCAGTAGCTCATTCATTCATACATCATTCAGCTTGTTTATGCCTCTTAGTTGTTATGAACAATACTGCTATTAATTCCCATTTGCAATTTTTCTCTGGATGTATGTTTTCCTTTATCTTCAGGCTATACATTTAAGTGAGGGATTGCTGGGGCACAAAAAGGATGGGGAAGACAGTGTGTGAGTGTGTGTATGTATGAGAGAGAGAGGGAGGGAGAGACAGAGAGAGAAAGAGAGAGAGAGAGAGAGAGAGAGAAAGAGAGAGAAGCTGGGCCGCTTAAAACTAGGAACCTCCCCAATACTGTATGCAGCAGTTCCTAGCCAGGCAACTTCTAATCAGAACACTTCTCCTGCGTTCTCCCTTCTTTGATTGTTGCCTGGAAGGCTGTGGTCCTTCAACAGCTCCTCAGTCAATTAGAAGACTAGAAGCACCCCAGCAGAAGGGTTCTGGTTTTGTTTTTGTATTTTGAGACAGGGTTTCTCTGTGGCTTTGGAGTCTGTCCTGGAACTAACTCTTGTAGACCAGGCTGGCCTCGAACTCACAGAGATCCACCTGCCTCTGCTTCCTGAGTGCTGGGATTAAAGGCATGCGCCACCACCGCCTGGTTAGGTTCACGTCTTTGATATCCGGAGTGCTGTAAATATTAACTGTCACTTGTGAGATGCGTGTCTTTTAGCCCTAAGCTTTCTAATAATCACATGGGTACATACAGATACATATGTTCCTGCTCCTCAGAGAGGATGTGAGATGTGTGGACACATGCATGCTTGGCCAGCACCCGGGGAGTGATGTCCCTGTCTATGTGTCAGTGCCCTGACCACTGCTGGACTGTGAGTGCTGGTGGAAGGTGGGGGCAGGGAGGGAAGGTGAGGTTTTTAGATTGAGTAGAACAAACCAAGGTAATTTTCAGGTGTTGACTGCCGTCCTTGACTTTCACCCCACCCCTCTGGTGCAGCCTATCTGAGACCCCAGGTATCCTCTGTGGCTAACACAAGTCTTCCAGAACTTGTCTCTTCTGGCCTTGAGTATCTCCACCAACTCTAAGTCCCCAACCTCCCCTTAGGAAGTCTTGCTTTGGTCACTTCCTGCTTATGGTTTCTCTAACTAGTGGGCAAGTTCACGTGGAGCTTTTCGATGTGCATGTCTTAAAATTTGCCCCCTGTGCAAGAATTCTCTGTGTAGGCCTCAGCAAGATATGCCTGCGTTTCCACATCGTGATTCGCAGGCCTGCCTGGAGTTGTCTTGCTGTCTCTGCACAGATGCAGAGGCCTGATGACGTCAGTGGAGTCAGCTGCCATCGCTGAAGTAGATGCCTCCTGAATTGATGGATGTTTGTTCCCAGTTCGTGACAGCCTCCAATAATACTTTCAGCCTTTTTCTCCTGAACCATCTCCCTGGGGCTGACTCAGTATGGAAAGATATTTTTTTGGCAGTACATTGTTTGTTTTGTAAAGGGAGTGCTCACCCTCAGATGGCTGGCTGGTTTTCCTTAAAGCAAGGGCTCATTTGGATGGACTCTGGTGCAGTCATATTTATGCTTGTCCTACCTGAGAGCTGCCTCTTTCACATCCTGCCCGCTGCTCTCCAAAGGCTCCTGTCATCCAGTCACCTTCCAGACTCAGGGGGCTGAGGGGGGGGGGGCAGGGGATGACGTCATAAGACTGGACTGGGTGTTGGGGAAGTAGGGATCAGAAGCCACCATCTTCTTTCTGACCACAGGGCTGATGGTTAGTGTTCATTCTGCTTCCACATCACAGAGCCCTTTAGAACATTTTCTGAGGTCACTGCGCTCCAGGAAGCAGCAAGGACCACAACCAGAGAGGGGATTGCTTTGTATTCAATGAGCCATCCCTGCACACCGGAGGTGTGTGTGCACGCTGAAATGTCAAGTGGAGAGGAAAATGCTCTTAAAACTGGGGCAGTTTTAGGAGGGAAAACCCGATTTCAAAACACACACAGGTTTTGTGTTTATCTTGTGAGCCCTAACGGCAACAACTAGTCAGCATATTGATCCCCTTGTTTATGAAATCAGTCAATCACGTGCTCATATCATACCTGTGGATTGATTTTTGCCTCACTAGCTGAGAGCAGTCCTTGCTGGGTCCTGTATTAATCCTTTAATTGATATATTTCCTAATTTTGTTATAAGGCACAGGGTTGCTCCTGGGATAGAGACTCAGTTTTGTAAATCAGTAGAAGATTCAGAGTGCAGTATCTTTCAAAAGTGGTTAAAACAGAGACACGTGTGACGCCAGCTGGAAGAGGCCTCTGGCCTTTGGGTCTGATGTGCTTTGGCCAGCGCCTCCAGAAGCCTCCAGAAGCCTCCAGAAGCCTCCAGAAGCCTCCAGAAGCCTCCAGAAGGCTTCCTTGCTGGCTTGTGCTGCTCTCGGAAGGAGATATAATCTTTACGAAGTGGAAGTTAATTCACTGAGGGCATGCTCCTGCAGGTTGAGTACCCAGCTTCTTTCTTTCATCCACTTCCTGTCCAACATGAGGTGAGCAGTTCCGTTCATGATGTCTTTTCCCCACCGTGACGTTCTCTGTCTCTCTACAGGCCCAAAAGGCCAACCAACTAGGACCCAAGCAAATCCGTGGACCAAGTAAGAGTGGTTTGAAACTGTGAGCCAGTACAAACCTTTTCTCTCATTCAATTGTCACCTTAGGGATTTTGTCACAGCAGTGGAAACACAGGAACCAAACGAGATAGATCCTGAGCAGTTGGTGCTGCCATGCAGTGCTCCCAGTATTGAGAATCTCTACCATACAATTCCAGAAAGTTCCAGTTAGTGTTTAGTCCTCAGAGGTGAACTATGACTGGCATGTTGTTGGGAACTGTGCTGTACTGGATCCTGCTTCAGTTTCCTGTGCCCAGGGACTGGGACAACCTAACCTGCCACCCATGCCGTCCTCATGTCACCAGGGAGACTTGAAGCTTTTAGGATCCTGGAAACTGGGACAGACCTAGTTCCTCTGCAGGCTCGTTTCCTTTTTTTTTTTTTTTTAAAT